>NC_134121.1:22047119-22350149 GCF_040939455.1 Microcebus murinus | reverse complement strand
TGAGCTACATGCTGCCGCACGGCCTCCTGCAGGTGTAATATGCTACTGCGCTGTTCCTCAGGATTGCTAGAGATCTCAAGCTGGAACCTGACCCGCTGCTTCTTCTCACTATGCTCCTAAAGGAATAGAAAGGGAAATGACTAAGATTTTTTTAAATAGACAAGTCTTGTAGTAAAGTGAAATAGACAATGGAGTAAGAAATGGGATCTCTTTTTTTTTTTTTTTTGAGACAGAGTCTCGCTCTCTTGCCCAGGCTAGAGTGCTGTGGTGTCAGCCTAGCTCACAGCAACCTCAAACACCTGGGCTTAAGCAATCCTTCTGCCCCAGCCTCCCGAGTTGCTGGGACTACAGGCATGTGCCACTATGCCCGGCTAATTTTTTTCTATATATTTTTAGTTGTCCAGGTAATTTCTTTCTGTTTTTATTAGAGACGGGGCCTTGCTCTTGCTGAGGCTGGTCTCGAACTCCAGACCTCAAGCGATCCTCCTACCTCTGCCTCCCAGAGTGCTAGGATTATAGGTATGAGCCACCATGCCCGGCTGGGGATCTCTTCTTCATATCTAACTTTTACCTATCACCGTTAGGAGCAAGAGGGGTAGGTCAATGCAGAAGATTTGGCAATGTGGATTTCACAGTAAGCCAGGCCCACAGGGTGGGGATGGAGGCAGAAGTGGGGAGTACTTACTGTCTTTAGAGGTGTTTAGGTGACTGAGTAGAGAAATGACCAGGAAAAACAATCAAGCAAACAAGCACTATAGTCTCTGGGACACTCAGACCTTTCTCAGGTAAGTGGAATTTTATTGCTGACTAATAGAGGATATACCAACAAAATGGCCCTTTTTCACTGTATAGCATGGCTTTTCTTAGTGGAGACCAAATAAAGTACAATGTCTGGATATTCCTGTGATGCTAACCAGAATTCTGCAAGGGCTCATGCTCACCTTCCGCTTGGGTTCTACGTGGAGTAGCAGGTTGTTAACGATGTCCAGGATCATGGCATACTGAGCTGGGTTGGTGGAGATTTCTAGCTCGTGGTGGATAAGGGTGAAGGTATCCACAGCCCCTAGGTAATTGTTAGCAGCTAAATAAGATGTTCAAGTTTCTCCCTAAATATCTCCTACCCACATTTGGTCCATTCCTGTTAGTCAACTCCACAGAATGGAGCTGAAAAATGCTCATGAGTAGCAACATGTTTATTTCAAAATCATAAATAATGCCTATTCATCCTACTTCCCTCAAAGAGTACAGGTTGTTCTCTCATAGCAGAACTTACAAAATGTAGAGTAAAGTGAAATGTTAATGCCAATGCAAAGAGGGACTTTTAATAACTCTATGTCTCAAAAGCACTATGGAAATAACTATTTTCACAAGTTCCCTAGTCCCCTCCTAAAAGCCTTTCAAGCCCTGAATACCTTCCTGCTTCTTTAGGAGATCTTCCTTTTCCTGGTTCTCATGAACCTCAGGTGGCTTAATCTGAGTTGCTAGTTCAGGATCAATGTCATGGCTATAACTAATATAGTACATCCGGCAGCTGCAACGTGAAATGATCCGCTGGACTTGCTGGGCTTGCTGTGCCTCAGCTGGCTGGTTCCAATCTGGGAAGAGGTGGGAAAGAAATAAGAGAAAGATATTCTTAATAAGTTAAGGAGAGACCCACTCAGTTATGTGTGATGTCTGGGGAACTCCAGTAATATTGCTTTCAACCCAGCCTAGCACAAAATGGTCTACTCCAGCATACACTGATGTTAAGAATAAGAGTAGGTAAAGAAATGGGCCCCTTTGGGGTCTGCTCCTAACTATTTGATTGGAAGGAAGGGAAGAGCTGACCTGTGGTTGTGGTAACCATGCCACCCACTGCCTGCCCGCTCTCCATGAGCTCTTGCACAGAGTCCAGACTACGCTGCCGGTGCTCCTCGATATTCTTGACCTGAAGACAGAGATGTAGGCACCTTCAGCTCTCAGGGAAATAGTGGCTTGCTCTAGCCAATTAGGTCACAGATCTCCATGTTTCAAGTAGTTATACTTACTACTTAGATAGACCTCCACTACCTGGAATATCTTAAATAATGGTTCTCCCATGGTAGGGGACATACTTGGCTCTCTCTCTTGCCCCAAACCACCCAAAATTCTCCAACCCACTTGAGTTACATGCACACTTTGCCAGGCCTGCAGGTCTTAAGCCAGAAAAACAATGAGATAGGTTAAAATTAAATCCTGTCATGGGCAAAATAGTTCATTTTTAAAAAAATGTCTGTCCTACTCCTTTTGGTATTTGTTCTATTTGTGTTCTTGCTGTTTTCTATTTTCAGATAGATAACTACTCTGACACTATTGCCATGGGAGAAAGGGACTAAATTCTTGATCTTCTCTGCCAACTTGAAGTCAGAGTGAATAACAGAATGAGTGATATAGGAAGACCACAGCAGTAAGATCAAGGCTTCAGGATGGCAGATCTGCCAAGTCACAAAAAAGTCATATAGGAAAGTCAAGATCAAAGTCCCTCACACCTAAGTCAAGGACAGTCCACTCTAAAGCTAATATCACAGCCTGCAGGAAAAAGGGGTTCAACTGTAAAATAAGGCATTCCTAAAAGCAGTAGAGACCCAGAAAAGCCAGATGGGGAGCCCCTAATAGTTTATCTCGCCCGCCTTTTCATGGCTAGTTAACACCTGTGCCTACCTCCTATTACTATTGGTAAAGAGCACTGCTTGCCTAAATGAACCACAGCTCATATATCAGCATGATCTCTTATATTACCTGGCCTTTACTCAGCTTGACATCTGATCTAAATGTTCATTACCTCATATAATTATACTTAAGATTGCTGGATTAATCCCTAATCTTTGGTGTAAAAATCATGAGCCAGGGAGGTGAGAAGAGGAATCATCTTATAACCATTAGACCCTATAATAACTCTAATGATATTACATCCTAGAAATTATAATGAAAATTCAATTGTACTGAGAAGCTGAAAAGAAAATTCACAATCTTGCAATGCAATGATAAGCTCCTTCCCTGGTCTCTGCCAACTGCTCACAATCTTACCATCTAATAGATATATTATCTTGCCACACAGTTAGACCTCCCCAGACATACTGTCTTTAAACAAATAAGACTACTTTCCATTGAATAAAGCTTTATTTATATTTTTCAAAGCACCTTCTCATTTGATCCTTTCAACAATCTTGTCAGGGTAAAGTAGTAACTCCATTTTAAAAATAAAGGTAATGGGTTTAAGGGCTTATGGCTACTACAATGGCAAAGCTGTCACTGGAACTCATATATCCTTAATAAACAAAGTCTCTATGGTTTTTAAAAAAATAGAGGCCGGGCGCTGTGGCTCACGCCTGTAAACCTAGCTCTTGGGAGGCCGAGGCGGGCGGATTGCTCAAGGTCAGGAGTTCAAAACCAGCCTGAGCAAGAGCGAGACCCCGTCTCTACTATAAATAGAAAGAAATTAATTGGCCAACTGATATATATATATATAAAATTAGCCGGGCATGGTGGTGCATGCCTGTAGTCCCAGCTACTCGGGAGGCTGAGGCAGGAGGATCGCTTGAGCCCAGGAGTTTGAGGTTGCTGTGAGCTAGGCTGACGCCACGGCACTCACTCTAGCCTGAGCAACAAAGTGAGACTCTGTCTCAAAAAAAAAAAATAAAAAAATAGAATTCACATAACCTTACTTGTTGACAAGCAGTCTTTTGTTCAACTTCACTGCCTTGCTGAAACAACCAATCATCTTTATAAGAGAGGTCAGAGAAAGGGCATATATAGAGAGAGCTTATCAAAAATTCTGATTTACTGCCTCTTTTCTTGGCAATTAGTATGATTGTGTGTGAACATTAATAGGGATCTGCAATCTTCAAAAGTAAAAAAGCTCCAACCCATTTTACTCTAGTGCTAGGAAATGAGAGTTTCACTTGCAATTAAATTGACTATCATGAGGGTAAAAAAAATGTACTATGTGCTCAAAGACCAGAAACTGCCTACATTCAAGGTGTTACCAGCCTCATTATTCTGCTAAGCTGGTAGTAACAGGTACTATCAAGAATTTTTCAGCTACTCTGGTGGAAGGAGCTAACTATGGAAAACTAGGGATACAATGGGCCTTCCCAGCCCTGCTGACTAACCTCTAACCAGAGCTGTCGGCCATCCTGCTCAGTGGGGCTGCTTTCAGTGGTGGCAAAGTACTGCATTCCATCCAATAAGCAAGTCCAGGATGTCTTTTGTTTCAGTGTGTCACCATACCAGGCTGGATGGTGTTGGCACTGCAGCAGCTGGGCTTTGGCAGCTGACACGATGACACAGCCTTCTGTCTCTGCTCCACGAAGAACCATCTATGCCAGAGATAGAAGCAGAGTGAAGTCACCAAGGAAGATGAGAAGGTTAGTGAGAACACTGTACCAACCACTACAGCTAGATCTAATTCTGGCTTACTGAGTGAATTTCACTGGCTTTTGGACATGGAAGTAATAATCCATGATACCTACAGGAAGGAAAAATTTTTTGGAGCTCTATCCTCTCATTCTTATTTAGAGGTTGGGGACGATAAACAATATGATCATGATCTAGCCTGATGTTAGAGTTTTCTTATAAAGAGAAGGTACCTGACAGTTGACCAGCTCGATAAGGCAGTTTCGGTTATATATGTCATCCGTCTGGCAGGCAGCAATGCCACATAACTGCTCACTCATACCTGACTCCTCTTCTGTGAACACTACAAACCTATCTGTCTCTTCAATCAGCTTCTGCAACATGTAAGCACCTGGCAGAGAAATAAGAAGTAGGAAAAGGTCACAGTCTCAAAAGGAAAAGAAAACACATCCAGGGCCAAACTGACATTCCTTCAATTTGTCTGGCTAGGTAAGAACTAGAATACATCCTCCCCAACCTGGAACTCAAGCCCAACCCAGCCTACCCCCTAACCCCTGAGGGAAAATAAGGATTGTCATTTCATTTTCCCCTGAATCTTAATAAAAGTAAAAGATTCCCAACAGAAACTTAGATATGCTAGGTGGTAAAAAAGTGGTATCACTTTTTTCCTCTTAGGCACTGCTGGATTACTCTAGAATCTTTTTTCCCTGCATTTTACTCCTTTTATTTTTATTTCGTAGTATTTTTACATGCTGGGTTTTTAAAAATTTTATTATCATTATTTTTTTTTCAGATGAGGGTCTTACTATGTTGCCCAGGCTGATCTCCAACTCATGTCCTGAAGCAATCCTCCCCAAGTAGCTGGGATTACAGGTGCAAGCCACCACACCCAGCCTATCTGTCTGCTGACTACTCCTTTCAACTTGAAACCACTCCCTTGCCATCAGTGTCACTGTGTTATCTTAACTCTGCTGCTTTGTCCAATTATGTCTCTAGACTCTCTTCCTTTCCCCAGGTCTTAAGAAATAAGTATCTCCTAAGATCCTTCTTTTGCATGTTACCTTCCGTTTTCTACTCTTTCTCTTAATGAATTTGCCTAACAAAGTGTTATGGTTAACGCAGTCTCCAGAATTAGGCTAGTCTGCCTGTGTTCAAAATCCTATCTCTAATGCTTACTCAATTGTGACTTTGGGCAGCTTGCTTTAACCTCTTTGTGCCTCCGTTATAACAGTTACTATCTCATAAGGTTGTTATAAAAATTTAATGGAATCATACATAAAAATACTTCAGAGTACCTGCTACACTGTAAGCAGCTATTATCTTCTTGGCATTAACTCTTAGCTCTATGCTGAAATCCCCAAATCTCTATCTGTAGCCCTAAGCTATTAGACCCTCATTGCTAGCTGTTCATTAGATGTTATCTAGATGTCCTACTGGCGCCAAAAATTCAGTATGTGCAAATCGGAACTCAACAATGCTACATCTCCCCAAACTGCCTCTGGCTCTCCTATTCGTTTTTTTTTTTTTTAGACAGAGTCTCACTCTCTTGCCTGGGCTAGAGTGCCGTGGCATCAGCCTAGCTCACAGCAACCTCAAACTCCTGGGCTCAAGTGATCCTCCTGCCTCAGCCTCCCAAGTAGCTCGGACTGCAGGCATGCGCCACCGTGCCCAGCTAATTTTTTATTTTTAGTTGTTTGGCTAATTTCTTTCTATTTATAGTAGAGACGGGGTCTAGCTCTCTCTGAGGCTTGTCTCTAACTCCTGAGCTCAAGCAATCCTCTGCCTCGGCCTCCCAGTGGCTTTCCTATTTCTGATATTACTGCTACCATCATGCCAGTCACCAGGCTCAAAACCTTAGTCATTATCATTTTCTTCCTGTCTTAGCTCCTCCTTCCAACCAGTGGCCAAGTCTCCCATATGCACAATATCATTTCTAGCCATCTCCTCATCTCCATTCCTCCTGCCTCTACCTAGTTCCAGCCCTCATTGCCTCTTGTTGAAATACCATAATAGTTTCCTAATTTGTCTCCCCACCTCCTGCTTCTTCCTCGCCAGTCCTCCTACGCACCACTGCCAGATTTGTCTTCCTAAAAGTATAACTCTAATAATGACACACCCCTATTCAAAAGCCTACAGTAGTTCACCACTTCCTACTGAATAAGGACCAAAAACTCCTTAGCCCTGTATGAAAGGACTTTGATGATCTACCTTCAGTTTTCCTTTCCAGCCTCTTCTCTCACTCATCTCCTTTAGTTACTCTGCCAACCAAGAGACCATTTGTTCTCTGTAATACTGTGAAATAATATTTGGTCTTCCTCCCTGTTTCCTGGCATATGACTCCTAAAATCCTTAAAGTTTCCAAAGTGATGTCTTTTTGTATGCTAATAAGTTACTAGTGGCTGGCAGCCCCTAAGCAGCTTTAGGATGGGAGCTGGTCACTGGAAATACCCAGGCAGGATTAGAGGGTTGTGACTTCCAGCTCCATCCCACCCCCTACCCTGACCTCTTGGGAAGAGAGAGAGGGCTAAAGGTTAAGTTGATTGCCAATGGCCAAGTTTTCTGTTTGTTTGGTTTGATTTGTTTTTGGGACAGGGTCTTGCTCTGTTGCCCAAGCTGAAGTGCAGTGGCATCATCATAGCTCATTGCAACCTCAAACTCTCAAGTTCAAGTGATCCTCCTGTCTCAGCCTCCTGAGTAGCTGGGACTATAGGCATGTGCCACCATGCCTGGCTAATTTTTCTATATTTTGTAAAGACAGGGTCTCACTATGTTGTTCAGGCTGGTCTCAAACTCCTGGCATAAAATGATCCTCCCACCTTGGCCTCCCAAAGTGCTAGGATTACAGGTGTGAGCCACCACACCCAGCCTTGTAATATCTTTTTTTCTTTTTTTTGAGACAGAGTCTCACTTTGTTGCCCAGGCTAGAGTGAGTGCCATGGTGTCAGCCTAGCTCACAGCAACCTCAAACTCCTAAGCTCAAGCAATCCTTCTGCCTCAGCCTCTCGAGTAGCTGGGACTACAGGCAAGCGCCACCATGCCCGACTAATTTTTTCTATATATATATTAGTTGACCAATTAATTTCTTTCTATTTATAGTAGAGACGGGGTCTCGCTCTTGCTCAGGGTGGTTTCGAACTCCTGACCTTGAGCGATCCGCCCGCCTTGGCCTCCCAGAGTGCTAGGATTACAGACATGAGCTACCGTGCCAGCGGCTTTTTTTTTTTTTTTTTTTTTTTGAGACAGAGTCTCGCTTTGTTGTCCAGGCTAGAGTGAGTGCCGTGGCGTCAGCCTAGCTCACAGCAACCTCAAACTCCTGGGCTCAAGCGATCCTCCTGCCTCAGCCTCCCCAAGTAGCTGGGACTACAGGCATGCGCCACCATGCCCGGCTAATTTTTATATATATATCAGTTGGCCAATTAATTTCTTTCTATTTATAGTAGAGACGGGGTCTCGCTCTTGCTCAGGCTGGTTTTGAACTCCTGACCTTGAGCAATCCGCCCGCCTCGGCCTCCCAAGAGCTAGGATTACAGGCGTGAGCCACAGCGCCCGGCCAGTAATATCTTTCTAATAAACTAGTTTCCTGAGTTCTCTGAGCCACTCTAGAAAATTATTGGAACCCAAGGAGGGTCATAGGAACCCCAATTTATAGCCAGTTTGTCAGAAGCACAGGTAAAACAACCTAGAGCTTACAACTGACATCTGAAAGAGAGGAGCAGTCTTGGTGACTGAACCCTCAACCTTTGGGTTTGATGCTATCTCCAGGTAGTGTCAAAATTTTGTTTTGTTTTGTTTTTTAGTGTCAGAATTGAATTGAATTAGAGGACACCCAGTTGGAGTTTGATGCAAAACTGATTGCTTGCTTGTTTTTGTTTTTGTTTTTTTGAGACAAAGTCTCACTTTATTGCCCAGGCTAGAGTGAGTGCTGTGGCGTCAGCCTAGCTCACAGCAAACTCAAACTCCTGGGCTCAAGTGATCCTCCTGCCTCAGCCTCCCGAGTAGCTGGGACTACAGGCATGCGCCACCATGCCCGGCTAAGTTTTTCTATATATATTAGTTGGCCAATTAATTTCTTTCTATTTATAGTAGAGACGGGGTCTCGCTTTGCTCAGGCTGGTTTTGAACTCCTGACCTCGAGCAATCCACCTGCCTCGGTCTCCCAGAGTGCTAGGATTACAGGTGTGAGCCACCGCGCCTGGCATGAAATGCTATTAATACTTCCTCAAGGCCGGGCGCGGTGGCTCACGCCTGTAATCCTAGCACTCTGGGAGGCCGAGGCGGGCGGATTGCTCAAGGTCAGGAGTTCGTAACCACCCTGAGCAAGAGCGAGACCCCGTCTCTACTATAAATAGAAACAAATTAATTGGCCAACTAATATATATAGAAAAAATTAGCCAGGCATGGTGGCGCATGCCTGTAGTCCCAGCTACTCGGGAGGCTGAGGCAGGAGGATTGCTTGAGCCCAGGAGTTTGAGGTTGCTGTGAGCTAGGCTGACGCCATGGCACTCTAGCTTGGGCAACAAAGCGAGACTCTGTCTCAAAAAAAAAAATATTTCCTCAATACACTCTTCCTTGATGGAGTTCCTCCTTCACTCCAGTCAGGAACAACTCTCATATTCTTTTATTTTTCTCTGTGGCACTTAAAACTTTTCACTTTGTTCTCAAATTCTTCATAAACTTTCATTCCTCAGTACTTGTTATGCCCTTTCCCTAAAATGCCCTCTCCTCTTTCCTTGCCTATTGAACTCTTATTCATCTTTTAACACCCATCTCAATTATCTTCTCTGTGAAGCCTTTCTAGGCTTCCCTATACTGATTTAAATACTTTCTTGAACATTCTTACAAAGCATTTTAATAATGAAATTGCACTTTACATGTCTCTTTCCCTACTAGCTTCTAATCATCCCCTCATCTGTGTATCCCAATGTCTAGGGTTATATATGATACAATAAGCCTTAATAAAGCTAAAATGAATCTATGAATGGACAAATGAGTAATTAAGTGAATAAATGAACTAATCTTTATCATTCAGAGATGATATACTTGTAAGTAGAATGTCTCACATTCTACATCCCTCACTGAATGCAGTGCAGTGCTTTCAGCCTGTTAAGTACTCAATAAATATCTGTTTACTAAACAAATTAATTCACCAAAATATGAAACAATTCTCTAATCCTTTGCTCCTTTCTCTTACTTATCCTGTTTTGGCTCTATCATTCCTTCTAATTCTCTTCTGCTGGCCATAGGACCAGACGATTTAATGCCTCAACATCATTGCTATGTAAGACTTAGGTGGCATAATAAGGAAATATAATAGTTTCACCTCTACACCTAGATGGAATAAGCCATGATTCAGTCCTTCTCAAACTCCTCTCCAAGCCCATGTCTATGTTCTAAACATAAACTCCTAAAGTCTCATCTCCCCCTCTTACCTCCTGATGACCCCTTATCAGGCCGTCCACTGAAGCTGGGAGTGTTAACACGAGGTGGTGTTGGGGCATTAGTCAGGACACCCCGCTTTGGCTTTTTGGCTGGCATCTGAGGATCAATCTTTAACCCCTTCAGGGCCTCAGTAGAGAGATTACGTTTGAGTACAGCTGCCTTTTTGTAGCCATCATATAAACCAAAGGCAATGTCCCGATTGGTGGTTGTCCAGGAAATCCTTAAATCTACCAAGTGCAGCTGGTGTGTGTGAAAGGTAGGATCCCCATCTCGAGTAGAGAGCTCCTAAGAAACAGGAAAAGGACATCAGGGTAGCATAGGAATTTCCCCCAATGCTCCTGGACCACAAATGCAGAGATAAGAGAACAAACTTGTTGAATAATAAACCTGTTCTAGGGAACACAGAAAGCCCCCGGAGAAAGAAAAACTAAGTGGTCTGAGCTTATATGTTACATTACATTCTAACTATATCCACTGTATTTTAAATGATTCAGAGAATTTCAACTTAAAATCCTTCCCAAATTGAAGGGATTCCCACCCCCCTCTTCCAATTTTTGTCAGCACCAAGTAAGGTGCTAGGATAAACTTCTATTTCCTGAGAGTAAGAAACTACCTTTAGAAGCAGAGGGAGAAAAGGAATTTTCAAAAAGAGAGCTGCTCATATAGCTAAACCAAGTACAACATAAGGTAATGCCATAATATGCCTAGAATACAATTAGGAACCTTTCCAGGGACTTAACCTAAAACCTACTCCTGTGGACTTTATTATGTTCCGCCCAAATTCACATGTTGAAGCCCTAACCCCTAATGTGACAGTAGATGGAGACAGGCTTTTCAGAGGTAATTAGGTTTAGATGAAGTCATGAGATGGGGCCTTCATGATAGGATTAGTGCTTTTATAGTAAGAGAAACTAGAGCATTTGTGCACATGCATGCTCACACCCACTCGCACATGCGCACACTTGCTTTCTCGCTGCCATGTGAGGACACAGAGAGAAGGCAGACATCTGCAAGCTAGGAAAAGAGCCCTCACCAGAACACAACCATGCTGGTTCCTGATCTTGGACTTCCCAGGTCCCAAAACTATGAAAAATAAGTTTCTACTGTTTAAGCCACCCAGTCTATGGTATTTTTTTTTATGGCAGCCCAAGCAGATTGAGATACGTACTAACATAAATAAAGTAATAAAGAGACTGTGTCAGGTGGTACCTCCTCAGCCGTGCGATTGCTATGCCGTTGGTAGGTGAGAGAAGACAAGCTCAGTAGGTGGGTCTTTGTTACCAAGGGATCAAGACAGTGATCAGCATTCTCTTCAGTGGGTGAGGCCATCAGGTGAACAGTCACCTGACTTAGGTCACTCACCATCTGAGTCACGCTCCAATCAGAGATAAGGCGCCGCATGACTGTGCCTGCTGAGAAAAGGAGGTACACAGACCCCATGTGGAACAGTACAAAAGGATCATGTGAGACAGAAAGAGAGGAGGGGAATGGAAATGAGAAAGGGGAAAAGGACAAGGAATAATCTAGAAGAAATGAAGGGAGTCTTTAATCTTACCTTGAGGTATAAGCCGCTGAGTCCCCCGAGTGAAGACATGGCCCTGACTGCATTCAATCTGGATGCCCCGTTGCTGGGCAAATGAAGCCCAATAATGTACCTGGCAACAACAGACCATAACACTAAACAAAGGATGGCATGAGAGGGATGATTAAGAGACTTAAGATGAGAAAACAAGAAATCTAGAGAAGGGGAACAGATGTCAACAGGGATAATTAGAGCCTGACCTGCAGCTGGGGGAAAAGGGCAGTATAGGAAAGCTGCTTGTAGTGCTGGCCAAGTTTCTTCTTGCTAGGTTTCAGATTATTGAAGAGCTTTCCCCTGCAGATAGGCCTTGTGACACTAGTCCAAGTTGCCCAGAAGTTTTGCATCCAGCGCAGGGTACTACTATATAGTAGAATCCGGGGCTGAGATATTGCTGCAAAGGGAAGAATAGACATTTCCTAGCTGTGGCTGAAACACAGAGATGAAGCTAAATCCCTCTCTAGCTTCAGGTTGTAGAGGTTTAAAAACCTAAACACACCCAGCCTCACGTTCAGCATCCCTAACTCCCTCTTCTTTCAAAGATCTAGGTAAACTCTTTGCTTTCACCTACTGCTGTGGTCTGAATGTTTGTGTCCCCCCAGATTCATATGTTGAAATCCTAACTCCTAAGGTGATAGTGTTAAGAGGTAGGCCTTTGGTGGAGCACTCATGGATGGGATTAGTACCCTTATGAAAGAGGCCCAAGGGAGCTCATTGGCTCCTTCCACCATATGAGGACACAGCAAAACCTGCCAACTATGAGGAACAGGCCCTCACCAGACACCACATCTGCCAGCATGTTGATCTTGGACTTCCTAGCCCCCAGAACTGAGAAATAAATGGTTTTTGTTTGCAAATTACCAAATTTATGGTATTATTGTTATAGCAGCCCCAAAGGACTAGGACACCAACTTTCTTCCAAAAAAGGGTCCTAACCCAAATTCTCCCTTGCCCTTCTATCCCCTACCCAGAGAATCAAGCTGAAGTCCTCAGTGTCCAAGTCCATCCTCCCAGCCCTTCCCCCCATCTGCCCCAAGCCCGAGCCTCACTCCCACTGTGCCGAGTCAGATCCATCTTGATGGAGAGATTAAGGTTCTCAGAGCGGAAGGCCCGGTAGGAATCATGGAACTGGCCCAAGGGCACCTCAGGCAGGAACTCTGGGGCCCGCAGAGTGACACCATGATGATCGTGTGGGTTCCCATGGCACAGCCACTGCAGGTCCAGTGTCATGCAGAGGTCAGGCAGGTGAAGGAAGCAGCAGTCGTCATACCTGCCTCACAACAGAGCCCCAACCCTCAGTGCTCTGATCACTCACCCCTCCTCCTTGGCTCTTCCCTTCTCCCTCCACCCAAGTCTACCACCCTGTTGAGGCCCCACCCTTCACTTCACTCCACCCTTCACTCACTTAGAGGCTGTTCTCACGTTGATATCCAAGTCACCGTTGAACACAAACTGACCAGGTTTCCAATGAAAAGATAGGTGGCTCCACTCCCAGTGCATATTTTCAGTTGTGTTGTATGGATCCTATAACCACCCCCAAGAACTTGGGTGAGATATGGGTAAGAAAACCATCCTCATCTCCCAAATCAGTACCTTTTTCTCTTCCCCCATGTGCTCTATAGATCTTTACCATATCATCCTAATAGGAATACAATATCATGGGTTCCCTCACCTCAGTAGCCAGCTGGTGCAGGTTTGCCTGTTCAATGTCCATGTTCCAGTCCCCATGGAACAGAAGACGGCTCTTGTCCCACCAAGGCAAAGATGGGCTCGGGTCAGCTGAGGGCTTGGTCAAGAGGTCCACACATTGGCCAATCAGTGTCCAGGCTGGATCCCAGCATGGGCCCCATACTACTGTGTACTGGAAGATTTCCGCTGGGGTAGAGGAACAAAGGCTATAGCTTGTTACACAACTTCACTCCTCTCTTTCTCCTTCACTCCAGAGGGCCTCAGCTCATCTCCCATCTCAGCCATCATAAATGTCCCTCAGCCAAACCAAATGCCCTTCTCTACTCACAGTGGAAGTCATGGTAGAACTTGAGTGGGGGCATGTTCCTCTCTACTGCCACGTTACCCCATGGAAGCCCCAAGTGCAGGATTTGGCGCCTACGGGAACAAGGCTGACCACTCTGCTCGGTGCCCACAAGTCGACCCATCAGCCGCCAGTCACGGATCTCAAACAGGTACCGTGGATAGTCTCTGATCCGAACTGTTATTATGGGGAGGATACAAGCCAGCTGTTCAGGAGGGCTGTCTTAGCACCCACGGACTTTTTTTTGCCTTGCTACTACTTTTACCCATCTATATTTATAAAGTCAACTGACAGAACAAGGGCCAGGAATTGGTAGCAAAGCTGTAAAAGGGCACAGTGACCCTGGAGCAGAAGGTTAAGGGCATAGTACTGAGATCCAAGAGCCACAGTGAACTTAAAGATGACTGTGTTAGCTGTCTCTTTATGTTAGCCAAGCAGTTTCAGGGTGAAATTCAGGAACAAAGAAAGGGAAGGGAAGGGCAGCCCCACCCATCCCATTCCACTCCTCCAAAACCAGCCACAGTTCCCCATATAACCTAACTCCTCTATAATCACTCAAAGAGCTCCCTAGAGTTCAAAGGGCAAATATCAAGTAAGCAAAGGAAATACTGCAAGTAAGGGAAATACTACATACCCAAAAAGGTCTTGACATTGCACTTGAGCATGCGACACCACTGAATGACAAGATCTACTCCCTCAGCAGGAAACGGACTGCCTGGATCAAGCTCTCGAACCTGCTCTATCACACGCTCAGGCCCGTGGAAGGAGGCATCAGCCAGAGCCACCAGCTCTAGCCCTGCCAGGCTCCAAGTGAGCAGTGCCCGGCGCATGGGTGTGTTGCCATAGAGACGACGGGAGCGCTGGATGTAAATTTCAATGTTTTTGCGTTCCAAAGAGGCATAGAGCTCCTCAATTTTGCGGGCTGGCAATAACTCCCCATGCTGCTTCCGAAGGGCAGCCACTTTGGCATCCAGTAGCTGCAGCCTTTTGGCACTCTCCTTACTTTCATCCTTCATCAGTTCATAGTTATCATGAAGTTTCACCTCAAAAATGTCATCCAGGAAAACCCATGAGAAATGCTGAACCTTTAAGAGTAAATCAGGTGGGAGTGGGGCAGGGCTTGGAGAGACCCAAGCATGAGTCCCTCGATGCAGCCCCTTCAGCCATTTCTGAACTCCTACAGCCTCATCTAGAGTTTGAGAGAAGTCATACTGATAAGGGAACTCCACTGAGACTGAGCCAAGGGAGAGGAGCCACACACGGTTCCGGAGGGTCTCCAGTGCAGGCAAGGGGTTCCGGTGGAGAATCATCTCTTCCAGCTCAGGTAGCAGCTGTACCTCTACCTCTTTAAAGTTGAAGATACTATTCCCATCAAAGCCAGCAGCCAGCTCTGGGCAGTAAGCCTGCAGGGAACCTCCATGCCGGCTCAGTGACACACTCTCTGCAGCCAGGGTAATGAACTTGTCCTCAGCTACAAAAGCTGTCAGCTTGGCTGTGTTCACCTCCAGTGTTAGATTTAGCAGCCGCTTAGTGGGGGATGGCTCAGGGGGATGGCCTTCTAGCTCAGAAGTGGTCCCTGGAGTTTCCAGTTTAAGGGATGGAACAGTCTCAGGAAACATAGTGGCTCTTAGTAGGTCTCGGCAATGTAGGGTGTCCAGGACATGCTGATACAAGTACATGTGATCTGGGGGACTCCAGAGTAAGGTCAGCCCTGCACCACACTGAACCTTTAAGGAACAAAAGAAAAGGATCTGTCACTTACCATGTCCCAGAACAGTAGAGATGGCAGGGATTATTATACACGCATACCTGGCTTAAGAACCATCTCCACCTAGACGTCTTTGCTGAGTAGCCACATTAATTACTCCCTTGCTTTGTTTCTGTAAACATTAATATGCTGAGCTAACAGTTGTTACTTATCTTATATTTAAGAGTACTTCTAAGTTCTCCTCAACTGGATTCTATATTATCTGAGAGTAGGGGCCATTTATTTTAATTCTCTGGTATCTACCACAATATTCACAGTAGGTACTCCATAAATCATCTGACTTTATGTTTCTGCTCATGAGTTATCTATTCACAGCCACACTCTAATAACAACCGCAATGGGCAATTGAAAACATTTTATGAATTGACTGCATCTTGATGTAATTCTCAAAAGGTAGTATAAAGTACTGACCACACAAGTCAACACAACAATTGACGTATGAAAAAGTATGCCTCAGGGAAGGGAGAAGAGTCCTTGTCAGCTTGAAAAACAAAGTCAGTTTTAAATAGCTAACTGGACAGAGAAAATTAGAATTCCAGGACAGGAAAATTCTCTCGAGTTCCAAACTCTAAAAAGGAACTTCTCCTGTTTCTAAAGGAAGATGAAGTCTGACAGAGTAAAATATCCCACCCTCCTTCTAAGAAGGTCCCATGTGCATCTGATACTCAAAGAAAGATATTGGAAAGCCTCTCAAAACTTGCCAGAGCCTCCATCTTCAGATTCCTTCCAGCCTTTTGATGAGCTAAGCTAAGGACGTCAACAAAATCTTTTCTTTTCCCTTAGGCTAGTCAAGTGAAGCAGTGAGAGTGGAGACGGAACAAAGGAATCTGTAACTGGTTGTGATCAATTAGTTGTAAACGCCACTGCACTTGGACCAGCCAGCAAAATCATTTTTAAAAGCCCCTTATTTTTCATAGATACATACTAAAACATTTATAGTTGAAATTATGTATATCTGGTACCCGCTTCAAAATAATCCCAGAGCCTACGGCAAAGGAGATTGGTAGGAGTATAACTGAAGCAAGTTGGTCATGAACTGGTAATTAGTGAAGTTTGGAACATGAAACTTTATATATTCTCTCTAGTTTTATATATATTTTTTAAATTCCACAAAAAGTTTAGAACATATAGAACAAGCCAGAAAAAAATAAAGAACACCAGGTGTCATATTTCCCACGAGATGAGTTTCACAACATGAGTCAAAAAGACTAAGAAAGGCTCTAAACTGAGGGAAAAATTAGCCCGGCCCCACCTCCCCACGGGAACATTACCTCCAGTGAGCGGATGCTGCTGTGATAGGTGACAGAGAGCATGGAGAGGCTGAGCACTGGAGTGGGGATATCAGGGGCTTTGCAACAGGGCTGCATCTTCTCTGTGACTGACTTCACCAGCGCAAGCACAAGTCCTTGAATCCCCACGGAGGAAGTCTCAGCACTGCCCAGAACAGTCAGAGTGTCCAGTCGTACCTCTGAAGCACCTGACATCCAGAAACCATATCAGCCTTGGTTCTTAGCTCTCAAATGGCAGCTTCAGTCCTTACTTTCCTTTCTTACTTATTCCCTTTACTCTAATTATCTTTATTCCCCAAGCCTCCTTATTAAGTTCATTCCTCATTTCAGGAAAATTTTCCCTTTCCCATCTTAACCTAACTAGATCTGCCAAAGACAAAGAAATTCTCTAACTCCTACAAATTGTGCAGAGATATATCTTTTACTCTCTAGAACTAAACACACAAGGAAATAAAAAGCTACATGAGTCTCACTCTGTTGACCACATCAAAGCTAACTTTTTCTTATATGTTTTGCTTAACCACTTTGGGACCACGTTCACCCGCTGCGAAACCTTGCGCACAGCTGGCACTAATAGTCTGCACAATAGCTTGTGCTGTGCATTGATGACGAATTCGTTTTGCTCTTGTGTGATTAGAAAGCTTCAAAGCACTGAAAGCTTGTTTTACTTTACAGGCAGCTTCACTTGTAATGGAAATCAGAGTAGGCAACATATACATATATGTTTCCATTACATTATTTTTAAATGTTCACAATTTTATTTTGATAAATGAAAAATTAGAAAAGTCATATCAAAGCTGTCGGCTGAAGTCAACGCTCGGCTATACACCTTCATATCACAGCTGTTGGCTAAAGTCACTGTGCACATTCATTTGTGGCTATCAACTATAGTCAACGCTGGGCTGTGCGCATTCATCTGTGGCTACCGACTACAGTCAACGCTGGTCCGGAAGTGGTTAATACTTGCCTTTCATAAGCCCTTAAGATATATCAATAAGCCCAATATTTATGTAAGACCTTCCAGCATCTCATGCCTCTACTTTGGGAAAATTCCAGATAATCAACTTTGTTAATCGAAAAGAAGCAGCCTAAAATAGCATAATTTGCTTAGGTTACACACTACACACTTCAGTATAGACCCCCTGTGTCACTTACCGACCAGGGCAGAAAGGGTGAACAAGTTCATGTCCTCCACCTTCAAGTCCACCTTCCACAGTAACGACACAGATTCCCCAAATGAAGATTCCCTAGAGACAACTGACTTCCCAGATTGAGGGCCCATCAGGGATAAGATACGAGACAGACATTGAGCACACGTGTCTGATGCTTCTACCTGAAGTCCTCGAATGGTACAATCAAGAAAGAGGGTATCTGACTGGGTGCTGGACAGGCCCAGAGGCTGGTTATAGCTACCCTAGAAAAGAAGCAGATGGACCCAATTAGAAGTATGCAAGTGCAGAGTTTTGTAATGCCCTGATGCATCACTTGTTGCCAATAAGATGCTCAGTGCTCTGAAGCATGACAGGATGAGAAAGCTGTGTGGGACCCTATTCAACAAAACCCCCACCTACCTGTAATGTGAAGGAGTCCAGGACAAGTGCCTCACCCCAAACATGCATATTGGGTGGGTGTGGTGCCCGCTGAATGTGGGAGTCACTGCCCACACGCCAACAGAGGTGATCCACAGTTAGGACGCCCCGCTGATGGATGCTCTGTGGCCTGAGATGTTGGTAATCTGAACAAAGGTGGGAAAGGAGAGTTCTATGGAGCCACTGTGGCCATCAATTGGGCTTAGCTCCTCTAATGGACAGATTCTTCTTCCTTTTCCATTCCAGAGCCTTACCCAGAGAGATGGAATTGAATCCCAAGGCAAAAGGTGGTGTATCTCCAAGCTGAATGGAAATGTTGACATTGGAGATGGAAGTGCTAAAGATGATGGGAGCCAGGATTTGGGGGAAGGTTCTGCACAGGAACAAGACATCATTGTTTGATAAGGAAAGAACTACAGCTTCCTATCACGGGACAGATTCCTGAAGTTCTCAAAATCAGGATGGGAATTTAGAGTTTTGTTGTGATTCTTAGGATGGAATACAACTAGAAGGTAAAAGGCTGAACTCCTTAGCTTACTGCTACTCTCAATGGTAATCTGCAGGAAACCCAGAAAGACATTAGGTTAAACCATATGAAACTGCCATTTTTATAAGTCAAATATGGTAAACACCTACAATATTGTATGACTCAACCTAATGTAACCCAGAAGCATCACTTTGAAACTATTATCCTTAAGATCTCTATATAGCACAATGGAAGCACTACACAAAGACGGAAATGTCACTGCAGATATAACATTGCCACCTTATCATCTAAGACAGACAAAAAGATATTCTTTATCATTTAAGTTCAGTTCAATAAATGTTTACTTTGTATAAGATACTGTGCAGGGCACTGAGGACACAAAAACGAACATGATATCATCCTGCCATCAAGGAATCGAGCCTAATGGGAAAGATACATAAAATAGGATTGCTATTGAGACAAGACATGATACCACTTGGGACCAAAAGAATCCGGCCAGGTGCGGTGGCTCACGCCTGTAATCCTAGCACTCTGGGAGGCCGAGGCAGGCAGATTGCTCGAGGTCAGGAGTTTGAAACCAGCCTGAGCAAGAGCGAGACCCCATCTTCTACTATAAATAGAAAGAAATTAATTGGCCAACTAATATATATCGAAAAAATTAGCCGGGCATGGTGGCGCATGCCTGTAGTCCCAGCTACTTGGGAGGCTGAAGCAGAAGGATTGCTTGAGCCCAGGAGTTTGAAGTTGCTGTGAGCTAGGCTGACACCATGGCACTCACTCTAGCCTGGGCAACAAAGTGAGACTCTGTCTCAAAAAAAAAAAAAACAAGAATCCTAGAGAATCCAACTGATAAAATGGCTGCTAAAAAAGATCAAACTGACCTTTTTTTCCTTTGCTCAGGAACAGGTGAACTAGACCCTTGGGTCTCCAGTGCTAGCATGTGCAGCCAGTGAGAGAATTCCTGGTGCCGGTAGTGAATGATACAAGTGTTCAGAACCAGGGAAGCTGAGAGGTCAATCGTGGTCACCTGGAAATGAAAAGACCAGAACTATGGGCTTGGGTTTTATTTCGTTAACTCATAATGCAATGAAGTAGAGAGAGAACAGAGAAAGGAACAATTCTTGGTACCACAGTCATCACACCTGCACACTAGCCTTGAGGGAGCTGAGGCACACAATGCGCTGGCGACTCTGGGACAGCAACAATCCATCTGTAAAAGGCCAAATGGCAGATAAGAGGTGAGCACTGGGTCAGCAAAGGGTAAAACTAAGAAACGGACAGAGGCAAGCAAGGATATAAATAGACTATCACCATTTGTGAGTTGGGGCTATTTTCTCTCAACATGTTCCCTCCTCCCCCTCCCCAGTTCCACTGATATTAAATTAAGAAGATCATATGGGGCTGGGCGCGGTGGCTCACGCCTGTAATCCTAGCTCTCTGGGAGGCCGAGGCGGGCAGATTGCTCAAGGTCAGGAGTTCAAAACCAGCCTGAGCAAGAGCGAGACCCCGTCTCTACTATAAATAGAAAGAAATTAATTGGCCAACTAATATATACAAAAAATTAGCCGGGCATGGTGGCGCATGCCTGTAGTCCTAGCTACTTGGGAGGCTGAGGCAGGAGGATTGCTTGAGCCAGGAGTTTGAGGTTGCTGTGAGCTAGGCTGACGCCATGGCACTCACTCTAGCCTGGGCAACAAAGTGAGACTCTGTCTCAAAAAAAATAAAATAAAATAAAAAAATAAATAAAAAAAAAAAAAAAAAAAGATCATATGGAACATGAGCAAAGAGAATATCTAATCCTCCCTTGCTCTCTCAGTACCAGTACCCCAACCCATGAACCTTCCAGCAGGAGTTCAGTGCTCATCTGTGCCATATCAGAGTTTGCTGTGAAGCTTCGAAGGGGCAGTTGATCCTCATCACGATGGTATAGGAAATGTAGCAGCTTCAGCGTCCAAGTCAGGTGCCTGGACCAAGACAGATTCTAGCTCAGAAAGATATAGAATGCCATTCCTACTTCCTTTCTCCCCATGGACAAGCTCAGTGTAGCTACTAGGCAGGTCATGGAGATCCCAGTATACAGCTCCCACTATCACTCTCCACACTTCTGCGTCAGGAGAGACCTCACCTCTTTTGACTATTCATGGACAACACGACACTTGTATTCTCCATCTTAACCTTGACCTGGTCTGGTAGCTGCTGGAAAACGAACGGGCCAGGCAGAGTTGCCTCAACCAAGTTCTCTGTCACCTCTGAAAATATGAATGAATAACACAAGAACCATCAATCCTTAACATTCTCAATTCTTCTGAAATGCCCTGCCCTCTATGGCCAAATCCTCCCACATATGGTAGACTAAGCAAATGCCCAAGCTAGGCCATAAGGCAAATACTCCAGAGATCCAGGCACTTGCTATACCTTCCTTCCCCAGACTCTAAAAACATAAATAGTATGGGAAGCAGTTTGGTATAATGGAAAGAATATGGCCTTTAGAACCAAATAATTTAAATTTCATTTTTAGGCCGGGCATGATGGCTCACGCCTGTAATCCCAGCACTTTGGGACGCCAAGGCGGGAGGATGGCTCAAGGTCAGGAGTTCGAAACAAGCCTGAGCCAGAGTGAGACCCCATCTCTACTAAAAATAGAAAGAAATTAATTGACCAATTAAAAATACATTTATACACAAAAAACTAACTGGGCATGGTGGCGCATGCCTGTAGTCCCAGCTACTCGGGAGGCTGAGGCAGTAGGATCCCTTGAGCCCAGGAGATTGAGGTTGCTGTGAGCTAGGCTGACGCCATGACACTCACTCTAGCCTGGGCAACAAAGTGAGACTCTGTCTCAAAAATAAATAAATAAATAATAAATAAATAAATAAATCTCATTTTTACTACTGATTAGCAGCTGGATGATCTTAGTCTAATTTCCTAGCTAACCTTCCTAAGCTTCAGTTTCCTTATTTATAAAATGCTGTGGACTCAGTGAGAAAACATATAGTTGTTTCTCAGTATCCTCGGGGGACTGGTTCCAGAACCACCATATACACCAAAATCCACACATACTGAAGTCCAGCAGTAGGCCCTGCAGAACCTGCATATAGGAAGAGTCAGCCCTCCATTATCTTTGAGTTTCACATTCTGTGAATACCTTATTTTCCATCTGCATTTGGTTGCAGATGTGGAACCCGTGAATACACAGGGCCAAATGCGTTAAAATATATTCACATATAAGTGGATCTGTGCAGTTCAAACCCATGTTGTTCAAAGGCCAACTGTATATAAAACATAACATGGGTATAATTCATAACAGGTATACACTAAATGTTAGTTCTTTTCACTCAACACAAGCAAATGCCCTATTTCCTCTATCCTCAGGTTCAAAGTCCATGGTACAAATGACTCACACTTAAATGAGTAGTGAGACCACTATTTTTTTCTAATTCCAAAATAATCCCTGAGAACAAGGCAGCCAAAAGGCTCAATGACTAGGGCTTTACCTGAACAGGGAACAGGCTTAGATGCCAGGCTTGGGCCCTGGCACAGCAGCTGACTCTGGAAGAGGCCTTCATGAAGTTCAGCATGGAGTGTCCACACGTCCACAGTGATAGCCTTCAGATGCCTACTGCTAATGCCCACCTTTAGACACAGGTCCAAAGCCAGTGAGAGCTCCACTAGGCAGGTGTCCTCCTGTATAAAGGATAAGCTTCTAAGGTGGGTGTGTAGGGAGTTTTAGGTCAAAATGTAGTGGTCTGGAACACTGGGTATTGGCTCAAGGAAACCCCATTAAGGACATAGAATCTAGTTCCTTCATACCTTATGCCCAGGAAAAAATGAGGTATCTGAATGACCATGGCATACTTACCAGCTGACCACTCTTTAGAACTTTGCTGTTGATCTTACATAAGCTCACCTCACAAATTAGCCTGGAGAGGAAAAAAATTAAGAGCATTTGGCCCCATTCCTTGCCATTTACCTCCATCAAGTTCCATTGACTAGAAAGGACAGGCAAGCAGAAATGTCTAATCTTAGCCTCTCCTTAAATTGTACAGAATGAGAACCTGAGATTTTGATAAGAGGCCTTGACATTCATTTGCCCTGAAGGAACTTAAATCAAGAATGGGACTGCCAGACCTTCCTCTACCAGTGCTTACCTTTTCCCATCACTATCCAAAAGAAATCTGCTTCTACTGATCTGAATATGCCACAAGGATTCAGAGGTATCCACCTTGAGAACCATGATATTAATAGCATCTACATGAATGGAAAATAACTGAAAGGAAGAAACAAGGATAAATTAATGTCAAGGCACCACCCTTCCTTTCCAACTGAGAAAGAGTGAGAGGCAGCTCTTAGCATTATGCCCCCAAAATAGTAGAAAAATCTACCCACAACTCCAAAGCCAACCATCCCAAAGTACAGTCTAGGACAAGTGGAAGAAGAAGTCTCACTTGGCAGAAGATCTTCAATAAGGATGGGCTGAAGGACAGCTCCTTTTGATCCACCCCAGTGCTCTGGGAGAATGGGGCAGACAAGCCAGAAATTTTCTGTAGGTCCGTTCTGATACGCACTTCTCCAAAGCACAATGCCACATAGTGTCTGCCCAGAAGAGAAACTTCACTACCACCAGGTTCATCCATCCCACAGCAACCTCCTCCCCAGCCCCACATTCATTCTTTTGTCCTTCCTATAAATACAGTTCAAATCACATAGAATAGTCTCATAGCAGTTTTTAATATCCGTCTCACAAGATAATGGTACCCAGGCTAACAAGGAGATTTCAGCAAGAACTTTCTTCCCTCCTTGGGCTGTGAGGCCTCTGTAAAAGAATCTCACTTTGCAAACCCAACTCCAAAATATTCCCCAAGTGGAGAAGAATATAGGGTACTCACGGCAGATCATGGCTAAGGAGTTTGCTGGAAATCCACAGGTTATCAATTTCCTAAAACAGTATTGGAGAAAGCTTTGTACACTAGCTGCTAGGTAAGCAATGAGCAGCTTGACAAGCCAAGAAAGGTTCTGGGTTCTAGAAGAAGAGGAATTGCTATAGGCACTTCCACTAAATTTGTGCCATTCCATAGCAACTGGCTTCTCTGCTCAGCACTCGCCTGATGACATCAGTTGAACTTGCTTAGAATTTCTATTTTATGGGTATGCTGCCCTGATTCCCCTCTTAAATTAGAACAGTGAGGCCTTTTATTTCCTGTTATCTTTCTTCTATTCTTTACTTCTGATTCTTTCTTATGTGCTCTGGACATTGTGTGCCCTATAAACATTTTTAGCTGAACGACTTACATCAACCCCAGTGTTCCCCAAATAGCTCCAGGACCATCTTGGTAAAGAGATGGCAAGGATGGGATTAATTACAAAAGTCACCCAGGATTTTAAAAAGTAAATTAAAAGTTTAAATTCAGCTGGCTCAACTACACACACACCCAGAGAGTCTCCCAGAACTCACCACTGTTTGCTGGTGCTGCTGAAACTTAAGACTGACATTCTGGATCCAAAAAAAGCGGAAGGAGCCAACCTTTAGCTCCGCCTGCAGATTCCGCTGACACCACTTGGTGGCCCACCGGACCGCAAGCCACCTGCAGAAAACTCCCTGTGAATTCATAGAACCCTCTCTCAAGGGCTTCCCACATCCCTTGCTGGCCACAAAAAGCCTCGCAAAGGATCATGTTTTGCAACTGGACTTTCTGCACAACTCTCCTTCTTCCCAAAGCACCAGTCTATCATACACATTCAGCCACAATGATCAGGATCCTAGCCCCCAGAAACCCCTCCACCCAGAGGATATCACACACACTAAACTCCACTTTAAGTTGGGAATAAAAAAAGCAATCTCTCAAATCGTTAGGAATCCCAGAGGTAGAGAGAAGAGGCCCTAGCAGGAATCAAAGCAGAGGCAGCTCTGTCAGATGTGCCATCACACACTCCCCAAAGGGTCTCAGTTTCTCCACTCCAGACAGGTGTCCACAAGAAGGCACTGTGGGGTCAGAACCGACCAACTCAAATGCTGCTCTCGCCTGGATAACCAGACCTCCCGTCCCGCTCCCCAGGGCGAGGCTGCAAGTGCACTTCGCCCTTGGTGAAGAGGACATTCAGGGGCTTGTGGGGGAGAGAAAGGGAGACCACCGAACCAAGCCCCTTTCTCACACACACCTATTCTGTTCCCGACCTCAGCATTTCCTCAGGCCCCACCCGCTCCCTCAGTCTCCCCCCCAACACTGGCAGCCCATCCCCAGCAGCTCCGGCCGCAAGGCCCGCTCAAGCCCTCCCCTCACCGCGCGCCCCCTCCTCGGCCCCATCCTCTCCGCCTCCGGCGCCTCTGTCCAGCGCGAGCCCCCTCCTCAGTCCTTCTTCCTTCCCCCGCCCGCCGTGGCCGCGAGCCCCTCACCGGCCTAGAAAGAGGGCGGTAAGCGCAACCAGCAGCAAGACCAACAGCGCGGAGACGAGCAGAGTCATTTAGGTCCGGGTCCGGCCCGGCTGGCCCCGGCCCCCGCCATGCCGGGCCCCGACGCCGGATCCGCACAGCGCCGCCGCGGGCCGACCAGCCGCGCGCGCAGGGATAACGCTGTGCGAGGAAGCGTTGGTGCGCACGCGAGCCCCGCCTTCCGCAGCCCGCCAGCCAGCCAGCTGGCTCCCTCCTGCGCTCCGCCCCGCCCCGCGTCCGTGAGGGCCTGAGGGCCGACTGGCTGCTTGCGCGAAGTATAGGCGTGGCTCCAGGAAGAGGGCGCAGCGGAACCGAGCCAGAGTTGACACACACGCCCCGCCCCGGGCGCGCCAGACGGTGCCCGGAACTGCGGAGCCCCAGGCCCGCTGGGGTCGGAGTCCACGCCCGCTCCCTGTGCTGGCTGTGGGCCTGGCTGGCTCATTTTGGCCGCGGAGGGTTCCACTTTCCGGGGAGTTATGTAGGCTGCCTGACCACTTAGGGCTTGCACAGAGGGTTCTGCGGCAGTTACACCCCTGGGTCAGACACAGTAGCACGCCCATCTTATTCAAGGATTCTCTGTGAAAATTATTGAGGAACTCACGAGGTGATTAAAAGGCCTCAAAAATCCCACCTCATTTCATCCACAGGGGAAACCCATGAGTTGTTAACTCATTTACTGTTTGAACACTGTTCTGGTAATATGTATTTTTTTTGTTTTGTCCATATGTGGTTACAAATTAGCATGTATTGACCTACCTTTTGGGCAGTTTTAAGTATCTACCATAGCATGAAATTGGCCCCGGGAGGTGAGGAGAGGGGGAAAATACTGCAGACGTAGTAAACATTGTTCTTGCCCTTAAGCAACAAATGGTTTTTCTGGGAAGCAAACATTATTATTAATACATAAAATATGGAATTCAGGGTCAATTCAGGTCAGGGTCAATTTTGCCTGCTTCTCTGTAAAATGAGGGAATTGGCCAACGGTCTCTTGGAGTTACTGTGATGCTATGGATTAATATGTGAATGATGATCTACTAATACAGTATAAACTAAAGAAATCAGGTGTGGTAGCCCATGCCTATAGTCCCAGCTACGTGGGGCTGGAGCCTGAGGCTGGAGGATCGCTTGAGCCTAAGAGTTTGAAGTTGCAGTGGGTTATGATGATGACGCCACTGCCTTCTAGCCCAGGCAACAGAGCCAGACCCACTCTCAAAAGGAATCAAGCAAGGAAGGACAGAGGGAGGGACAGAAGGAAAGAAGGAATCCTAAAGATTTCAAAATAAATACTAAATAAATTCATGTCCTTTTGCTTTCACTTCCTAATCTCCATAAATTTCCTTCAAGATTTTGCTCAGAGCCTCTTTTTGGCTCCCTGAGATAAAGCACCATTTAAACTTTCACCTGTGTGTTGCCCAAAGTTGCTTTTACTCCTCCCACTGGTTTCCTTCCCTATCTAGTCCTCCTATCAATTATTTCACATCTCCCCAAGGGGTCCACCACTGTTTCAATGCCATACTTACCTCTCAAGCACTATTTCTGTGTCATCTTCCTTGTAATCTGCAGCCTCCCATCAGGGTGTGTCCTCTGAAAGCTCAGGGAAAACCCAACAATTCACTGAAAACTGTCCAAATCAAGGAGTGTCTTGCAACACTTCTCCACTCTAGTTCACCTTACCCAACCTGTTCCCTTTATTCAGCTAAGATTCCTATCATTTCCTTCTTTTTCCCTAGACTGTTACTAGCCCTACTCCCAACCATCTCATAGCCTAAAATTTTGATTTTTATTATTTGTCTACTGCTTTCTGGAAAGATTTCAAATAATCAATGTAACTGAAGTGAAATAAGGGGTTGGTAGGTAGAGGAAGCAATGGAGACTCAGTTTACTGAGACCAGAAGTCCTTGTAAAAGAAACCATATCTTTTAAAGTAATGGCCATGTTTGGCACAGAACTGGCTTCTGTAAATGTTCAACATCAATTACTTCTTTCTCCTTTAAAAATAAAAGTTCAACATAAACAACTTAAAGCAAGTAGAAAAAAGAACAAAACCCAGAAGTTTCTAAAAATGAAAAAGGCTGCTAGTCACTGAAATGCCAGCAGATGGCAGTCACCACTGTTTACCACTACCATGACTGAAGGATATAGGAACAAACTTTCTGGAATTAATCCGCACAAGAAAGGAGGAAATGAGGTAAGGAGAGGACAAACATTTTCTATTCACCTTTTGAGAGAAAGATATATCTCTGTTTATAAAAAAAAAGACTTGTTTTCTGAGAGCTAAACACAATTATAGTGCAGTGAAAAGAACATGAGTCAGACATAGCTGGATTACTATCCCAAATTTACTAGTTTTCAGAATCAGGCAGTTATCCAACTTTTCTGTTCCACATTGGTAAAACTTTAATATCTACCTTATATTTCTGTGAAGATTCAATGATGTATAATATGGTGCCTGGTATTTAGTAGTGAATACATGTTGGTCTCTCTTTCTACTCCTATACTTTTTCTCATCTGCAGTAACAGATCCAAAGCAAAATATTTCATTGGCTATTTATTATGCTGTATTCTTTTGAGAGTCTTAGACATAATTAGTCAAAAATCTAATAAAGATGAGGTGGCTGGGGAGAAGTGAAAGTAGAGAGAGAAAAGGTTTGGATGCAAATAAAGCCCTTAAAAAAGACTCAGCACAGTAGCTCACGCCTGTAATCCTAGCACTTTGAGAGGCCCAGGTAGGAATATCACTTGAGGCCAGGAGTTCAAGACCAGCCTGAGCAACAGAGCAATACCCTGTCTCTACAACAAATTTAAAAATTAGCCAGGTGTGGTGGTGTGCACCTGTAGTCCCAGCTACTCAGGAGGCTGAGGCAAGAGGATCGCTTGAGCCCAAGAGTTTAAGGTTGCAGTGAGTTATGATGATGCCACTGTACTCTAGCCCAGACAACAAAGTGAGTCCCTATCTCAAGAAAAAAAAAAAAAAGTGGTAGGGGGCCATGTAGAAGGTTCCCAGCATCTCAAAAGTTATCTTATGACTTGAGGATTAAGCAAATCATGAAATTGCACATCTGATAAATAACAACACAGTGACTAGTAGAAAATTCTTTTCTAAAAAATCATATTGGAGAAAGAATAGGGGTAAAGTCACACACATTAACAATCCACAACGCCAAGCTCTTAAGGAGTAATAGTATCCCAGCTAAGAGGGATGTCCTCTGCAGTATGTTTTATCAGTGTGAATAAAAAGCATTTGTTCCTTCACCAACATGTCCTCAGAAAGAACTGACCCAAGTCTGGGAAAGCAACCAATTAAAGTGTGAAGGGCTGAAGCTTCCAAACACAACCACTATTTTCTGTCATGCATCTACATCTCAGTGCTGACATGGCCACTGCCCAGGAAACTTGTGGCAGGGTTCCCAGGGTGAAGCAGAGATTATGTCTATAAACACTGTGTGGTGACAATGGCTGAGAGTCTCTACATTCATAGCTCTGCATGGTGGGCTTCTGCCTTCAGCAACTCACTGGGCTTCATGAAGATGCCTTCCATGGCTTTCCAGTAGTTGTTCTGGCTTGGCTGAGCCATACCATGCACCTCTTTTTGTCCACTGATGGGTCGGCCATATTGTTCTCCTGTGACAGACAGCAGTACCTCAGTGGAAGAATGTTTGAACCGCACCTCACCATCTCTCACCCAATAGGGCCCATTACAGAGCACTGTCCAGTCATCCAGATAATCACCTTCACCTTCCTCACCAAAAGCACTCACTTCCTGGAAAACACAGAAGGTGGTAACATTAGCATGGCTGACTCACAGGCTTGAAAATGGGAGGGAGTCAATGGGAATAAAACCAAGGCTACCCAGAAGTGAAAAATGAGAGGATTTCTAGTGTTGTTTACAGAAAATAAAACACGCTGTGGAGAAAAAACAAAAACAAAAAACAGACACAAAGGGCATGTAAGAGGAAAAGAAATTAGCTGCCATAAGATTATGGTCCAAATAATTACTTTGCAATTAATACTATTAATATATCTGCCTTATATGTTGTATTAAAGTCTTAAAGCACTTTATATCTCTTGTTATTTGACTTTAAATATTCCTGCTTCATTACCTTAACTAGAAATTAAACAACCTGATGAGAAAGTTAGAAATGGGATAGGATCTGGAGTCAGGCAGACCCTGAATCTCAGCTTGATTCCTTTCTGTGTAATTCCTTTGAGCCTTCATTTTCTCCTCTATAAAATGATGACAATATCACCTTACAGAGCAACTGTGAAAATTAAATGAGAGAATAAATAATAATTAAGTGAAATATAGCAGGTTCTCTGTATTCCACTCCTCATCTAACTCCTATTCTCCTTAAGGCCAAATATTCAGTTTCTATATAATGGCAATCAAAAAATTACTGAGTATTTCAGAAATTTTTAAATACACACCAATAACTACATAATTTTAGATGATAAAAAGCAGTCAGGCCAGGCATGGTAGCTCACGCCTGTAATCCTAGCACTCTGGGAGGCCGAAGCGGGTGGATCGCTCAAGGTCAGGAGTTTGAAACCAGCCTGAGCAAGAGCGAGATACCATCTCCATTAAAAATACAAAGAAATTAATTGGCCAACTAAAAATATATATACAAAAAAAATTAGCTGGGCATGGTGGATCATGCCTGTAGTCCCAGCTACTTGGGGGGCTGAGGCAGGAAGATCGGCTGAG
The DNA here is from genome assembly GCF_040939455.1 of Microcebus murinus. Classification (NCBI taxonomy): domain Eukaryota; kingdom Metazoa; phylum Chordata; class Mammalia; order Primates; family Cheirogaleidae; genus Microcebus; species Microcebus murinus. Next base: position 22,320,463 of record NC_134121.1, on the reverse strand, counting down.
CCCAGGAGTTTGAGGTTGCTGTGAGCTAGGCTGACACCATGCCACTCACTCTAGCATGGGCAGCAAAGTGAAACTCTGACTCAAAAAAAAAAAAGCAGTCATTTGAAAACGGACTTGTAAGACTAAAGGCAAAAGAACTGTACATAAGCATAGAAGTCTACTTGATAGAATTGTTTCCCATGGGGGTACCTGTTAAGAATTCTGGTAGTTAAACTTGTATACTGGAACTGAACAATAAATGGATAGCAGATGGTAGGAGTCAGTTGTCTAACTGTTGGAGTGAGAATTTACAAATAAGCACAGGGAGGAGAATAGAATGATCTACATGGTAATGGAAGACAGTTGAAGACTGTATAAGAGCCCTAGCCAGGCATGGTTGCACACGCCTATAGTCCCAGCTAATCAGGAGGCTGAGGCAGGAGGGCTGCTTGAGCCCAGGAGTTTGAGGCTGCAGGGAGCTATGATCTTGCCTGTGAATAGCCAACCGCAATCCTACCTGAGCAACATAGGAAGACCCCCATCTTTTTAAGAAAACAAACAAAAAAAACCCATGTTTAACTTAACATAGATACACATGATATCTACATATAAATATTTGTATAGACATGTATATGTACATGAGTAAGTATACACACATATATTTCTTTCTTTCTTTCTTTTTTTTTCTCACTTTGTTGCCCAGGCTAGAGTGAGTGCCGTGGTGTCAGCCTAGCTCACAGCAACCTAAATCTCCTGGGTTCACATAATCTTGCTGCCTCAGCCTCCCGAGTAGCTGGGACTACAGGCATGCGCCACCATGCCTGGCTAATTTTTTCTATATATATCAGTTGGCCAATTAATTTCTTTCTATTTATAGTAGAGACAGGGGTCTCACTCTTGCTCAGGCTGGTTTTGAACTCCTGACCTAGAGCGATCCGCCCGCCTCGGCCTCCCAGCGTGTTAGGATTACAGGCGTGAGCCACCACGCCCGGCCCACCGGCCCACATATATTTCTTTATTCTATCAGGTGAGAGGGCCTAAAAGAAACACTCCAATAGCAAAAAGCTCACATAGGGCCTAGATCTTGGTTCTAATACCATTCTTTAATAAAAGGAAGCAGGACTCTTTAGAGAAATAGCCAATCCTAGTACTAGGGCAAGAAATAAAGAAGATGAGCCTGGAGCATCATTTAGTAACACAAGGTAAGGAAATGCTTGAAAACACAATGGGATTCTATCAAAGGGACACAAAAGCCACTGAAAGAACTCCCAACAGCCAAAGTTGAAACAATTTGAGCAACAAAATAAAGACAATGGTATTGGATTATAACTCAAAGTATAAAATAAATATTCATGAGGTCATATAATACAAACAAATGACTGAATAAATCAATTGGAGAGAAGAGACAAATCGCCCATATGAAAAAATTCCCAAATAAATTATGGAGATATTCCATCCTAAAATAGGGGAAGCATCACACCCCATTCCTTTTTTTTTTTTTTTTTTGAGACAGAGTCTCGCTTTCTTGCCTAGGCTAGAGTGAGTGCCATGGCATCAGCCTAGCTCACAGCAACCTCAAACTCCTGGGCTCAAGCAATCCTCCTGCCTCAGCCTCCCAAGTTGCTGGGACTACAGGCACGAGCCACCATGCCCGGCTAATTTTTTATATATATATATTAGTTGGCCAATTGATTTCTTTCTATTTTTATAGTAGAGACAGGGTCTCGCTCAGGCTGGGTTTGAACTCCTGACCTTGAGCAATCCGCCCACCTCGGCCTCCCAGAGTGCTAGGATTACAAGCTTGAGCCACCACGCCCGGCCCCCTTTTTTTTTTTTTTTTTTGAGACAGAGTCTCACTTTGTTGCCCAGGTTAGAGTGAGTGCCCTGGTGTCAGCCTAGCTCACAGCAACCTCAAGCTCCTGAGCTCAAGCAATTCTCCTGCCTCAGCCTCCCAAGTAGCTGGGACTATAGACATGCGCCACCAAGCCCGGCTGATTTTTTCTATATATATTAGTTGGCCAATTAATTTCTTTCTATTTATAGTAGAGACTGCGTCTTGCTCTTGCTCAGACTGGTTTCGAACTCCTGACCTGGAGCAATCCGCCCGCCTCAGCCTCCCAGAGTGCTAGGATTACAGGCGTGAGCCACCACGCCCGGCCCCCATTCCTTAAGTATGGAATGCACATGGGGACTTCCTTCTAAAATTAGGGTATGAAAAGGGAGAAAATAAAAAGATTAAATTTATAGGAGAAACCCAACAAACACTACTTTAGCCAGGTAATCAAAGTCATTATAAACAATCATAAATCCACCTGTAATCCTAGCACTCTGGGAGGCTAAGGTGTGCGGATGGATCGTTTAAACTCAGGAGTTCAAGACCAGCCTGAGCAACAGTGAGAACCCGTCTCTACTAAAACTAGAAAGAAATTAGCTGGACAACTAAAAATATATAGAAAACATTAGCCAGGCATGGTGGCACATGCCTGTAGTCCCACCTACTCGGGAGGTTGAGGCAGGAGGATTCCTTGAATCCAGAACTTTGAGGTTGCTGTGAGCTAGGCTGATGCCTTAGCACTCTAGCCCAGGCAACAGAAGGAGACTCTGGATCAAAAAAAAAATCATAAGTCATGTAGATAGTATGACCTTTCATATGATGACATGAAAATGGCACTGTACCTCTGTGATCTTCCTCCCTAAACCCTTCATAAACCAAATCTAATCATGAGAAAAATATCACTCAAATTCCAACAAAGGTGCATCATCCTACAATACAGCTCACTAGCACTACTCAAAACTGTCAAGGTCTTCAAAAACTAGGAAAGTTTGAAAAACTGTCACACCACAAAGGAGCCAAATGAGACATTGACAACTAAATATAATGTGGTATACTAAAATGGAAAAATGACATTAGGTAAAAACTAAGAAAATAGAAATAAACTATGGATTTTAGTTGATAATATTGCTTCATTAACTGTAGCAAATTTACTAATATAAGATGTTAATAGGGAAAACTGGACAGGCACAGTGGGCAGTGGCTCACACCTGTAATCTCAGCATTTTGGGAGGCCAAAGCAGGAGGATCACTTGAGGCCAGGAGTTAAGACCACCCATAGCAAGACCCCAGTCTCTACAAAAGAAAAATAAGGGAAAATTGCAGAGTAGGGTGGGGGAAGCAGTCATTAAGGGGTCAACAACTCCTGAAAGGGCCAGGTGTGGTGGCTCACGCCTGTAATCCTAACACTCTGGGAAGCCAAGGCGGGCGAATTACTCAAGGTCAGGAGTTCGAAACTAGACTGAGCAAGAGTGAGATCCCGTCTCAAGTAAAAGTAGTAAGAAATTAATTGGCCAACTAATATATATAGAAAAAATTAGCCAGGCATGGTAGCACATGCCTGTAGTCCCAGCTACTCAGGAGGCTGAGTCAGGAGGATCGCTTGAGCCCAGGAGTTTGAGGTTGCGGTGAGCTAGGATAACGCCACGGCACTATAGCCCGGGCAACAGAGTGAGACTCTGTCTCAAGGAAAAAAAAAAACAACTTGAAGCAACCCCTGAAAGCTCAAAGTTTAAAAATGTGGTATAGCTGGCTACAGTGGCACATGCCTGTAATCCCAGCTACTTGCGAGGCTAAGGTGGGAGGATCCTTGAACCCAGGAGTTCAAGGCTGCAATGAACTAATCCTACCATCGCACTCCAGCCTGGGCAACAAAGCAAGACCCTGTCACAAGAAAATTTTATTTATTTATTTGAGACAGAGTCTTGCTCTGTTGCCCGGGCTAGAGTGCCATGGCATCAGCCTAGCTCACAGCAACCTCAAATTCCTGGGCTCAAGTGATCCTACTGCCTCAGCCTCCCAAGTAGCTGGGACTACAGGCACACACCACCATGCCCGGTTAATTTTTTCTATTTTTAGTTGTTTGGCTCATTTCTTTCTATTTTTAGTAGAGATTAGGTCTCACTCTTGTTCAGGGTGGTCTCGAACTCCTGAGCTTAAGCAATCCTCCCACCCAGAGTGCTAGGATTATAGGCATGAGACACCATGCCTGGCCCACAAAATATTTTTAAAAAGTAGTACAATATCTAATCCATTTTCCTAATGTGGCTAGTTAGCATCATTAAAAAATAATATCCTATTGCAAGTTTGGAAAAAATTTGGTTTCTTTATTATAGGATTTATCAGAACTTATGATATGCTAATGTATACCTATTCTGTCTTTCTTCCCCATTTCTTGATTTGGTCTAGATGTAAAGTCTCCACTTTGATCAGAAACAAGTTTCTTCACACTTATAAGAGAGCCATTTCTCCAGGTCTGCACATAAGAGAACATCTACACCTGGAAAAGAAAGGGTTAAGAACCAAGAAATCAAACAATACGACTGAGTAATACAGAGCATCAATGATCCACTGGATGCCACCTTACCTGGTTTCCAGAAAGAGGTGAAGTGAAATGGTGACTATGGAGGTTTCGACCAGTATTGACATGTGTCAGCCGAATGGGCTGGCCACACTTGATGGGGGTTCCCCTCTCACACACTGTGGCAGTCTTCCCCCGTATCCTCCAGTAACTGTTGCTGTCGTCCACAGAGGTTACACCTGTTACTGACTGCTGACCACTACCTGCAGTTAAAGAAAGAAAGGAGACTCGCTTTCCCTGCTGCCAATGAGTTGAGTAGAGGCAGAGGCTCAGATGCATTCAAGATTCAGCTTCACCTGTAACCCACCACCATGGCCAAGGAAGACATTGCTACTGGAAGTGTAATGAACGTTAATGATGCTTTACAAGAAGTGCTGAAGAACTTCCTCATCCACAATGGCTATAGGGGATGTGCAAAGTGGCCAAAGCCTCAGACAAGGCCCAAGCCCTGCTTGCATCCAACTGTATGTAATGAGCCTGTGTACGTCAAGATGGTGAAGGCCCTTTGTGCTAAACAGCAAATGACCTAATTAGTGTTGATGATCATAAGAAACTAGGGAAATGGGTAGGCCTCTGTAAAATAGGGAAAACCCCATAAAGTGGTTGGTTGCAATCATGTTGTAGTTAAGGACTATGGCAAAGAATCTCAGGCCAAGATGTTATCAAAGTGTACTTCAAATGCAAGAAATGAACAAATAAGGCTGGGTAAGGTGGCTCACACCTGTAATCCTAGCACTCTGGGAGACCGTGTGCAGGAGGATCGATTGAGGTCAGGAGTTTCAGACCAGCCTGAGCAAGAGTGAGACCCTGGCTCTATTAAAAATAGAAAAAATTAGCCAGGCATGGTGTAGTGTGCCTGTAGTCCCAGCTACTTGGGAAGCTGAGGCAGTAGGATCACTTGAGCCCAGGAGTTTGAGGTTGCTGTGAGCTAGGCTGATACCATGACACTCTAGCCCAGGCAACAGAGTGAGACTTTGTCTCAGGAAAAAAAAAAAAAAAGAAATGAACAAATAAAAAATTTGGCTTATGTTTCCCAAAATGAAAAAAAAAAAAAAAAAAAAAGAAAGGCGAGTAAGCACAACCTAAACCCTTCTCTTTCCTATGAACAACAATGTGCCCTGTGACATAAAACAGATATGAAGGAGGGGGGAGAAAATGCTAATATTTTTCATGTACATTAAAATATTGCTAAAAAAACATTAAATTTCATATAGTATTAGTTATATGACAAACTATACTTAGGAGTGTATCATATCACAAAATTCTAAGAATTTGTGTCAAAGGACACTAGATATATAAATATAAGGGTTTTTTTTTTAAGCACAGGCAGTGTTTACCCATATATAGTAGCCCAGATAGCCCCTAATATATGTCAGCTGTCTAATAATAATTTTAACATGTTTGTAATATTATTCAATGTTCAATATGTACTACAATAAAAATTTTTATATTTTACAATTAAAATGAGAAAACTTTATGCCATCAACTTTAATTCAAGCAGCAATTATAGCTCCTAAACTCTTATAACACATTGATAGACCACTCATAAAAGTATTCCTGGATCATCTAAATTTGGTTAATCTTGCCTTAAGTGGTACATTTCTGCAGAGAAAGAAAAAGAAAGAAAGAAAAAGAAAGAAAAAAAGAAAGAAAAAAAAAGAAAGAAAGAAAAAGAAAAAAGAAATATACACAAATAGGTATCAGGCACTGACCTAAGTCCTTTACTTGAATATTCTTTTTTTTTTTTTTTTGAGACAGAGTCTCACTTTTTTTGTTGCCCTGGCTAGAGTGAGTGCCATGGCATCAGCCTCACTCACAGCAACCTCAAACTCCGGGGCTCAAGCGATCCTTCTGCCTCAGCCTCCCAAGTAGCTAGGACTACAGGCATGCACCACCATGCCCGGCTAATTTTTTATATATATATTTTTAGTTGGTCAATTAATTTCTATTTTTAGTAGAGACGGGGTCTCGCACAGGCTGGTTTCGAACTGCTGACCTCGAGCAATCAGCCCGCCTCGGCCTCCCAGAGTGCTAGGATTACAGGCGTGAGCCACCGCGCCCGGCCTGAATATTCTTATTTGACACACACATCTGTTCTCTGAAGTAGGTATTATTATTTTCCCCCATTTTACACTGGAGTGCTGGATAGGCTATACCAAGCCCAAGGTCATACAGCTCTATGAAAAAAGGCTGGAGCTGAACCTACACAGCCTAACTCTAGAACTAGCACTCAACCACTCCACTACCTGACGCCCCACTTAGGTCATCTTTATTCCTCCATCTTTACTTGCTGTCCAGTTTCCCCCACTCTCTCACGCACTCCAGAGATAGTCTTTTCCCTAAGCTTCATTCACTACCCAGTTGATCGAAGGCACCTCATATTTCCCAGATACTTTCCTCAATTACTCTCACCTGTTTCTCCCAGCTTTGACCACACTGCAGGGGTCCTCAAACTTTTTAAACAGGGGGCCAGTTCACTGTCCCTCACACCATTGGAGGGCCGGTGGAGAGTGCAGCGCACATTCCACACATGCGCACTGTGGGCCCCGGACGAGTTGGCTGCTAGGCAGGACGGGCAGTGGTGGCAAAAACACCCGGCGGGCCAGATAAATGTCCTCGGCTGGCCACATGTGGCCAGAGGGCCGTAGTTTGAGGACCCTGGACCACAGTATTTTGATACTTCCCTTTTACCATGTAACACATTATGCCTTGCACTAGTTATCTGAATGAATACAGAAAACTATTAGCACCTCTCTACTGGCTTCCTCCATCAGCTCAGGACTTTATTATATCTTAAAAAAAAAAAAAAAAAAGAAGCCGGGTGCAGTGGCTCACACCTGTAATCCTAGCACTCTGGGAGGCCGAGGCAAGTGGATTGCTCAAGGTCAGGAGTTCAAAACCAGCTCTGAGCAAGAGCAAGACCCCATCTCTACTATAAATAGAAAGAAATTAATTGACCAATTAATATATATAGAAAAAATTAGCCAGGCATGGTGGGGCATGCCTGTAGTCCCAGCTACTTGGGAGGCTGAGGCAGTAGGATTGCTTGAGTCCAGGAGTTTGAGGTTGCTGTGAGCTAGGCTGACGCCATGGCACTCACTCTAGCCTGGGCAACAAAGTGAGACTCTGTCTCAAAAAAAAAAAAAAAGAAAGAAAAGAAAGAGGCTGGGCATGGTGGCTCACGCCTGTAATCCTAGCACTCTGGGAGGCTGAGGCGGGCAGATTGCTCGAGGTCAGGAGTTCAAAACCAGCCTGAGCGAGACCCATCTCTACTAAAAATAGAAAGAAATTAATTGGCCAACTAAAAATATATATACAAAAAATTAGCTGGGCATGGTGGCGCATGTCTGTAGTCCCAGCTACTTGGGAGGCTGAGGCAGTAAGGATTGCTTGAGGCCAGGAGATTGAGGTTGCTATGAGCTAGGCTGATGCCAGAGCACTCACTCTAGCCTTGGCAACAAATGTTCTAGAACTAGCACTCAACCACTCCACCACCTGACGCCCCACTTAGGTCATCTTTATTCCTCCATCTTTACTTGCTGTCCAGTTTCCCCCACTCTCTCACGCACTCCAAAAACTCTGTCTTAAAAAAAAGAAAGAAAAGAAAAGAAGGCTAACCAACTCTCCCTTCATACTTCTGATTACTGTGTTACAGCTCTCTCAGTCATCAAAGTCATGCTTCACTAAAGCATGGTCTACATTTCATCTCCTACTTTTTCACTTTCTTATTTTATTTTTCCATGAGTCTTTACCACTTTTTCACTTTCTAGTCAACCTTCCATTTCCTCCCCCTAATCATTATATCTTGAGATTACCTGGAGTTCTATAACTGGCCCTTATCTCCTTTTTTTTTTTTTTTTTTTTTGAGACAGAGTCTCACTCTATCACCCCGGGTAGAGTGCACTGGCATCATCCTAGCAACCTCAACCTCCTGGGCTCAAAGGATCCTCCTGCCTCAGCCTTCTAAGGAGCTGAGGTTACAGGTGCATGCCACCACACCTGGCTAATTTATCTATTTTTAGTAGTGGCAGGGTCTTACTCTTGCTCAAGCTGGTCTTGAACTCCTGACCTTAAGCAACCCTCCCACGTTGGCCTCGGTCACCCAGAGTGTGAGCCACAGCACCCTGCCCCTTATCTGTCTCCATCAGTAGTTCTTAAACAATTGTTGGGGGTCAGGACAAAAGCATCCATATTTTTAATAAGTTTCTCAAGTGATTAAAACTGACACCAGATTGAGAACCACAGTTCATCCTGGGTAGTTTCATCTACTACCAACACATCCTCAGTCATTGTCTGTACAATGATGTTATATTTAACTCTGAACTCACCTGCCAAATCAACTAGCCAATTAGACAAAATATTTTTTAAAAATTAACTCTGTATCTCAAGCTTAGCACAGATCCCTCTTCTGAACTCCAGACTGAACCTGGTTCCCAAATCTGGCTGCACAACAGAACCACCCAAAGAGCTTTTTAAACCTACATCAACATTTTCGTACTGCTAGGTCTCTCTCCACCTGCATTCTTTTTTTTTTTTTCTATTTTTACTTATTACAGGTACACCTCCATTCTAATTCAGTAGATCCAAAGTAGGAAACGAGATCAACTTAAGGTTGATTATTAAGGATTATCATTATTAGGATTATTCAGACATCCCAATGATAACTCAGTTCCTTTCCTAGTCTAATTGCTCACACAGGTTTTGGAAATCAAGAACCACAAACTAGCCTACCTGAGAGAACTCATTCCTCCTTTAGTAAATAACATCATTAGTCACCCAAGATAAAAATCAGTTACCTTAGATGTCTCTCACATCTCATTAGCTGAACTTTTCTCTTTTTTTTTTCTGTTTTTATTGCCTTGCAACTTGCTTGACTGATTGACTATGGCATCTTCTGTACTAAGAATACTAGGCACGAAATAAATGTACGCTGAATGAATGAACCCAGAAATAATTGATTACTAAGCATTTAATTTTCATACAGTAAAAAGCACTTTCCTCTGCGATTTCTGTCACTTCTTTACAAGGTTAAAAGTTTGAGTAAAAGGGGATCAAGGCCGGGCGTGGTGGCTCACGCCTGTAATCCTAGCACTCTGGGAGGCTTAGGTAGGCGGATTGCTCGAGGTTAGGAGTTCGAAACCAGCCTGATCGAGACCCTGTCTCTACTAAAAATAGAAAGAAATTAATTGAGCAGCTAAAATATATATATATACAAAAAATTAGCTGGGCATGGTGGCGCATGCCTGTAGTCCCAGCTGCTCAGGAGGCTGAGGCAGTAGGATTGCTTGAGCCCAGGAGTTTGAGGTTGCTGTGAGCTAGGCTGATGCCACGGCACTCACTCTAGACTGGGCAACAAAGTGAGATTCTGTCTCAAAAAAAAAAAAAAAGAGCAAGTGTACGATGCAAAACAGCTAGACAGAAGGTTGTAGTCAAAGAGTAAACTCTTGGAGCTTAAAACTTCAGAGATACAGCACTTACTGCCATTTTCTACGTCTGTCTCTCTCGCACTTAGTAGTGCCATCCCGGAGCAGCTGAAAGCAGGCTTTGAACCTGGACAGAGTTGGATAGAACCCTTGTCTCTGTCATTCACTAGCTGCAAAGCCTTGAGTAAGCGATTTAACTTCTGAGTCTGTTTCCCTACCTGCGAAATGAAGATGACAACAGTACCTACCTCACAGGAATGTTAAAATTCGGAAACAAGTACATTTGGAACGTGCCTGACCGGTAATTCGCCAAATATTAGCTGGTATTATGATTAAGATGCCTTCCAACAACTCAGTTCTCCGACTCTCCGCCTTTAGATCTCAGGAACCTCCCCAGAGCACCCCTAACCTTCCCAGACCACACCCTCACATTTTCTGTAGGCTCCGCCCCCTCCAGAGCCCACAAGGCCTCCTCAGCCCACCGAACCTCCGTCCCGCACAGTACCTGACCCATAGCGCACGTCGTGTGAGTGCAGTCGGACGTTGTGGCGCGTATTGAGAAGCTTCACCACAGAGCCACAAGTAACAACAGCCAGATTGGATGCTCCCACAGCGCCCCACAAACCCCCGAACAGCAGCAGCGGTACTACAGCCATTCTAGCTGGATTGCGGAGCCCCCAAACCTGGAAGACAACTTGGCCCCTCCCCGGAACCGGAAGCTGGAGGCGGAGCCACAGAGACGAGGAAATGAAGAAGTCGCAATGTGATCTTTATGGTTCCTTTAGCTAGAGCGGCCTGAGGAACACGCCGGCCCTGGTTACTTACGGCCCCCTAGCTATGTTTAGGGAGGGTCTGTAACAGCTGCCTTCCTGGACCGCTTCTGCCCGCTTCCGCACCCCTGGACGAAGGCCCCAAGGTAGAATAGAACAAGAAGTGGCCCGCCCACTCCCAGTGACAGGGAGCCGGATCTGACGTAGCACGTTGACGCAGCAGCGGCGGCGGTGGCGGCGGAGGGGCCGTGCGGTGGGTCCGTACTATCCTTTCCCAGTCTCGGTTCGACGACTCCATTTTCCTCAGTGGGGGCTTAGCGCACCGGAGAAGCGACGGGCTTCAGGCAGGTAAAGTTCGGACTGGAGAGCGTGTTCCTCACAGGGGTCAGGTAGGGAACCGGGCTTCTAGGGCCTGGCCCTGTAAGGGAAGAGGCACTGGGGAGCCGTATGCGAGAAGAAGGGGGGCCCTGGCCTTCCCTGCTCTATGCGGGGGATAGGTGGGAGGAAAGCAGCGTAGTTGCTCATAGTCTCAAGGCTTTTATCAAGCTGGTAGCATCTGGAACCCGCGAATTGAGTGGCTTGTTGAATCAACAGGCTTTCCTGGGATCCCGTCCTTCCGCAGCTTCTGAAAACTGGGCCACGCGAAAGGATTGGGGATGGAAGGGACCTGGGGCTTCTGAGGCGGATCAGGTGATCGAATTGTTTGTTCTGGGGTTGTGAATCCTACGGAGCTTTCGGCAGCTCTGCCATCAGGCTAGAGGGCGATGCCGAATTCCAGCTCTTTCCATACTGTTGAATAATACAATTAGAACTTTTTGTAGATGACTGCATCCTTCATCCCTTCCTAAAGATGGAAGGTTTTGAAGTACCTGAAGCCCGACCATTCTCCGTAAATTCATTTCCTCAAACATTTGCCAAATGCCTACCATGAACATCAGGATGGGTTGGTTATTAAGTCAAAACTTTATCTTCAAGTTTCTGCCCTTCTCTCCAGGCACTCCTTTGAACCAACTGGAGCAGTTCATTTCCTTGGGTTTTTGTAAGAACTGATACTTATTTTCATTTAGGAGGAGGCCTAAACTCTCCAAAAATACTTCCATGGAAATTCACTGTAATATCAAAAGTAGAAAAGCAATACTAAGCTACACCACTATTAATGAACATAGAGAATGTAAACAATATTGAATTTGATTAACTTATTCTGAAGAAAGCTTGGTTCCACTGTTTATCTGAAAGTTACCAATTTGTAAGTCTTCAGTGTTTTGATTACAAAAGTATGATTTGCTCTCCCATCAACTGAATTTAGGGCCTTTTTCCATGACTGTCCCTTCCCCAAGTACAAGTCCATTTTTATTCAGTTGGCTTGTGTGGCTACTAGATTAGATTAGTATAGTCTTATTACTCTAAGAGGTTTTAACCTCATCAGGAGATTAAGTACATCAGGAAGTGGTGCAGTCTGGAGAGGCTTAGTCACATTTTAAAGTTCTCCTTCGTGGCTGGGTGCAGTGGCTCACGCCTGTAATCCTAGCACTCTGGGAGGCCGAGGCAAGTGGATTGCTCGAGGTCAGGAGTTCGAAACCAGCCTGAGCAAGAGCGAGACCCCATCTCTACTATAAATAGAAAGAAATTAATTGGCCAACTAATATATAGAGAAAAAATTAGCCAGGCATGTTGTCACATGCCTGTAGTCCCAGCTACTCGGGAGGCTGAGACAGCAGGATTGTTTGAGCCCAGGAGTTTGAGGTTGCTGTAAGCTAGGCTGACACCATGGCACTCAATCTAGCCTGGGCAAGAAAGTGAAACTCTGTCTCAAAAAATAAAATAAAATAAAGTTCTCCTTTGTAAGGCCTCCTTCACAAGAAAGAAAGCCTACCTAGTGTGGTGGAAATGTGATCTTTGGAGGCAAATAAATTTGCCCTTCATGCTGTGTTCTTGGTCTCAATAAATGGCACCACCAACAATCCTTCCCTTGACTTCCTCCCTGTCATCTCCCAGTACAATCAATCTCCATAAAACTGTGTTCCCATCAGCATATAAATTGTGTTCTGGTCTCCCTCACATCCCTCTCCAATTACCATCCTAATTTTTAAGAATTTCCCATCATAGCCAAATTTCTTCCTATGCCAGTTCAACATTCATAGCTCTTATTTCACTCTTCGACCTATACCAATCTGGCTTCTCTTCTGACCGCTCCGTTGAAATTGCTTTTGTTAAGGTTGCCAGTGACTTTTTTTTTTTTTTTTTTGGAAGACAGAGTCTCACTCTGTTGCCCTGGCTAGAGTGAGTACCGTGGCATCAGCCTAACTCACAGCAGCCTCAAACTCCTGAGCTCAAGTGATCCTACTGCCTCAGCCTCCCGAGCAGCTGGGACTACAGGCATGTGCCACCATGCCTGGCTAATTTTTTCTATATATTTTTAGTTGGCCAATTAATTTCTTTCTATTTTTAGTAGAGATGGGGGTCTGGCTTTTGCACAGGCTGGTTTCGAACTCCTGACCTTGAGCTATCCACCCTCCTTGGTCTCCCAGAGTGCTAGGATTACAGGCCCAGCTGCCAGTGACTTCTATGTAGCTAAATCCAGTAGATACTTTGTTTTCATCTTCCTCAGAGTCTGCAATATTCAACACAGTTTTTCCTTCCTTGAAACTCTTCCTGTCTTGGCTTAATGACACTTGACTCCTGGATTTTCTCCATTTCTCTGGCTGTTCCTTCTCAGTCTCTTTTTAGCCATGTTTGCTCTCTACTTAATGTCTAAATGTTGGATTTCTCTCAGGGTTTAATCCTGAGTCTTGTACTCGCTCCCTTTAGGTGACCCAGTCTAGCCGCATTAATTACCATCTGAAAGTTGGCAACTCTCAAGTTTAAATCTCTAGCCCAGCCCTCTCTGTGTTCCAAATCATAAGTCAAAATGCCTGTTTAATTATCTCCATTTGGATATCTCTTAGGCACCCCAAAGCTAACATAACCGAAAGAAAATTTTCCCATTTCACTAAGTGCTATTCCTGTGCACATAGCTACTAAAGCCAGACCTCTCAGAATCATCTTTGCTTTTTCGTGTTTACTACCCCACTTGCCCAGTCTTTCAGTAAGTCCTTTTACTTCCGCCTCCAAAATATATGTCTAATCTGCCTTCTATCTTCCATCAACACTGCTACCAGCCTGTTCCAAGCCACCGTAATCTTTTGCCTGGGCTACCACGGTAATATCCTCATCTTTCCCTGTTTCCACTCAAATCTCCCTGTAATTCATCTTCCATATAGCAGGATCAGGTCAGGGTGGAGCACGTCTTTTCCCTACTTAAAACTCTCTAGTGGCTTTCCATGGCCCACCTCTGAGCAGCCCCATGCTCCCTGGTATACTGTTGCCTTCAACCATGCTCTAGTCACGTTGGCCATAGGACATCACCTACATACCAAGTTCCTGCACGCTTCTTCAACTGGAACCTCTTCCCTGGCTCTGCAGGTCACATCCTACCCATCCTTGACATCTCAACCTAACTAAACTCACCCTCTTGGAAGTGAAGGTATATATTTCTTTCCCAGTACTTATAGTAAGGTTTATTTATAGTGGTTTGTCTCTTGCACCAGAATACAAATATCCTGGGGCAAGGACCTTGTCTTGTACATGCCTGGTATGTGGTAGGCACTCATTAAATAAGTATTTGTTGAGGTAAAAAGTAAATTCAGTCAATTCTCTGTTTAAAACCCTGCAGTGGCTTCCTGGCATCTTTAGGATAAAGTCCAAAATCCTTAACTTACCTTACAAAGATCCTTATGACTTCACTGCTGACTTGTGAAGCATCTTCCCTCTCCCTAATCAAACTGGGCCTCTCTGTTCCTGCCACAGTGCACACCTTGTGCTGGAAGTGCTCTTCTCCAGTATCACCTCTCCCGCCACCACCCCCAGGAAACCAGCTCCTCTGCTGAACTAATTCATCCTCATTTTTAAGGTCTTTTTTTTTTTTCTCTGAGACAGAGTCTCGCTTTGTTGCCCAGGCTAGAGTGAGTGCTGTGGCGTCAGCCTAGCTCACAGCAACCTCAAACTCCTGGGCTCAAGCAATCCTTCTGCCTCAGCCTCCCGAGTAGCTGGGACTACAGGCATGCGCCACCATGCCCGGCTAATTTTTTCTATATATATTAATTGGCCAATTAATTTCTTTCTATTTTTAGTAGAGACAGGGTCTCGCTCTTGCTCAGGCCGGTTTCGAACTCCCAACCTCGAGCAATCCGCCCACCTCGGCCTCCCAGAGTGCTAGGATTACAGGCATGAGCCACTGGGCCCGGCCTAAGGTCTTTGTTTACAGTCACTTCCTTAAAACCAGGTTAGGTTCTGTTGTTACAGAATCCCATGCTACCCTTGTTATTAACTGTTTAAAAGACCTGTACTTCTAGATCAGGGGTCACCACACTAAGGCCTGTGGGCTGAATTAGGTCACTCCCATTCATGTACATGCTTTTGTGCTACAGTGGCAGATCTGGCCCTATAGCGAAAAAGTTTGCCAACACCTGTGCTCAAGCAGAAAGTATGTTCCCCAGCGTGTGTGGCACAAGGCTTAGTAACTGTTAATCCCTCTGTGTTGCAGAAGTTCTGAATCTGGTTACATATTTCAGTTGTTTCTGTTCTTTTGCCCTTTCCTTGTTTCCTCAAGGAGATATGAAAAGAAAAGGGATAATGTTGTTTAATTACTTAATAACCGTTATTGACAATAATGCTTTTTATTGAAAAGAGTCAAAGATTTATTTCCTATAAATATGTTCTTGTTAAAATGATAACAGATGGAATTAAACTTTTCTGTATTTTAGCATCTCGCCTTAGTGTAATTAGGGTGTGTTTTTTTTTTTTTCAAATAACAAAGAGTTCTGAATCCCAGATTTAAAAGAACTTGTAAGTAGACTCTGAATACTTATTAAATGTTTAGGTTTTTGGATTCCAATTGGTTATTCATTCATGGACATCTTTGGAATAAATAGTCTTAGGCCCTTGCTCATAAAATATAGAATACAAGACACTGTCAAATGCCTTACAGTTGAAACTCCACACCAGCTTCCTGGGGCTATTCCCCAGACTACCAAGCCCTTTCAAGGCTAAACTTTTGCTCATGTTATCTTTGTCTAGACTATGTTCTTAACTCCTCTCTCACTCAGGCATGGCCTTTTCTGAGGTATTCCCCAGCCTCATAGTTCAGGTATGTAACTTAATATAACATTAATTATGCTTTGTTATAACCTCATTTACAAGGTTTTTGAGATAGATTGTGCGCTCCACCAGGGTAGGAAGCATGTTTTACTCATTTTTATATACCCAAGATTCAGCACAGAACTTGATCATAAGAAAAACAGTAAATGTTAATTGAAGCTGCATAGTGGAGTGAATTAACAGACTAGATCTCTTTTCACTCTAGTCTCCTCCTACAACTTCTTGTTCAAAGGAGGGGACTGCTGAGGCCCTCCCCTGTGGCAATCTGATCCCAGTTTCATTCCTCTTCCAGAGAATGTCATGGCAACCACCAGCCTCTCCCTTTGAGCCACATCTTGTTCTGCAGCTGTGCTTGTGCCTGGAGAAACCTTCTCTCTCCACCTTTCCTTTTCTCTTCTAGACCTCTTCCAGTTGCAAAATTAACAGTCTGAATATGGAAGAAATTTTAAGAGCATGAGTACTAAATACAAAATCCGTTCCACATCAGGCTCATCCTGGATATCATATGTTAATAATAAATATATTAGTGTCTTTGTTCTGGAGTAGTCAGCCTCAGCCTGCAGTGCTGCTACAGTCTGCACATCTAGCTCCCACAAGTTGCCTCAAGTTGGGATTGCTTCTGGCACACCTTTTTTAACTGGAAGTCTTGGTGTTGAGCTAGGTAGGAGGCCTTCCCCAGCTATAGCACAGCATATGCTTTATTGCTAACCTAGGTGATGGGAGGAAGGGAACACAACTATCTTCCTTCCCAAGCTTCATGCAGCACAGAGCACGAGCTACCCCCTGGGACAGAAGAAAGCTGTTGTTTTTATCAGGTAGCCTTTCTGTTTCTCTCTGTTAAGTAGGCTAGTAGAGCATCTGGTCTGCAGGAGCTGGCGTTTAATTTCAAGATGTTGAAGCCTTAAAAGATTGAACTTGGGGGTCTGATAGCTTAATTAAAGTAAGCTATGTATAGAGGTTCCTGTACTCACATGTTTTTTTAATGGCTCAGTTCAGAGCTAAGGGTGGGGGGTGGTGTCAAAATTAAAATTAGAGCTCCAGATTTAATTGGCAGTAGTTTAAGACATTTGTTTTTGGCAATACTCAAGCAAAATGACCTTAAGGATACAGATGGGGTGGCGGGTGGCAGCTTCAGTCTAACTCCAAGGCTTCCTATGTTATGGCCCTACAGGGTGGCCTTTACAGTGCTTTTCAAATATTTTGGTCTCAGGACCCCTTTGTATTCTTAAAAATTATTTAGGATTCCAAAAACATTTTGTTTATGTGAGTTATATCCATTGATATTTTGATGTTTATCAGATCAGAAATTAAAATTGAGACCTTTAAAAATATTTAACCAGGGCCGGGCGTGGTGGCTCACACCTGTAATCCTAGCACTCTGGGAGGCCGAGGCAGGCGGATTGCTTGAGGTCAGGAGTTCAAAACCAGCCTGAGCAAGAGTGAGACCCCGTCTCTAATATAAATAGAAAGAAATTAATTGGCCAACTAATATATATATAGAGAGAGAGAAAAAATTAGCCAGGCATGGTGGCGCATGCCTGTAGTCCCAGCTACTCGGGAGGCTGAGGCAGAAGGATCACTCAAGCCCAGGAGATTGAGGTTGCTGTGAGCTGGGCTGATGCCACGGCACTCACTCTAGCCTGGACAACAAAGTGAGACTCTGTCTCAAAAAAAAAAAAAAAAAGACAGTGTAGGGATTAATAGGATATTTGTTCCCATTAATAGAGATAGCAAAACAAAAAAACTAAAATAGGATATTTGTTAGTGCCTGGCACTAGGTAGGTGTGTAATGAACGTTATTCCTCAGTGTACTTTTTTAATTGCTTAAAGTACCCAGGAGAGACCCGTATTAGTTTTGGTTGGATTCTGTGTGTGTGTTATGGGTTTGTTCTCCAGTTCTCTTTCTGTGCTTGCTCTATACATCTACCATAATACATGAAACTATCTTATGGTCCTTATAGTTCTCCCTCTGCTGAATAGTCAGCTCCTTGAAAACAGACATTCCTATTTTCTTTACATCCTTAATCTTTTAGCAGAGTGTATGTACATAGCAGGCATTGTATGTACATGGCAGGTTTGTGAAATCTGCAACCTCAACCTAAAATTGAACGTAAGATCAAGCTAAAGTGGAACATTGCCCGTCCTTTTCCATCAGAACCCAGTACCTTCAGTTTTGTTTGTTTGGGCTCAGTTAATCTTTAAGTTAACTAATTGGTTATGATATTGATAATACTAAGGGCAATTTTCGGGAAAATTAGAGCCATGGAATTTAAGGTTCCTTTAGAGCTTAGGCTTTCAGGTAGCCATTAGCTACCCTCTTCTCCCTCCCACTGCCATCTTTAACTGGTTAAATGGCAACAATATGAAAAAACAAATAATTTATTTAACAGGCACTTAACAGTTCCTAATTTGTACAGACTACCTAGAGGGTTACAGCTTTTCTGGTATAGAATCACAAAGAGTATTGTAATGCCTCTTGTATTGTCATGGTTTTTGTTAGTACCTCTATTGGATATGGTCTCTATCTTCCAGAAGTTTGTAGTCTAAATGGGGGAAAGGGATATGGGATATACACAATAGACCATTATACCAGACAGGATGAGGAGTGGTACTGAGTTTATCAGCAGCCAGCTTCAGGGTTCTAAAATGGAATCATGATGTGGTGATCTGTGCTGTTTTTAAAGTCCCGCTCAAGGCCCATCAAACACCATGTTATGGTTCTTGGAGTTCTCCACTGCAATTTCCAGGTTTTGGATGAGTCTTAAAGCAGGGAAGTAGAAGATAAAGTTCAGACTGATTTTTACAAAATTACAGATGGCTAAGGAAAATTAGGCCTAGGATTCAAACTCAGTTAACATATCTTGAAACAATAGGTTCTTTCCCCTATGTCA
Source organism: Microcebus murinus (assembly GCF_040939455.1). Taxonomy (NCBI): domain Eukaryota; kingdom Metazoa; phylum Chordata; class Mammalia; order Primates; family Cheirogaleidae; genus Microcebus; species Microcebus murinus. Next base: position 22,301,792 of record NC_134121.1, on the reverse strand, counting down.
TGTAATATTATCAACTATCCTGTGAGGTAGGTAGTGCTATTGCCATTTTCCATATGAAGAAACTGTTGTTCAGACACATCGAATAATTTGTTTAAGTTTATATAGATGGTAGATGGTAAATGATGAGACCAGGATTTGATCCCTACTCTTAAGCCCAGAAATTTTTCCATTTAGTTGTTACCTTTCGAGATTTTTTGCAGGAAAGGTAAATGATAAAAATAGAATCATAGTTGTGATGTTTCTAAAGAAGCCCCTTTTTTACCCAAATGCTCCCAACCAACACTCGCACAACTGGGCTGAAGTTCCTGAAGTATTTGTGTGATTAATCTATTGAAAGGGATTTTCCTTTTGACTCTGCTAATAACCAGATACAGTGTATATGAAAGTGCCTTTCATAAAGTTGGCATTTATTATTTCCCTATGAGTAAGTCACATACTCTATTCTATCACCATATTCCCACTAACATAATTATTTCTACATTAGTTTCTTTCCTCATCTGCCCATTTCTTCCTCCATATGGTAAGAGAAGTAAAAGTCTGGGAAGAGAGATGATACAAGTCCAGTATAATTGCTATCTTTTTAAAAGTACATATGAGAGGAGCAACTCTGGGAGGAATGGGAAATGGAAGAGATGGAGCCATCTGATTCTAACTGATTTCTCCCCTAGTGGAAGTGATTTGAGTGGGCATAGCAATGGCAGGTGGCTAAAAGGCTGTTTGTGGGAAAGTTGAAGAGCCCCCTATAATATCTTGTGTTTCATTTTTTATCCCCGACCCTCCCCTTCTTCCCTAGTCCTCTTCAGGCAGACTGTGAGAAGCTGCAATGTCTGATTTTGTGGAAAGCGAGGCTGAGGAGTCAGAGGAAGAGTACAATGATGAAGGCGAGGTGGTGCCCCGAGTCACCAAGAAATTTGTGGAAGAAGAGGATGATGGTGAGGAGGCCCCAGCCTCAAGCTTCTCCCCACTATTGCTAAGCTTTGGATAGTTGGATTCTTGCTGATGAAAGGCTCAGGCTCAGCACAGAAGTTATCACGTATGAGGTACCAGCTTGAGAACTTTCAGTCATTCTTAGAAAATACTTACTGAGCATCTATCTGCTGTATGCCAAGCATTGTACCTAGAACTAGAAATACAAAACAAAGACCCAGCTGTTGTGGAGTTTACATTAGTGGGAGGGGACAGATACTAAGCCAATAAATAAATACAGATGTAACACTTCCTACCTTTAGACCTAGTGGTGTTGGTATTTATGCACCCAGTTTCCTATTTCTCTGGTCAAACCCAACCTTTGGGATGATTAGCAGAGTACAGCCATGAAATGGTTTTAAAGGGGGAAAGGGAAATGTAAATTTTGTCAGAAGAATTATGGATGAGGCTGGGTACAGTGGCTCACACCTATAATCCTAGCACTTTAGAAGGCCAAGGCAGGAGGATTGCTTGAGGCCAGGAGTTTGAGACAAGCCTGGATACCATAGAGAGAGACCCTGTCTCTACAAAGAAATTTAAAAATTAGGGTGTGTGCAATCGGGATGTGCACCTGTAGTCCCAGCTACTCAGGAGGCTGAGGTGGGAGGCTCTTGAGCCCAGGAGTTCAAGGTTACAGTGAGCTGTGATCATGCCACTACACTCCAGCCTGGTGAGAAAGGAGACCCTATCTCTAAAAATTAAAAGAAGAAACAGTCTGGGCGCGGTGGCTCACGCCTGTAATCCTAGTACTCTGAGAGGCCGAGGCAGGCGGATTGCTCTAGGTCAGGAGTTTGAAACAAGCCTGAGCAAGACCCCATTTCTACTATAAATTGAAAGAAATTAATTGGCCAACTAATATATATCGAAAAAATTAGCCGGGCATGGTGGCACATACCTATAGTCCCAGTTACTTGGGAGGCTGAGGCAGCAGGATTGCTTGAGCCCAGGAGTTTGAGGTTGCTATGAGCTAGGCTAATGCCACGGCCCTCACTGTAGCCTGGACAACAAAGCGAGACTCTGTCTCCAAAAAAAAAAAAGGTTACAGTGAGCTGTGATCATGCCACTATACTCCAGCCTGGGCAAGAAAGGAGACCCTATCTCTAAAAATTAAAACAAGAAACAAAAGAATTATGGATGAAAGAAGGACTATAACTGCTAATTTTATAAACTGAGTAAAACAGGGTTATTGATGGCTGTAAGCCTCTGGTAATGATTTTGAGGAGCCAAAGTAATTAGAAAGGTCATCTTGCCTAAAGACAGATGGTGAACATAGAAAAGAAATTGTCATTTCCAGATGCTGTTGCTCTAAGTTGATGGCTGTGTTTTGTATCTTTACACGAGGCAGAAGAGTAGACGTGGCACCCAGGTCATTAGGTGCAGAGCGAATGGAGAATCTCATTAAGCGGGTGGCCCTGCCTTATCCCCAGCCAGTTACCCAGTCTCTGTGCCTCAAACATGTATTTTTTCCAGATGAGGAGGAGGAGGAGGAAAACCTAGATGATCAAGATGAGCAAGGCAACCTGAAAGGCTTTATCAATGATGATGATGATGAAGATGAAGGAGAGGAGGATGAGGGCAGTGATTCCGGTGATTCAGAAGATGATGTTGGCCACAAGAAGAGAAAACGCAGTGAGTAGTCTGTCTTCAGGTCAGGTGAGACTGGGGTGGAAGTTGCAGTGGGAAAGGGGCCTCCCCATCACTAACACTTTGTTTTCCTCAGCATCTTTTGATGACCGCCTGGAAGATGATGATTTTGACCTCATTGAAGAGAATTTGGGTGTCAAAGTCAAACGAGGAGTAAGTGTCATTCTTTGTCTTTGTTCCTAGGGGGTGAAGGAAAAGGCCCCTGAAATTTCAGGGTCTCTCTGGGAGAGGAGGTACATCTAGAACAGTCTGGAGAGCACCAGAGAAAAGAAAGATGCTCAGTATCATTGTTCTGTGGAGGCCAGATTTGCATCCCAGGTTTGGGTGCCTGTTAGAGAAAGGCTTGTCAAAGTTTCAAGGGTGGTGGGCCTTGGGGCTGAAAGAGCATCACTCAACATGTTCTTTCCCATCTCCCTTGGTTGGCGTAATTGTGGTGGGAAAACAGGATGGCAGGCATCCTTATGCCAGACTCCTCAGACTGATGAGGCAGGTTTTCCCAACCCCTTAGCAAAAGTACCGCCGTGTCAAAAAAATGTCAGATGACGAGGACGATGACGAGGAGGAATATGGCAAGGAGGAACATGAAAAAGAGGCCATTGCGGAGGAAATCTTCCAGGACGGGGAAGGGGAAGAAGGACAGGAGGCTGTGGAGGCCCCCATGGCTCCTCCAGAGGAAGAAGAGGAAGATGATGAAGAGTCAGGTAGGTGGCATTGGGCAGGAAAGCCACCGTTTGGGTGGGTGTTGGAATTTCCTGACCCCTAGGAATAGGATTGGAATCCATTCTTCAGCTACAGTCCCTAGCATTTGACATAAAGAAGTTCCTTTTCAGGCGCCTCCCTACTCTTCCCCTCACTGGCCACTCACATAGTAGAAACTAAAGCCATTTGGCCCTTGCTCAGCTCCTGACGCTGAGCACTGACCCCTCCTTTCCCTACCCAGATATTGACGACTTCATTGTGGATGATGATGGACAACCTCTAAAAAAACCTAAGTGGCGGAAAAAGCTTCCCGGATACACAGATGCGTGAGTGGGGTCTGGTACAAGGTGGAGGGAGATAAAGGCATTGAGTGGGCCCATTCAGAAGGGAGGAATTTGAAGTCCACTGCCAAAAATGAGAGCATGCCCAGCTTGCAGCCATTTTGCTTCCGTGCCCTGAATGACCTCACGAGGCAGTGATTTAAGGCTGCTCCTAGAAGCCCTGAGAGATGTTTCTCCATTTTGGGGCCATTATGGGATTAGGGTGGAGTCTACATGGGCAAGGTTCTAGCCTTTTTTTTTTTTTGAGACTAAGTCTTGCTTCGTTGCCCAGGCTAGAATGAGTGCCGTGGCATCAGCCTAGCTCACAGCAACCTTGAACTCATGGGCTCAAGCAATCCTGCTGCTTCAGCCTCCTGAGTAGCTGGGACTACAGGCATGTGCCACCATGCCCAGATAATTTTTTCTATATGTATTAGTTGGCCAATTAATTTCTTTCTATTTATAGTAGAGACGGGGTCTCGCTCTTGCTCAGGCTAGTTTTGAACTCCTGACCTGGAGCAATCCATCCGCCTCAGCCTCCCATAGTGCTAGGATTACAGGCTTGAGCCACGGTGCCCTGCCAAGATTCTAGCCTTTTCCAGTCTGCAGCTCCATGTTTGTTCATTTACGTATTGAGCTTCTAAATACAATTGTATTAGAAGAAAGATGCCTACTTCATAGTTTAACAGTTTGAAAGCTTTTGCTCTAAGGGAATACTGCAATACCTTAACAGAAGATGGATCCACTGAGCAGAATATGAACTCATCTGCCCTGTTGCTATTTGATTCCTATTCACTGGCAGGTGCTAAGATGTTTTTTTTTTTTGGAGGCAGAGTCTCAATCTGTTGCCTGGGCTAGAGTTCCATGGTGTCAGCCTAGCTCACAGCAACCTTAAATTTCGGGGCTCAAGCGATCCTCCTTTCTCAGCCTCCGGAGTAACTGGGACTACAGGCATGCCCGGCTAATTTTTTTTCTTCTATGTATTTTTAGTTGGCCAATTAATTTCTTGCTATTTTTAATAGAGACGGGGTCTCACTTTTGCTCAGGCTGGTTTCAAACTCCTGACCTTGAGTGATCCTCCTGCCTTGGCCTCCCAGAGTGCTAGGATTACAGGCATGAGCCACCGCGCCCGACCTAAAGATGGTCTTTTTATTCTCTATTAAACCAGTTTGCTCAGAAATATTCCCCAGCTAGGCCTTTTTTTCCACAGTGAATATGGTTCTTTTATTTGCCATTCTCCTAACCTTCTTAGTTGTCTTGGGACAGATAAAGGATCTATACAGGAGCTTCATTTCTCTCCTCTCACCTGAACCTGAGCCAGTTGCCTCTTGTTCTCACCCACAGAGCTCTGCAAGAAGCCCAGGAAATCTTTGGCGTGGACTTCGACTATGATGAATTTGAGAAATACAACGAGTATGATGAAGAACTAGAGGAAGAGTATGAATATGAGGATGATGAGGCCGAGGGTGAAATCCGCGTGCGCCCCAAAAAGACCACCAAGAAGCGTGTGAGCCGCAGGAGCATCTTTGAAATGTATGAGCCCAGTGAGCTGGAAAGCAGCCACCTTACAGATCAAGACAATGAAATCCGAGCCACTGACCTGCCTGAGAGGTTCCAGGTAAGAAACCACCAGCCTCTGTATTTTTGCCAATCTGTCATCGCCTTGTAGCTGAGAAACAATCTAGCAACTGTCCTATGTTGGGTAGTATCCAGGATGGGCTTTGAACCCCATCGGACCAAGGGTCCAAGGAGTCCAGCTCTTAGAGGAGGGAAGATAGACTCTAACGTTGTTTGTGGTTCTTGAAATGGAGCTCTTTCTCTACCAAATCTATGAAATGCTTACTTCAGCCAGGATGACACTGTGCCAGGTACTGGAAATGCATGCCTGAGGATCCCATGTTTCTGTCCAGAAGGGTGTGTTTTTCCTTAAGTGGGATACAAGATCAAGTCACTGTTGCTCTGTTGTCTTACCACCGCAGCTCCGCTCCATCCCAGTCAAGGGCGCTGAAGATGATGAGCTAGAAGAAGAGGCTGACTGGATCTACAGAAATGCCTTTGCCACACCAACCATTTCTCTCCAGGTACGCAACAAAAGATCCTTAGGTTATACCGTGAACCAAAAGCCACTTCATCAGTAGGGGGGGAGCCCCTCCTCCCCTGCCCCATACATCTGTGTGCCTGATACAGAAAAGTATGTGTGTATGTGCATGAGAGAGATTTTTTAGATATCATCTGAGAAAGTCATTTTGTATTATGAAGCAGTTTTGTGTGGTAAGACAAGGCAAGTAACAGTGGTTTTGATGTTTCTTTTTTCTTCTCTACTGTAGGAGAGTTGTGATTACCTAGACCGAGGGCAACCAACCAGCAGCTTTAGTCGAAAGGGGCCCAGCACAATTCAGAAGATCAAAGAGGCCCTGGGCTTCATGCGGAATCAGCATTTTGAGGTAGCACCTCATGCTCTAGTAGTTTGTTGGTTAGAAATTTAGTTAGGGGATGAGGGAAAAGATAACTACCTATTAGGGAGGGAGCCCCCTTGCCCTGTTTCCAGAAGTAATTCCTTGACTGAAGAAGTTATAGGACTAGTGAGGACCCTAGTGGTCCCAAGAACAATGCTGCCATGTCTATAGCATTATCTTCCCCTGCTGGGGAGAGCATTGTGCCCTGGATGAGCCTGTGAGGGAGACTGAGCTTCTGGCTATTGCATTTCCTAGAGCTTTATCCAGGAACTTGTTATCCTCTGGCAGAGGTGAGCTTTGCAGATCATTCCTCTCTGAGTGACTACAGTCCCCTTACCACCCTAGGTGCCTTTTATTGCCTTCTACCGAAAGGAGTACGTTGAGCCTGAGTTGCACATCAATGACCTGTGGAGGGTGTGGCAATGGGATGAAAAGGTACGTGGGTCTGTGGCCTTCAAGGAGGCATGGGCTGGTTTGGGCACCACTACTACCAGTATACTACAAACCCAAACCCCCCGACCTGTCAAGTTTCTTTACCGGGTCTCCTGGGTTGAACACCAGCCCTGACTCCTGCCCTGCCCTGCTCTAGTGGACCCAGCTGAGGATCCGTAAAGAGAACCTAACACGGCTCTTTGAGAAGATGCAGGCTTATCAGTACGAGCAAATCTCTGCTGATCCTGACAAACCTCTTGCTGATGGCATCCGGGCACTGGACACCACGGACATGGAGAGGTAGTATACGCAGGGTTTAACCCATTACAGGGAGCCATCAGACCTAGGGCAGGCCACCCAGGAGCAATGTTAACCTTGCAAAATTTGCAGCATAGGGCCCCATCCCTTAGAACCCAACTTGTCAGCACATCAAAGGTGATCTTTCTGACACAAATTCATCTTAGGTATACATATCAATATGTAAAAGACTATTTCTTTACCAAAAAATTAACTGTGAGAAGGATTGGATATTTATATTTACAGATCTGTACATTTATTCCATGTGGCTAGAGCTATGTGGGAAACCAAATTATGATCAGTATCTGGGTGAGCCTGCAGTCAGAGTGGGCTATGGGAGGGAAGCAGATGGTTTTAGTGGCCAGCATCATGAAGCGGAAGAGGAGGGACAAGGACTGTCTCAAGGACTTTGAACTTTTCTAGAAACATGCTGCCTTGGCTACCTCTCCCTTCTTGTTTCCATTTCTAACAACCACCAGTCATCATTTCTGTTTGACATATTCCTTCTTTAAGATACCTTGTTTGCAGTTAAGTTATGTTCTGGGGCTGTTGTGTACCTTTAGCAGTTGGAAAACACAGGCATCCATCCTAATTGGGATCTTGCCTCCTGGGAATTGGATCTCCTGTAGCAAAATTGTGGTTACCCCTGCCCAGTGCTAACTTACCCTTCCCTTCAGGCTCAAGGATGTACAGTCAATGGATGAGCTGAAAGATGTCTACAACCATTTTCTTCTTTATTATGGTCGTGACATCCCCAAGATGCAGAATGCTGCCAAGGCCAGCCGCAAGAAGTTGAAGCGTGTAAGGGAAGAGGGCGATGAAGAAGGTGAGTGATAGAAAAGAAAACCCAGGAGGCTTGGTGCCCATGGCATCCCTAAAGAGGCCTTTGACTTGGTACTCTTTGGGGCTTATCCCCCAACATGTGTCAGATCCTTGGGAGTGACTGGAAACTAGAGCCCTAACTCTCCTCACGTTTTCTTCCCAGGTGAAGGTGAGGAAGCAGAAGATGAGGAGCAGAGGGGACCTGAGCTCAAGCAGGCCTCCCGCCGAGACATGTACACCATCTGTCAGAGTGCTGGGCTAGGTAAAGCTAGCTTCTTGGGACCCGGGCATTCTAGCCTTCAGCAAAGGGAGCTATCTAGGAAGAAGACTACTGGGTAGAAAGAGGAACGGTCTGTGCTGAATGTATTCAGGGGAAAAAAGTGAAAAAAGAAAGAGGAACAGGCCTCTGTGTCAATCACCAATCCAGTCCTGAACCAGCCTACTACCTGGTCCTCATAAACACTGTTCCCCTCACCCTAGCCCTGCCCCATAGTAAGGTTCAGCCTCTCCCTAATTTCCTGAAGAAATGGGAAACTCGGGATTGGAAGGAGAGAGTCCATCCTCTCTATTTCTTTTACCTTATAGTAGCCTATCCGGTGCTTAAACTCAGTTGTTTTGTTCTTTGACCACCTGGTCCTGCTCATTCACGGCCCTTTTAAAGTCCAGTGCCCAGAATTGCTACTCTAGATTCTGAAGCCAAGAGGTTTATCAGCCCAGCTACTGCCTTACCTTTCACTCCCCTATTGGCTTTAGATGGCCTGGCCAAAAAGTTTGGGCTTACTCCTGAGCAATTTGGAGAGAACCTTCGGGACAGCTACCAGCGGCACGAGACAGAACAGTTCCCTGCAGAACCCCTGGAGCTGGCCAAGGACTACGTTTGCAGGTAGGCATGCAGTAGGTGGCTGGCAGAAGGAGGGGCCTGAGGACTGAGATGCCTCCTCCTCCTGCAGCTCCATCATTTTCCCCACAGCCAGTTCCCCACACCAGAAGCTGTGCTAGAAGGTGCCCGCTACATGGTAGCTCTCCAGATTGCCCGTGAGCCTCTTGTCCGCCAGGTGCTGAGGCAAACCTTCCAAGAGAGAGCCAAGCTAAATATAACACCCACCAAGAAAGGTAGAAAGGTGAGCTGGGCGAAGGGCTTTGATCCAAGAGGTAACCCAGCTCTGTGTTTGGTTAAACTGAGTTTCTTGCCTTCTGCTCAGCTGAAACACCTGCCTGAGAGCAGAGAGGCAGTCTTTGCTCCAGTGCCATCCACAGGCTAATGATTCCTTCTTGATGTGTACAGGATGTGGATGAGGCCCACTATGCTTATTCCTTCAAGTACTTAAAAAATAAACCTGTGAAAGAACTAAGAGATGACCACTTCCTCAAGATAGTCCTGGCTGAAGATGAAGGGCTGCTCACCATTGACATCAGCATAGATATGAAGGGAGTCGAAGGGTAAGCAAAGCCCTGGGCTGTGCAGCTCTTTGGGGAAGGCCTGGTGAAGAGTCTGGTGGGGGGAAGGCTCCCTCAGGAATGTGAACCAGTTTCAGAATTGAGTGAGCCATTGTCCCTTGCTCACTCACAGTATTTAGACGTTTAGGCATCACCTTTTCTCCATTCCTCACACTACGGCTTTGTGTCTCTCCTCAGTTATGGCAATGACCAGACGTATTTTGAAGAGATCAAGCAGTTTTACTACCGAGATGAATTCAGCCACCAGGTGCAGGAGTGGAACCGGCAACGCACTATGGCCATCGAACGTGCTTTACAGCAGTTCCTCTATGTGCAGATGGCCAAAGAACTCAAGAACAAGCTGCTGGTTGAAGCCAAGGAATATGTCATAAAGGTGAGGACAGAGATGCATGATCTTTAATCGTAGGATTTCTGCAAACTAGTACTGAGTGTGAAGGAACCCCAGTAGTCCCGTAGCTAATGGAGAAACACTGAGGGCAAGGGAAGCGTGATCCAGAGGGGTGCCAACAGGGCCACAGGGGATACCTCCACCACAACCTCTCTACTCTAGGAGCCTCTTCCCTCCTTTCCCCCACTCACCCAGACATTCTGTTCTCTGTATACTCTCCTGTTTCCAAAATGAAGGTATACTTTTAGTGGGTAAGCCTGCCAAGAGGTAGGAACACATGCACATACAAATACACATCCTTGCAAATGTGTGCCTGCACTTGTTTCTTGAGCAATCTTGGTGAGCCTGATGAGTGTAGTATATGGTGTGTCTCCTCCTCAGGCCTGTAGCCGAAAGCTGTACAACTGGTTGAGGGTGGCACCCTACCGACCAGATCAGCAGGTAGAAGAAGATGATGATTTTATGGACGAGAACCAAGGGAAGGGCATTCGCGTCCTTGGCATTGCTTTCTCCTCTGCCAGGTAACAGCCTAATCCTGCCTGCCCAGCACCATCTCTTAGCTGTCTTTCTAATTTCATTCTTCTCTTAGTCATAGCCTCATATTGCTGATTATTGTACTGTTTTTTCCTTCGACTAACAGAGATCACCCTGTGTTCTGTGCCCTGGTCAATGGTGAAGGAGAAGTGACAGACTTCCTTCGACTACCCCATTTTACCAAACGGCGAACCGCATGGAGAGAGGAAGAGCGGGAAAAGAAGGCAAGTGGCTAGGACAGGGTTACCAAGTGTACATCTGGAGTATGTCTTAGGATTCAGTGGGGTTAAGTGTTTTTTTGTTGTTGTTGTTTTGTTTTTTTGTGTTTTTTGAGACAGAATCTCACTTTGTTGCCCAGGCTAGAGTGAGTGCCGTGGCATCAGCCTAGCTCATAGCAACCTCAATCTCCTGGGCTCAAGCGATCCTACTACCTCAGCCTCCCGAGTAGCTGGGACGACAGGCATGCGCCACCATGCCCGGCTAATTTTTTCTATATATATTTTTAGTTGGTCAATTAATTTATTTCTATTTATAGTAGAGATGGGGTCTCGCTCTTGCTCAGGCTGGTTTCAAACTCCTGACCTCGAGCAATCCGCCCGCCTTGGCCTTCCAGAGTGCTAGGATTACAGGCGTGAGCCACCATGCCCAGCCGGGGTTAAGTGTTTATGATCTAAGCAGCATCTCATCCAGGACCCTGATTATCTCTGGTCTGGTCGCTAGCTTCTTGTCCCCAAGGATGAGTCTCACTTCCATGGGCAGTAGATGGCACTCAAGTTATCTGGTGCAGAACTTGCTTCTGGCTTGAAGCCAGTTCCTTGGCCTTGTGGGCTGCCCATACTGCCTCTGTTCTTCCCAGCATCTGGGTCAGGCTGTTCCAGGAGCTGAAAGCCACTGAAACACAAAGCCAGCCTTTACCCTGCTTTAGCCTTTCAGTGTCTCTTTTTCCAAGAAAAGAGGAATTTGAATTCATCTGGGTGGTATATTTCTGTATTTTTTTTTTAATCCTAATGATGTCTTTCAATTTTGTTGATAGAGATTCATTCTAAAAAGAACAAAAGACCAACTTCTTTTTGTTTTTTTGAGACAGAGTCTCACTCTGTTGCCCAGGCTAGAGTGCCATGGCATCAGCCTAGCTCACAGCAACCTCAAACTTCCTGGGCTCAAGCGATTCTCCTGCCTCAGCCTCCTGAGTAGCTGGGACTATAGGCATGTGCCACCATACCTGGCTAACTTTTTCTATATATTTTTAGTTGTCCAGCTAATTTCTTTCTATTTTTGGTAGAGATGGGGTCTCACGCTTGCTCAGGCTGGTCTCGAACTCCTGAGCTGAAACAATCTACCCGCCTCGGCCTCCCGGAGTGCTAGGATTACAGGCATGAGCCACCGCGCCTGGCTTAAGACCAACTTCTTAACAAACAACTTTTTTTTTTTTTTTTTTTTTTGAGGCAGTGTCTTGCTCTGTCACCCAGGATAGAGTGTAGTTGTGTTATCGTAGCCCACTGCAACCTCCAACTCCCAGGCTCAAGCAATCCTCCAGGCTCATCCTCCTAAGTAACTGGGACTATAAGCACATGCCAGCACACCCAGCTAATTTATTTCATTTTTTTAGAGGTGGGGTCTCACTATATTGTCCAGGCTGGTGTCAGACTCCTAGGCTCAAGCAATCCTCCCATTTTAGCCTCCCAAAGTACTGGGATTATAGGCATGAGCCACCATGGCCAACCAACAAAACAACTACTTTTTTTAAATCTTGACATGGAGATCAAGATTATCAGAATAGTCCTAACTATCAGACAATGGTTTGTGTAAATAAGACCATGAGTGTTTAGTTGACCACAATCTAAGTGTAAGCCAAAAGTATGACAATCTTAGAAAATATTAAGAGGTTTATAATACTCAAACCAGAGGTACTAGTCTCCCTGTTTTGTGTTCTGGTGAGACAACATGTAATGCATCTTGTCTAACATTGAGCTTCCTATATAAAGAGGGACAAAGATTTGTTTAGGCACCCACCCCACTGGGCACATAATTATGCAGGAGACCATCTATATATAACCTGACTGGATTAGGGGAATGGCAGGGAGGTATTAAATTCTTCTGCTTAGGAAATTAGTAGAGTATTTTAAAGTTAGAAGCAGCCCGAAAAGGGGAAACATATGCAGCATTTCCAGGAAGGAGGAATGTAATAGCACTATGGATGGAGGTCCAGGACCTTTAGGAGAACATCACCTGTGAGAACCTCCCTGGGGCCCAGATAAGGCTGGCAATCAATCTTAGATTATGTGCCATGCTCAGCACTTCTGTAATACCGCTACCTTCCTCACTTTGTTATGCTCAGATTTTCAGCAAAAGTACACCAGAAATGAAATAGACATCCACAAAAACTCTAGGAGGACATCAGGTATGGGAGACGTGGAAGTTAAGTCACGAGGAACTGTAGTAGGGACTGGGTATCTTTAAGCTGAAGAAGACTTAGGGAGACAGACTTGCCATGTTGACCTTTTCAAAGGGCCTTCACCCAAAAGAGGGCAAGCACCAGTTCTTTTGCGTGATCACGCCTATAATCCTAGCACCCTGGGAGGCCAAGGCGAGCGGATTGCTCAAGGTCAGGAGTTCGAAACCAGCCTGAGCGAGAGCGAGACCCTGTCTCTACTATAAATAGAAAGAAATTAATTGGCCAACTAATATATATAGAAAAAATTAGCCGCGTATGGTGGCTCATGCCTGTAGTCCCAGCTACTCGGGAGGCTGAGGCAGCAGGATTGCTTGAGCTCCCCAGGAGTTTGAGGTTGCTGTGAGCTAGGCTGACACCATGGCACTCACTCTAGCCTGGGCATCAAAGCGAGACTCTGTCTCAAAAAAAAAAAACTAGGATCAGTAGCTAAGTATTTATACAAATTTTGGTTCACAATAAAAGAGATCCGTTTCCTAACTATTTCATCCTTCAGATCTGGCCAATATCACCAGTACCACTGGAGTGAGATTCTAGTCAGTGGAATGATTAAGCAGAGGCAGGTGGCCTCTGTCAGGGTATGGATCCCTGGTGATAGCTTGGACCAGATATCCTCTGAAGACCCTTCTGGTTTTTACTGATTTCTGAACTTATAAGACCTTGAGCTACTTAGGGAGATAGAACTGCTTAAAATCTCCTTATCCTCAGAGCCATTCAGCTCCAATTTTCTTTCAATCCAGGCTCAAGACATTGAAACCTTAAAGAAATTTCTTCTGAACAAGAAGCCTCATGTGGTGACAGTTGCAGGAGAGAACAGGTAGGGCACCAGAGCATAGGCTAGGCCTGATTTTTAAGGCTATAACCCAAGTGATCCCATGGTGGTGAATCTGGCATGTGCCCATAACAGCAGGCCTGTGCCTATGTAGAATGTTGATGATTTCCTTAGGGGGTATCCCTGGAATGCTTTCTCTTTCTCTTTCTCTTCCAAGCCGTTTACTCCCCCACCTCTCCACCCCATCCCAGCCATGAGAATGTCCATCCCTGAGAAAACATATTCCTTGATCAGCACTGTTCATCCTACCAGGGATGCCCAGATGTTGATTGAGGACGTGAAGCGTATTGTGCATGAGCTGGACCAGGGCCAACAGCTGTCGTCTATTGGAGTGGAGCTGGTTGACAATGAGTTGGCCATTCTCTATATGAACAGCAAGAAGTCAGAGGTAATGCTGGAGCCCCACCCTTAGGACCTGCCTAGGCAAGTGCTGTCAATCCCAGAGAGATTTAATAGGGAAACAGTCCAGGATCCCAGGACTGTGTCTGTGTATTTACCCATCCAGAGGTTTTCCATTTTGCCAGTTATGCTTAGTTCAGATTGGGAGTCTCATAAATTAAATTGGTCCCAGGAAAAAGGATCCCAGAGGAGCAGAAAAAGTGACTTCAAGCCAGGATGGTTTGGATTTCCTCTTGATGGTGGAGCTGAGATGTTCTGGAAAAACTCTCAAACTGTATTTTACTCTGCTCTCACACAACAATCATCAACACAGAAGAAGACTTCCATGACCAAATGTGAGGGGTTTTCCCCACACACCCAAGTAGCGGATACCATTTGGGTATCCTCTAATATTCAGTTCCAACACTGTCTACCTCTAGATAGTGTCGGATCCCACGGGATGAGGCTCATTCCCCAAAACTGCCCACTCCCTTTCAGGCAGCAGTCATAAGTCTGAGCATCTAGAACTTCTGACCGACCAGTTTGTTGGAGTTCTCATGACCCCCTCTTTGGGTTCAATTAATTTGCTGGAGTGGCTTACCGGGAAACACTTAAGTTTACCAGTTTTTTATAAAGGATGTTTACAGGGGATACAGATGAAGACATGGGTAGGGTAAGGTATGAGGGAAGGGGCACAGAGCTTCCATCCCTTTCCTGGGTGTACCTTCCAGGAACCTCCAAGCATGTCTGCAAACTCTCTAAACTCAGACCTCTTGGGTTTTTCTGTGGAAAACTGTGTCAAAATGTGATTAGCCTTCAGGGTATGGGGCAGGACTATCTCTAGAATGAGGGTTTAATGACCCACAATCAGAAAGGTGGGAAAGATTAGAGTCCTGCATTGACAAGTGAAAGGAGGGCAGGAAAAGGCCAGAGATTCTGTCTCCTGAGGCCTAACACAGGCAGCATTATAATAAAAGACTAACAAGGGCTGTGGGAGTTAAGAGCCAGGAACTGTGGACAAAAGTCAACATATATGTACATGAGTATATGTGTGTATAACACCATATCGGGGTGCTTTAAGGCCCTGCTGACCCTTGTTTGACTCCAGGCAGAGTTCCGGGATTACCCTCCGGTACTGAGACAGGCTGTCTCCCTGGCTCGGCGCATCCAGGACCCTCTGATTGAATTTGCCCAGGTGTGCAGCTCTGATGAAGACATCCTGTGTCTCAAGTTTCACCCCTTGCAGGTAAGTAGAATTTGACAGGCAGGCCTAGGTGGGGGAAAAACACAGTAACCTTATCCCCGCCTGCTGTATGTCAACAGGAGCATGTGGTGAAAGAGGAGCTGCTCAATGCCTTGTACTGTGAATTTATCAACCGAGTCAATGAGGTTGGGGTCGATGTCAACCGTGCCATTGCCCACCCTTACAGCCAGGCCTTGATCCAGTATGTTTGTGGCCTGGGACCTCGAAAAGGGACCCACCTCCTGAAGGTAGGATTGGGTTGAATCAGAAATTTTATAAGTTACCATTTCATCGAATATGAAAATGTATACTTTGTCAATATAATTTGACAGATCAGGAAGACCAGAGTCAGAGAGGGAAAGTGACTTGTCCCAAGTCACTCAGCTAGTAAGAGTCAAGAGTCCAACTTCAGACCCGGGTGGCCAAAGCTATGCTCTTCAATACTGTACTCCAATGGCTCATAGAAAAGATAGCTGTAAGCCATGATTCAAAGCACATGGAGAAAGCAAAGGGCTGCTAGACACGAACTTGAGGATAGTGTGTTATTCCAGTGAGCAGAAAAAGGATTTAACTCCGGGGAGGAGGGTAGCAATCAGAGATCTTCAGAAGTGTTTGTAATGTTCTTTTTCTTAAGATGAGTGATGGATGCTTGAGTGTATATTTTATCACTAACTTTTAAGCCATATGTTAGTAATAGATAGTCTTTGTTAGATAAGTGTAGTTTATTTAAAAAATAATTTTTAGTGGTAGATGGTATGTTGTCCTCAGTTAGATATTGGGTGGGGACCTAGGAGTCCTGTTGTGAGGGTTTAACAGAGACCAGAAAGCAGGCAAGGGAGGCAGTGCTTGTTTTCTGCCCTGGCTCACTCCAGCCCTGTCCCCTAGATCCTGAAGCAGAACAACACCCGACTCGAGAGCCGGACCCAGCTGGTCACCATGTGCCACATGGGTCCCAAAGTCTTCATGAATTGTGCTGGCTTCCTCAAGATTGACACGGCCTCCTTGGGGGACAGGTGATGCCCTCTGCCTGGATGGGCCAGGAGGAATTCCCTTGGGCTTTGTTTGGGGTTTCAGGGCTGTCAAAGGGCCACAAGCCATTTAAATTAGGAAATGTTTTAAAGAAAGGGTAAGGAACCTTTATTCAGTCAAGAGCCCCTGACCTATGGAAAAGATCGGTTCGATTATGTGAAGCTTTTTTCATGTGAAAGAAACATAAAAAGAAGCAACATAGCTTATACATTAAGGACAGAAAACACAAGATTTTATTTAGTGAACACAAATTTGTTTTGTATTTATGGTTTGTTGTGGCCAGATGAGGGTGGGAATAGCTGGGGCAGTGGAAAAGGAGTGTGGGGGTGTGAAGAGATAAAGAAGGGGGAGAGAGATTTGGTATGTTTTGAGATGATGTTATTGAGAGAAAATTCTATTCACTTGGACTTTGGACTTCACTATTGACCTCTTCCTCTCCAGAAGTTATCAACTCAGTCTTTGGAGGATCTTTTCCACGGGCACATAGCTCCTCATTCAGTAATGGAAATCAGTGGGGAAATAGGCTTCAAGTTCTAAAACTTCATTTTCCACTCAGCTTTGCTGTAACACTCCACGAATAACATAGGTCCATGTGAGTGCACGGGCAAGACCAGCCTGGGAAGGCTTTATGGGGGAAAATAGCTGTCAGCAAATTCTCAGAGGTCTTTTCCCCTTTCATGTTTTATGTTATTACAAGACGCATATAATTTCATTATATAAAATTCAACATATAGAAATATTATGCAGAAAGTGGAAGTCCCCCATAATCCCACCCCCCAGAGACAACTACCATAACAATTTATGTATACTACAGTTTTTCTAAATTTTATTTTTGCTATGCATTTACTAACTACCCATTTACTACAAAAATGGGATCATATGGTTCATAGTGTTTTGCAGTGCATTATTTTTCACGTATCAATATATTGTGGCCATCTTTCCATGTCAGCACACATAGACCTACCTCATTCTTGTAAATGGCTGTATAGTATTCCATTGTATGGAGGTGCCCTAATTTATTTAACCAGTTCCCTATTGGTGGATATTTGGGTTGTTATTAGAAGCTTCTCGTTCTATATCCTGCTCCATTTCTGCCGTTCCTCCAGCACTGACTCATACATTGAAGTCCTTGATGGTTCCCGCGTTCACCCTGAGACCTATGAGTGGGCCAGGAAGATGGCAGTGGATGCCCTAGAATACGATGAGTCAGCTGAGGATGCCAATCCTGCAGGAGCCCTCGAAGAAATCTTGGAAAACCCAGAGCGACTCAAGGACCTGGACCTTGATGCCTTTGCAGAAGAACTAGAGAGGCAGGTGAGTGACAGCATGGAAGGCCTGGCAGGAAAACTCATCCCAAGTGGCCTGGTTGGGACGAGGCTTGGGCAGCAAGTGTCCACAGAAACCCTTATAATGTTAGTGTGGCAGGCTTAATCCTCCCTTCCCCCCCACCCCTACTCTACTGGGTTCCTTAAGGAAGTTTTTCATTCTGCTAGTTAAGGAGTTGGGAAAGTCTCAGAGATTGTGACCATAATTGCCAGAGACAGGAGTTGGGAGGATGTCAGTACTAGAGTGTCCTTCTAGGCCCTCTTTTCTCCTTTCTAACACCATAGTTTTGTATTTATCTGTTTGATACCTTGGGGTTATGTGAAACATTTTCATTATAGAACAGCGTTCCATGGCTAAGTTTGAAAACCTCCTTTAGTAAATGATGAAGGGAAAGGAGAGAAGAGAGGCCCTGACAGGAGCCAGCTGGCCTGCTCCTTTCATAGAAGCCCCAGTGGCGCAGGTTGGGGAGTGGTTACAAGGCTTTTGGTGGGCTTCTTCCCCAGGGCTATGGTGACAAACACATCACACTGTACGACATCCGGGCAGAGCTGAGCTGTCGGTATAAGGACCTCCGGACAGCCTACCGCTCTCCCAACACAGAGGAGATCTTCAATATGTTAACCAAAGAAACACCAGAGACCTTCTACATTGGTAAATTCTAGGGGCTTTTTTTTTTTTTTTTCGTGGAAGCTGATATGCCTAGGGGTAGGGGATGTGTTTACTATATATGTTCAAACCAAGCAGTGATTCCAGCAGAATGGGGCATGTTTGTATTATAGGTGGGGAAGCCGAGGGGAACATTTAAAAAGATTGTAGAGCCCTGGACTGGAAGCCAAAATTTAGTTTAAGGTCAAATATGCATCCAGCCTGCTGTGGGATCTTGGAGTCACTTTTCTTCTAGGCCTCATTTTCCCCTATCATCAAATCAGGGGAAGATCTCCCTTCTTAAGGATGGGAAGGAAATCGGGTGTTCTGTCACTAAAACATTGGTGGGAAGAAGAAAACTTCTCCAGTTTTCTCAGCCTGATCTCTGTTCTCGTCTCCTCTTCCCTGTTGTCCTCTCCTCTTCTTCCAGGAAAGCTCATTATCTGCAATGTCACTGGCATCGCCCACAGGCGTCCACAGGGTGAAAGCTATGACCAGGCAATCCGCAACGATGAGACAGGGCTGTGGCAGTGCCCCTTCTGTCAGCAAGACAATTTTCCTGAGCTAAGCGAGGTATGTGTGTGCTGCAGTGCTATTGTGGTCAGTGGATTTCCTTGATTGAATGGTCTCAGTTCCCTAGCAAGGAATAAGAAATGGAGGTATTTTAGGTCATAGTTTTACCAAACAAGAACAAAAAGAAGGAAGAGGAATAAAACATACACAGGTTTAATGTGAAGTTCCTCCATTTGCTACTCAGAACTTACCTGTGTGCTTTCTTTTATTCTGGCTCAGTCACCTTGTCCTTAACTCTGTGTGCCATTCTTTGGCTATCTGGCTCCACCAGATTAGGGAAATGGGGACATGTGTTTCTTACCTGCAGGGTAGGCCCAGTGTCCCCTACACACGCTTATTAAATGGTATCTGTAGGTTCCCTTCAATTTTTATATTCTCCACACACTTTAAATTTTTCCCATATTTTTATCTAGAAGAATAATCTGTCAGAAGTCATTAAAGCCACCTTAAAAACTTTTTCTGGGTTACTTTACATGTTATTAAGCAGATTATAAAAGAGTTGTTTCTCAGCTTTACCCAATAAAAGCAACTGGTTTGATGTGTCCAGGATATAAGAAAGCCAAGGGGTACCTGTTTCACTGTAATGAGGTGTTCTGAGAAGGCCAACATAGGTACTACTTATGCTCACTAGGTCTAAACAAAATGAAAGGGACCTCATTTGCAGCTAGTGGGATCTAGGTTAGATAAACAAAGACTCATCTAATGGCCAGTGGTGTCAGACCTCAGTTATGAGTCAAGGGATATTATGTATGTTCAAATTCTGTCCTGGCTGTCATTGTCTTTTCAGACTGGTGCCAGGTGTCAATGGTAAAATAAATCACAACACTCCTGGTAGGTCTTTTCTGAATGTATGATTGATGGAATTTTAATGATCAAGCTTCTTTCCTTGTCCACTCTTAAGGTTTGGAACCATTTTGACAGTGGTTCATGCCCAGGCCAGGCCATTGGTGTTAAAACACGGCTAGACAACGGCGTCACCGGCTTCATTCCCACCAAATTCCTCAGTGACAAAGTGGTAAAGCGGCCAGAGGAACGAGTGAAGGTAGATGAATGACTTTCCTAAGGTTTTTAGCTGTGCAAATTGGGCTCTCTTTAACTTTGGACTGTCCCCACCAGAAGTTAGGCTCTGTTCCCAGTGGCTGCTGGCTGGGAAAGAGTTTCAGAGATTTATAACTAGTTGAAAGAACCTAGGGTGAGAAGCATCTTAATGAGTAGCAGCTTTTGTTCACTGCCTTTGTGAAATTTCAGCAAGTTGCCAGTCCTTTGGGAAAAGGGCTTTCTCCTCCTCTGTGGGAAGCTGCAGTTTAGTCCCCAGGGCAGGAAGCAGAGCCCAGCGTTACATGCTGTGAAACAGAAAGGCTCTCCCTGTTCTCCCAAGGCCAGGTGGCACTGCTCTAGGAGAAGGAAAAGAATGTATGGCACAGACAGCTGGGTGCAGTGGCATGTGCCTGTAATCCCAGCATCTTGGGAGGCTGAGGTGGGAGGATGAGGCAACATAGTGAGACCTTATCTCATTTTTTTTTTTTTTGAGACAGAGTCTCGCTTTGTTGCCCAGGCTAGAGTGAGTGCCATGGTTTCAGCCTAGCTTACAGCAACCTCAATCTCCTGGGCTCAAGCGATCGTACTGCCTCAGCCTCCCGAGTAGCTGGGACTATAGGCATGTGCCACCATGCCCAGCTAATTTTTTCTATATATATATTAGTTGACCATTTAATTTCTTTCTATTTATAGTAGAGACGAGGTCTCACTCTTGCTCAGGCTGGTTTCGAACTCCTGACCTCGAGCAATCCACCCGGCCTGAGACCCTATCTCTTTAAAAAAAAAAAAAAAAATAGAATGTATGGCATAGCCCCTAGGTTCTACAGGCAGAACCAGATGACACAGAAGGAACCTTCAAATGATCTCTGCATAAAAGGGTTGGGAGTAAATCTCTAAACTTCCTTTCCGTTGACAAAGTATGCTCCTGCCATAGCTGCAGTTTTTCTACTAGATAGCAACACTTGACATTGACATATGCTGTCTCTAATTTCACAACATGATGAGGAAGGAAATATTGTCTTCTTTTTTCTGAGAGATTCAAGTTTCTTTTCCAGGATCACCCAATTAGTGACATGGGTATTACCAGATCTGCCAAATTCTCTTGTGTTGTGACCCCCTAAGAGCTATGAACTTAGGAGGGCTGGGAAAAGACATTCCTGATACATGAACCTGGGGAAATTTTCAAAATGAGGAGAGCCATGCAGAGTGACTGGCTTTTGCCACTGTTTAGAGAGAAGTCAAGGGTAAGGTACAGAAAATAGCTAATGTTTTGCTTCTTCAAAGAGGACAGCTGGGCTTTGATTGTACCCTGGGCTCAGTAACCAGGCAACTTCTAGGGAGGAGGGAAGACTGCCAGTGACAGGGTAGATCCCCAACAGGCTCCACTTGGTTTTCCTGCCTAGAGTGGGAGCCATCGGTGCATGGCACAGCCCCTAGTCTGCAGACCAGACTCAAGCCCGAACTAGTCCGCCGTTCAGTAGCTGACTGGCTTTGGACAAGTCAGCCCACACCTTTCTGCCTGGACTTTTGATTTTCTCATATAAGAAATAGGGCATGGGGCTAGATCATCTTTGTCCCTTCCAGCTCAAATGTTCTGTGGATCTAGGTGGGAATGACTGTTCACTGCCGCATCATGAAGATTGACATCGAGAAGTTCAGTGCAGACCTGACCTGTCGCACCTCAGATCTCATGGACAGGAACAATGAGTGGAAGCTGCCCAAAGACACCTACTATGACTTTGATGCTGAAGCAGCAGACCACAAGCAGGAGGAGGACATGAAGCGGAAGCAGCAGCGGACCAGTGAGTGTGCCCACCACCATCGCTGTTTACCCTGCATCTTGGTGACTCTCCCAGTGCAGGACTCAGGCCACAGGATGCATGTGTATCAGTCTCCCCATGAGGGCGCTCAGCTCTGAGATGCTGAGGCCTGGAGACATCATAAAGGAGAGTCATGGGTAGGACTGGAACCCAGGGGTCACATTTTCTTTGCTCCTACGTTGTGACTCTTAAAATCTTCATTCTCTCAGCATTCTAGGAATGCAGGTTAACATGTCCTTCACCTCAGCAAATCGAGGCCCAGAGAGGGTGAAATTGTCTGAGATTCCCATATTGGGTTAGAAATTAAGGCCTGGTTTGTCCCGTTGCTGCAGCTTCCAGCCCCATCACCTCCTCTGTACTTCTTTTCTGCTTTCTTCAGCATATATCAAGCGAGTCATTGCACACCCATCGTTCCATAATATCAATTTCAAGCAAGCAGAAAAGATGATGGAGACCATGGACCAGGGTGATGTGATCATCCGACCAAGTAGCAAGGGCGAAAACCACCTGACAGTGACCTGGAAAGTCAGTGATGGCATCTACCAACACGTGGATGTGCGGGAGGAGGGCAAGGAAAATGCCTTCAGCCTGGGAGCCACTCTCTGGATCAACAGTGAGGTGAGAGCCAGCACCTGCCCCCCTCCATCCCCACTCCTGCTTCGAGAAACAGGCCCTTTCCGGCCCCTTTCACCTGACGTTAGTAATTGGTATGTGTCATATGTATTTTAGCTGTACAGAGGAATAAAACAGATCATGTGTGGAATGAGTCATTGATAGCAGTTTTGTATATTTTGTCCCCTCCTTCCCTTTCCTCCAAATTTTAAAATAGACTATCTAGAGAGTGCCAGTGGAGGAAGAAGAGAAAATACATGTGTGTGTGCAGACACATATGTCTGGTTTCTGACATAGAAACTGTCAAAAATTGCCAGTGCCAACTATATTTCAAGTTGTCATGGTGGGGTATTGGGAAAAGTTTATTTGCTGTTATTATTTTTGAGACAGAGTCTCACTCTGTTGCCTAGGCTAGAATGCCGTGGCGTCAGCGTAGCTCACAGCAACTTCAAACTCCTGGGCTCAATGATCCTCCTGCCTCAGCCTCCTGAGTAGCTGGGACTACAGGCATGTGCCACCATGCCTGGTTAATTTTTTCTATATATTTTTAGTTGGCCAATTAATTTCTTTCTATTTTTAGTAGATATGGGGTCTCACTCTTGCTCATGCTGGTTTCAAACTCCTGACCTTGAGTGATCTTCCCACCTCGGCCTCCCAGAATGCTAGCATTACACGCGTGAGCCACCACGCCTGGCCTGGGAAAAGTTTTCAATTAGCAATAATCACGCCTCGGATAAACCTCATTGGCCACAGTACTGCCGCTGTGTAAAGCTGTTTGCTATTTTTAGTGAGGAGTCTAGTGAAATTCTCTGTTGTTCCCATGCACCAGGGAAGAATCAAAGTTAGGATTTAAAGGACTTGATGCCCTGTAAGCTAATGTGTCTGGGCATGACTCAAACAGATGGGTAAATTAAGGGGCCTGTGCAGTGAAGTGAGGCTTTGGCAGGACCAGGAAGCCCACCTCCTCCCGTGGTTTCTCTTCAGGGTAGATTTGATGAAGGGCCAGGAGTCTCAGCTCTGAATATGACATCTGAGGCCTTCACTTTATTCCCATAGGAATTTGAAGACTTGGATGAGATTGTCGCCCGCTATGTCCAGCCCATGGCATCCTTTGCCCGAGACCTTCTGAACCACAAGTATTATCAGGACTGCAGCGGTGGGGACCGCAAGGTGAGCCCTGGGCCCTCTGAGGGATGACACTTTCAGTCACTTAAGGATGTATGCTTTCCCTTCAGTGTAGGGGACACTCAGGCGGTGAAGGAAGTGTACATGATGTGTGCACCAGACCTTGTGTACCAAGCATGCTGCTATCCCAACCTCTCCCCCTCATTCTACCCCCAGAAATTAGAGGAGCTGCTCATCAAAACTAAGAAGGAGAAGCCCACCTTCATCCCTTATTTCATCTGTGCCTGCAAGGAACTGCCCGGCAAGTTCCTACTGGGATACCAGCCCCGGGGTAAACCCAGGTGAGCACTGGTGCTGAGAAGGTGCTGCCGCTGGGGTCCACAGACAGGCTAGAAGGGAAGTAGAGGCCCCAGAGCAGTACTTTCTGGTTCTGCTTGACTGCCTTTCTCCTCTTACCTGTTTAGAACGGAGGTGGAGGTTGGAGGTGGGGAAAGAGGGTAATGAATTAGAGACAAAAGATTCAAATAAGAAGGGCGTTTTCTTCAACACTGTGGAAAAGGAGTTCCCTTGACCTCATTTCCCTCACAGGGAGTGATGTAACTCACCAGACACTCTCCCCACCCAGCTGGCAAAGATTGGGTGCCCCACACTGGTCTCCCCTTTTGACTCTCTGCCTCACCCTCACCAGGGCTTTCAGCACATGGTGGCTTAGAGTTGAGTGCCATGACATGCTGCCTCTTCTGCCCACTCTGAAGTGGCAGGTCAGGAGAGGATCTTCTGCTCTACCTCCTGTGTGCTGCTTTCTGTGTATGACTGACAGGCTGGCCTTCTTGAGGTTATTCCTTTATATCAGAGTCTCACTGTTGCTCAACCTGAACTTAAGGAGGACAGAGTCCTCCTTAGATCTGCTTTCTTTGTGTCTGTTACATAAACTGGTGATCACACCAGCCTCCTCTGCCCAAGCCCTGTTTCTATCTTCCCATTGGCCCTTGGCCAAGGTGTGTGCATTTTTTTCTTTTATCCCTGTGTTGACGACACATGTTGCACAGCTTAGACTATAGCAGGGCCTCGGAGGCCAGATGACAAGAAGCCCTGGACTCTGGACCCTGCACTGTCTTGAGCACATCTGGAATATTGTATTCTTTTCTGAAAAGCCTTTTCTGACTTACAACATGATTCCAGATGGCAGCCAGGGCTGTGATGGGGCTGGAAACTGTCCCATGAACCTTTAACTGGGGCCACATTCAACATGATGGCTTTCCATGGAAAGGAGCACAGACTCTCCTTGTGTGGCCAAATTAACACTTGCAGAAGATCTAGGAAGCAGGTTTCAGTTTAAAAGAAATGAAAACTCTGTGGTACTTAGTGTCTCTTGGCTTTGGATAGCCATCTTCTATTGAGCACAACACCCTATTTTCGGTGTTGTAAGTGCTATGTGTATACTGACTCATTTTATCCTCACACTCACCCTATGGATTTAAGTGCTCGTTTTATAAGTGAAGTGGAGATTTGGGTTTAGTAACTTGGTGCAAAGTCTCATACCAGCCATGGTGGTGAATGGTAAGCTAACTCAGAGCCCGTCCTCTTAACCACTTCTCTGCTGCTCTCAGAAGTGTTGAATAAAGGCAGATTAACCACCTTCCAGGGCTGCCAAATAAAGACTCCTACTTGTGTACTTTGCTGCCCTGGGAGGCTCCTTCCAACACTGACATTCTGAGACCTCGTCCCACCCTCACCTGTGGTTCGCCACTTTCATACTGCGGCCCAGGGTGGTGGCACAGCCTCCAGCAAACCTTCCTCCAGCAGCCTGTATCCAGCACACAGGGGCCACTGACCCCTTGGCCGTGATCATACTCTGCCATAGGCTGCTCACCTCCCTACTTGAAGTGCAGCCTCCCTTCACAGGGCCAGGGACTGGCTCTGTCATCTCTCCTTTCCCCTAGCACCCAGTATGGCTACTTCACATGGTGGACATCTGTTCTGGTCACTCTTTCCCAGCTGGCCCCAAGTGGTGTCTGACGCATGTTTCATTCTAAAATCCCAGGATAGAATATGTAACAGTGACTCCAGAAGGATTCCGATACCGGGGCCAAATCTTCCCAACCGTGAATGGACTCTTCAGGTGGTTTAAAGATCATTACCAGGATCCTGTACCCGGTGAGTTCTACTCTCCTCTGACTTTGGGGGTGCGGTTGGAGGGACACCAAGGGCTTGACTCATAGTGCTCACTGACTTGGGAGGGTGAAGCGCAGGCTGTCGTTGCAGCTGTCCTACTCCTATGCCAGCCTCCTTATCCTCAGGGAAGCCCTCCATCCACTGTGCCTGTGCAGTTGCCCTCCCTCCCACCATCTATCTCAGGGCTTCTTCCAGCCCCCTGAATTGTAACCATTTCTTACAGGCATCACCCCCAGTAGCAGCAGCAGGACTCGGACCCCTGCCTCGATCAATGCCACCCCGGCCAACATCAACCTTGCAGGTGAGGAGCTTGGGCCTGGGACTGGGGATGGGAGGGATGGGGCTAGAGGGACTTTCATCTCTAACACACCCATCCCCGCTTCTGTGTGTTTACAGATCTGACACGGGCTGTGAACGCCCTGCCCCAGAACATGACCTCACAGATGTTCAGTGCCATTGCTGCCGTGACAGGCCAAGGACAGAACCCTAATGCCACCCCAGCCCAGTGGGCTTCCAGCCAGTATGGCTATGGCGGCAGTGGAGGAGGCAGCAGCGCTTACCATGTATGTGGCTTTGGGAGGAGCCTTCCTGTGCTGGATGGGGAGGAGTGAAGGGGAACAATCATCCGTTGCCAAGCCATGTCCCATAGACTGGCCTTTGGCAGTGCCCACCACAAAGGGCCTCATGCCCCTCATGGGGCCACCACAGCCTTAGGACCTGTCTCCAATAGATGTGCCCTTTCCTTGGGCTCATTTTAGGGGGAACGGAATACGAAAGAGCCTGATGTCTCCAGAGTCCTTTGGGTTTTTGGAGCCCTCAAGCCACTAGAAACCTGAGGTGGTCAGGACAAGTGGGCCCCATTGTGTGCCAGATGCCATCCATTGGCTTCCCTCTGCTGCTCAGAACCACATACTACCCTGAGAGAGGGTCAGCTGGAAAGCTGTGTGCTGAGCCCACTCTTGCAGCTTGTCAGAACCTTGCAGCAAAGCCAAACAAGCCCAGAGCCCATCCCTACTAACTGTTCATGCCTCTCCAGGTGTTCCCAACGCCAGCCCAGCAGCCAGTGGCCACACCACTAATGACCCCCAGTTACTCCTACACAACCCCAAGCCAGCCCATCACCACCCCACAGTACCACCAGCTACAAGCCAGCACCACCCCGCAGTCTGCCCAGGCCCAGCCCCAGCCCTCCTCCAGCTCCCGGCAGCGGCAGCAGCAGCCAAAGTAAGTATCTGGACCAGGGGTCCTCAAACTTTTTAAACAGGGGGCCAGTTCACTGTCCCTCAGACCATTGGAGGGCCATTGGAGAATGTGGTGCACATTCCACACATGCTCACTGTGGGCCCGGGATGAGTCAGCTGCTAAGAACAGGCAGTGGCAGCAAAAACACCCAGTGGACCAGATAAATGTCCTTGGAGGGCCATGTGCAGCCCATGGGCTGCAGTTTGAGGACGCCTGATCTGGACGGTGGCTCAGAGGAGGTTATTAGTATCAAGCGGCCGAGTGCTTAGCAAAGGCAGGTGCCCTGGATCCTCTGAGAGCCATGCCCCACATGGTGCCCCCAGGGACCCTGGTTTCTAGGGGAAGACAGAAGAGGGCAGTGTGGCAGCCAGCCACTGCTGCTTCTGCCTCACCCCAGCAAAGGGGCTGCTGCCCACAGGTGTGAGGTCCCTTTTTGCAAGGGTGGGTACTCACCAGTGACTGATGGGAAGGCTCCCTTCTAGTGAGCCCCTGGAGAATCCCACTTTAAAAGACCCTTTCTTCCCCCTCCCAGGTCCAACAGCCACGCAGCCATCGACTGGGGCAAGATGGCAGAGCAGTGGCTACAGGAAAAGGAGGCAGAAAGGCGAAAACAGAAGCAGCGGCTGACACCTCGGCCCTCCCCCAGCCCCATGATCGAAAGCACCCCGATGTCCATTGCTGGCGATGCCACCCCACTCCTGGACGAGATGGATCGGTAGGGGACCTGCTCCTCGGACTCTGGTTACCTCTGAGGCTGTGAAAAGCCTGGCCGCCTACAGCCTCCCTCCCTGCCCCTCCTTTTCTGTCCATAAAAGTGGCGTGAAGTGACGTTCCTTTTGGTGGTCAGCCTGGATGGGTGACAGGCTGGATGGCCTTGCGAACTTGAGCTCAGTGTACACTAGGTAACAATTCTCCCACTCCAGATCCTCACCGACCACCTGTCCTGGGACCAGGCTGGGAGGGGAGTGTGGCAGGAGGAGGAAGGGGAAGGTGAAAAGGAGAGTGGAACAGTTTTGTATTCTACTCCCTACAAGCCATTTTGAGCTGCTGCCCTCACCTGACTTGGCTATGACCAGGGCACCAAGCTCAGCACGTGTGTCTCCCCTAGCTCTTGTGGGGAGAGGGATGCTATTTATTCAGTTTGGGGCAGGAGGGAGAGGAGGAGGGAAAGTATTCCTGAACCTGATGCCAACAGCCTGGATGGCTGTCAAAGCAGGATTGCAGGGACACAGGGGAGCAGTGCTAACCTGCCCAGCCCTGCCTAGCGCCCTCCCCACTTGCCAACACCACCGCTTCCTGCCTGTCATTTGAATAAACAGTGTTTCTACAGAGCTCTTGCCAAAGCCTCTCTCTCCCAACTCTCCGGCTCTTAGTGGAGTGACTTTCAAAGCAGTGTTCGGAGCTCTGAGGGCTCCCTTACTCCCTATTCCAATCCATCAGAGGCGATGATTCCTAGAACAGGCTTCTGCATCAGACTGCCCAGGGCACATCCCTGTTCTACTTCCTAATCCTGTGACCCCGTGCCAGCCCCTGTTGTCTCTCAGCCGACTTTCTTATCTGTAACAAGAATACAGTGATACCTACCTCATTGGCCACTGGGAGGACTGAGACGGAGTGTGTGTGTGTGTGTGTGTGTGTGTGTGTGAGCCGCTTGGCCCAGTGCCTGGTACCTCCTAAAGGTTGTGCACCTACTCACACTCAGCTGCCCTGTCCACGGTACCTGCTAGTCTCTGGCATACTAGAGAAAAGCCACAAGTAGATCTGGGTTTCTCAGCTTGAGTGCCTACACCTCCCTCTCTTCCCTTCCCTTTTCCCAGCTGGGCCTTGGTCTCTGGTATTTTCTTTCTTTTTTTTTTTTTTGAGACGGTCTCACTTTGTTGCCCAGGCTAGAGTGAGTGCCGTGGCGTCAGCCTAGCTCACAGCAACCTCAAACTCCTGGGCTCAAGCGATCCTTCTGCCTCAGCCTCCCGAGTAGCTGGGACTACAGGCATGCGCCACCATCCCGGCTAATTTTTTCTATATATATTAGTTGGCCAATTAATTTTTTTCTATTTATAGTAGAGACGGAGTCTCGCTCTTGCTCAGGTTGGTTTTGAACTCCTGAGCTCAAACGATCCGCCCGCCTTGGCCTCCCAGAGTGCTAGGATTACAGGCGTGAGCCACCGCGCCGGCCAAAGTCTCTGATATTTTCTAAACAAGTCAGGTGTTTGTGTCCCAGGGTGGGTCCCATGTTTAACCTGCTCCGACACACACACCCTGGCCCCACTGCAGTTTTTGTTCTGGACTCCTGGTGTCCCTGTTTCTTTACAAGGGCTTTATCTCAGCTTTGTGAGTAGGCGCTAGGTGAGGCTTCCGCCTCCCTGCCTACCTCTCCTCAGCTTGGGGCTCAGCTGAGAAGAAAAGGCCACTGCTGCCTGGACTCGATGTATTCCCTCCCCTGCTTTTCTCTGTCAAGAGCTGGGCAAAGGAGCTGGCATTCTGCCAGGACTCAACTCCGTTCCCTTCAGTACAAGAGGTCCTCCAGGGTCTCAGAGACACAGCCACTCAAATGAGGAAAAGGCCAGGCACAGTGGCACAGTGGGTCAAAAGGTTCTGTTTATTGGGGGTGTCACTGCAAACAGTACTGCCTGACCTAGACGTGGATTACACAGAAAGCGGTCTCCCAGGAGAGAGGGGAAGCCCTCCCTCCCCACCTCCAGATGTACTCTTCCGCCCTGGTCCTAGGGTGTCAGGAAGAAACAGGGCGGTGCCCCTCTCCTTCCCTCCCACCTACCTTCCCATGGGCTTCCTCCTTGAAAGCTGGATTGCCTCTCAGAAACCCCTGCAGCCCAGAGCCCACCCCTCCCCCCAAGAAGTAGCCAGGTTGGAGGGAGAGAGAAGAGCAGCGGGGTTGGCTACAGGCTTGATGGCATTTATTCTTCACCCTGATCGCCCTGGCCTCAACTGAGATTAGGGTTTGACGCTGGGGGAGATTTCCTCTTGTTTACCTTCCTGGTTTGCAAAGTCTTGGACCCAGGCTTCTTGGCCTGGACTGAGTTCTTCTCTCTCTTCCTGGACGATGAAGACTCAACAACATCCTCACTGGAGGGCTCCTCCTGCCCCCGGTCATTGTAACTGTCCTCACTCTCCATCTCTTCCCTGCTTTCTGGGCTGGACTCGGACATCCTGGCCAACTCTCTTGGGCTTAATGTTCGCCTCAGGTCTGGAGGTGAAGACTCCAATTTAGTTGGGCTTTTCTTCTTAGCCAACTTGCCCTTCTTGGCTTTTTTCTTCAGCTTTGTCTTCTCATCCGACTCCTCCTCTTTGTCTTTATCCTTTTTCTTCTTTACTTTCTTGGTCACCTTGTTGCCCTGGCCCTTCCCTGTGGGGCTCTCAGAGCGCCAGATGGTGATGGGCGCTGCCGAGTCAGGAGCACAAGTGACCATGCTGGTAGCTAGGTCGGTGGGTGTGGTAGTGGGCCTCACCTGGGTGGGGATAGGAGGCTTGCTTTCCTCTTCCTCCTCCTCCTCCTCCTCCTCTTCCTCTTCTTCATTTAGGTCATCTGCCCTACACTCGTGGTGGATGGGATGGTGGATCACTGCCACGGACAGAGGCCTATAGCTTTTGCACCTGAGAGGGAAGGGATGGGAGAAGTTTGATGGGATGGAGCACGGTACTTGAGAGGCCCCTTCCGCAGCAACCCGCTACCACTCACCAGCCGTACCAAAACCTCTCAACACACGCCTCCTCTGGGATGAGCTCCAAGCAAGGGGATGGGATGATCTTGATACAGGTCGGGCTCACATCTCGGGAACAGGTTGGGCCCGAGTCTCGGGTGCCGTTCTTTATCTTCTCTGCGCAGTCCTTCAGCCTGCCATACACGGGACTGTCATCCCGGCTCTCACGCCACCATGACTCCCCAGGGGCCCAGAGCAAGCAGCCTGAGGGAGCGTGGGCTTCCGCTGGGCTTGGCCCAGGCTACCAAAAGACCTCCTCCCCATTGCTCCTGGAGCAGAGCAAGGTTTGCCAAGCTTGGGCTGGGCTGGTAGGGCCAGGTCAAAACAGAAGAGGGAGACCAAAAGTTGAAAGGGGGAACCACAATGAAAGTTTGGACCTGGCTCTGCTGTAGGTCCCCCAAGGAGGGGCCCTCACCTAGAATCACAGTCGCAGTGGCTGATAGAGTGCAGGTGCAGGCTGTGGTGGCCATAGTCAGAAGTGAAGGGGTAGATGATGTGCCCAGTGCACTGCTTATGTTTCCAGCAGCACCTGTCAGTCTCCTTGCAGTCACCTGCAGGGGTAGGGTCTGGGTCACTCAAGGCAGCAGCAGCACAGCTCAATCTAAAGCCTCACCAAGTTCACCTGGTACCACCACCTGCCCCCTCCCCCAACCCCCTAACTTTCTACTTCAATAGTAGTAACTCAGCCCAGTCCCTAGTAAGAACTAGGGACCTTACTGCGGTTCCTTCTACACATGGGCTCCACCCACTCTGGGGGTGGAAGTGGGCGGGCACTGCTGAGTTCCGTGGCAGCCTGGCATAGCGTGCTATAGCTAGCTAACTCACTGAAACAGGCCATGAGGACTGCACCTTCACCCAGGCCCCACTGGGGCGAGACCGTATACTGGCCGACAGCCAGGGATCAATCCAGACAGTGGGTATGTTAGTCTAAGTGGCCTTCTTGTGCTGAGAGGTGGACAGCTTGGTCTGAGGCTTACCTCACATTGCTCTTCCTTCTCTTCCCACACAAGGCTGTAAAGATCCTGAGTCCCCCCCATACCCCCCCCACCTGCTTGGTGACCTTTGTTGCTGCTTCCTTGCCTCCTGTGCCCTCTCTCTGTCCCCAGGGGAAATGAGGAATGCGTGTGTGTGGCAGGGCCTGGGAACATCACCACCACCTCGGCCTTGTTCAGCACTGCTGAACTGGGGCAAAGGACAGCAATAGTGACAAGTGCCCTGAACTTGTAGTCGGACAGACCAGTGTCCAAGTCTTAGTTCTGGCACTTACTGGTTGGGTGGCCTACGGCAAATTACTTCTCTAACCCTTTCTTTTCCTAATCCACAAAACGGGAGGGTAGTGATACCTATTTTGCAGGGTTGTTGGGAGGACTCAAGTTCACATACTTCAAAGATACTATTTGTGTACCATAAAGTGCTAAACACAAGAAAGGGATGATGGCAGCCTTGAGAAAGGTCCATCTCTCTGGCATCTGTAGGGGACGGGGTGGGGGTGGGGAGCTGGGTAACCCCTTCCTTCCTTCCACCAGGTGTTAGCTTTTCCAAGTGAGGGTGGTGGGAACACTGGGGCCAGAGGTCTCCTGGACCTACCTTCAGAGGAGAAGGTAGACGCATCAGTGCTGGATGCCACACCAGCCAGAAGATGTCCTCTCTCCCAGCTGGGTAACCTGCTTACATCTGAGAGAGCACAGAGTGGCTGCAGTGGCAGCACCCCTCCCCATGCCATTCATCCACCAAATATTTACTGAGAAGCCTATCAGGCCCCCAGCTGCACCCCGGAGATGCAGAGACTTAAACAATGGTCTCTGCTGTCAAGAGGGTAGGGGAGAGGGTGAGAAGAGGGACACAAGGGAGGTTCATGAAAGTAGTGTGAGGCTGATAGGGAAATGGCAGGAGCAGGGAATAAGGGCCACCTACTGAGACTGGGGAGAGGGACAGGGGACTATGGAAAACTTCTTGGAAGGAGCATCATTGGAGCTGGAGTGATGAATAGGAGTGAGCCAGGGTCTAGGCAAAGAGGGGCAGCTCCAGAAATTGTCCCAGGGTATGTGGGCTTGGGCAGAGGGTGCCCCTGAGCAGACCTGCAACTGGGGCACCAGCTCCCCCAGCCATCAGCAACCACAGGACAATCTGCCACTTGCCCTTTCCTTCCTGCAACTAGCTTGATCCTTTGAGGCACTGGACTTGAGACCTGCTTAAGGAAGGGAAGCTGACTGCTTGGGGTCTTCAGTGGGCACTTGGGTTATCCTTCTACAGGTCCCTGGTCAGCTCCTCCTGTTTTCCACAACACAGTAAGTACTCAAAGTTTGTTAAATGAACAGCTTTAAGCACTTCCTGGAAACTCCCGCACTGCTATTGTTCCTCTTAGCAGATAATTTCACCAGTATTATCTGCAGATGCTCCTACCCTCAACAACTCCTCTAGCCTGGGCATGACGTGTCCCTCCCCAAAGCATCTATATTCTGTATAGATGCCAGAATCATCACCTTCTTCCTCTTTACTGGCTTTTTTTCACCTCCTACAAGCTATAAGCATCTTTAAACAAAACACTATCAACCTGGTTTCTCTCTCTACCACTCCCTCTACCATATCCTCCCTTTTCTTTTCAATCCAAGTTTATTAACTTATTCATTTATCAGATGTATACTGGGCCACTTCACTAGGCACTAGACTTCAGTGAGCTCAGTATCTCCACCTCTTTCCTCTCCTCCAGCCATCCTGCAGTGTGGAAGCCATCCACACCTCTATCAACACAGGCCACCAGCAATCTCCCAATAGCCAAACCTGGTGGCCTCCTTTATGTCTCATCTCACTTGACCCTACTGACCAAGCAATGTCTTTCTTCTGCAAACAATGTTCCTTGAGCTTCCAAGGCAATCCTCTCTCATCTTCTTCCTTCCCTGCCTAGCTCTTTCTTGCCTCCCTTGCTGTCCCCTTTTCTCTGCTGTACCCCTTAAGTTGTTGATTGCCCAGGTACTGTATTTGGCCACCTCCTTAAGATTCTACAAAAACTTGTCCTGGATAATGTCATCCAATTCCATAGCTTCAGCATCCTTCCATAAAATGACACAAATCTGAGTCTCTAGTTCTGACTGCTAACCAGAGGATATGGCCAATAGATGTTGCCAAAACATCTTAAAGCCAGCATGTCCCACACAGACCTACCATCTTCTCCCTTCTGCCCATGAACCACCTCCTCTTGTATCCATCATTTCAGACACCAGCAGACACCTTGGTTAAAAATCTAGGGATTGGCCAGAAGTGGTGGCTCACACTTATAATCCTAGCACTCTAGGAGGCCAGGGCAGGTGGATCACTCAAGGTTAGAAGTTTGAAACCAGCCTGAGCAAGAGCGAGACCCCATCTCTAGTAAAAATAGAAAGAAATTAATTGGCCAACTAAAAATATGTAGAAAAAATTAGCCGGGCATGGTGGCGCATGCCTGTAGTCCCAGCTACTCAGGAGGCTGAGGCAGAAGGATCGCTTGAGCCCAGGAGTTAGAGGTTGCTGTGAGCTAGACTGACGCCACTGCACTCTACCCCAGGTGACAGAGCAAGACTCTGTCTCAAAAAAAAAAAAAAAAAAAAAAGATGGCAGAGGTAGGATTCAAACCCAGGTCTTCCTGGTTCCATAGCCTCTTTCAGCCCTATCTACTGACTGTAGACAAGGTCACTCCATATGTCATGAGCTCCACAGTCGAGTCTTAAAACCGCCTTCAGTTCCCTATCCAAAGCCTGTCCTTCCAGCTTTCACCTCCTACTTCCCCTGCTTTTCGATTCCAACACTGCCAACTCCTCACCCTCTGGTTTTACTCAATCCTGACTCCACAGCCTCCCTTATCCAGCCTCGACCCTGTGGTCATGCCACAGGGGCCCGAGCCAGGGCCAGGATTCAAACTGTGCTGACTCCACTGGCCTTGCTCTTTCCAGAGCCACCATGAAAGAGGCTTTTCATGCAGGTTGACAGCCTGCTTATTTCCCACTAAAACTCCCCCAACAAGCCCTGACCCCCAGCAGCTCTGTTTGTGAGGGAGAGGACAGGAGGAAGGACATAGCGGGAGAGGAATTTAGTAACTCTCCTCAGATCTGAGAAGAACAATCTGCTCTTTAGTTCCGCAGAAAACAGGAGAACCGTGAATGAAGCAGCAGTCCAGAGCTCCTGCAGCAGGAGTGATGGAGGCTGGACGCAGGACAGACTTCCTTATGGAGGAGGAGGGTGACAGCGTGGAAGATAGTGGGAAGGTTGTGGTCTTTTTCTCGTGGGGCATAAATCGGAGCGCAGAGGCGTAACTCAAAACTCACAGGTGATGCTCATTTGTACAGAATCCTCCCCGTCCTGCGGAGCCAAGGAGCTCCCCCTGTCCTTGAGGCACAGGGGGTGGGCACCAGAGCAGCCGAAAGGGGGAGGGAGGGAAGGAGAGAGGAAGGCGGGGAGGAGCCACGGAAGGGAAGGAGGGAAGAGGAGCAAGGGAGGGGCAGCGCGTCCGCGTCTCCTTGGAAATGCCTCTCCGGCCCCGCCCCCACCCAGAGGCGATTGTGATGTCACCTGTGGAACCCCCAGACTACTGCCCGTCCTCGGGGTCAATGGAACCGCCCGCCCCGGGCCCGGCGCCTGGGTGGAAGCTGGACCCCTTAGGGGCTCGAGCCAAGCCCGGCGCCTCATGGGCAGCTGCCAGGGCCCGCGGCTGCGGCAAGTGGTGCCTCTCCGCCCTGTGGCCCAGAGTTCCGGCTCTGGCTCCAGCCACACTGCCCCTGCCGGCCCCGGGTCCCGCCGCCTCCGTCAGGACCGGGGCCCCAGCTCAGCACCGTCCCACCAGGCCCGGCCACGCCCCGCCCTTCTGCCCGCCCCTCCTTACCGCTGCTCTCGCTCTCGTCCCAATCCTTGGCCTTGCACTCTGTGTCCTCCTCGGTCCATCTTTCGATCGTTACTGTCGTCCTGACCCACATGGCTCAGCCCAGATCTTCGTCTCTACAGGACCCTTCCCCGCAGAAGTCCAACCTCGGCCCAGCTGTAAACTCCAATCTCAGCTTCACGCCAGTCTAGCCCCTAACTCCGCCTCATGTTTGCCCTGTCCCCTCCCACCTCCCCCCTTCCCGCTCTAGGCTGCGTTGTCTTCCCAGCCCGGTTCTACGCGCCAGCCGCGTTCTTCATCCGGGGCCTCCCAGCTCCTCCCAGGCCCCTCTTTGTGCCACCTTTAACCCTCGTACTGCCCCTTTATCTCAGACCTTACTGA
The DNA here is from genome assembly GCF_040939455.1 of Microcebus murinus. Classification (NCBI taxonomy): domain Eukaryota; kingdom Metazoa; phylum Chordata; class Mammalia; order Primates; family Cheirogaleidae; genus Microcebus; species Microcebus murinus. The sequence continues at coordinate 22,266,340 of NC_134121.1, read as the reverse complement.
CAGGCCCAGCCCTCGGTCCCACCCATCTCCTCTCTAGACCCAGCCGTTAGTCTAGCCCGCAGATCGTAGCCCCGCCCCTAGATCGCAGCCCCACTGCTTAGTGAGCCGCCTGGCCACGCCCCCAGCCCCATTCTTAGCCCCGCCCCTTCTCTAAACCTCACACTTCGGTCCTGCTCCCGCCCCTCCCAACCCTTCCGAACCCGGCCGCAGCCCTCAGCCCTCAACCCTGCCCTGACCACCCGCGGAGCGACTGCCTCTGAGCACCCCAATCAACACCCCGCCATCCCCGAGGTACCCCCGGCTTGGGTGGGAGGCTGGGATCCCCCTCTCTCCACCCACAGGCCTCACCATAGGAGCCCAAGACCACACTCTCATATGAACACTGGAAGTCAGCGCCCAGCCACCCTGTGGCAGCCAGACCCTGAGCCACTAGAGGCAGCCACCCCTGCGCCGCCACCCCACACCCGCCACCAGCCCAGTCAAGAGTCTGATTCTCCATAGGCTTGTCCCATCCGCTATGCAGGGGAGGCTGCATTCAGGGCAATCTTATGCCAAGTGACACAACACACCCATCACACCTGTTATTAAGTACACATACACACTCTGCACATGCATGTATCACACACAGCACACACAGAAAATCTACTCACCACACACAGACTAATACAACATGCACACTCCCCTCACACCACACAGAACTCCACACACCACCCCCAGCACAAACATTCCACCCCACAACTGTGGTAAAGGCTTCACACACACACACACACACACACGCATTGTGTTAACAGGCTCTGTGCAAGGCAAGGGTGAGGAGTGCAGTGTTGTGAGGGAACACAGATGGAAAAATCAATGACAGGAGAGTGCGAAAAAGAAAGGCGCACCGCCAACATTCCATACACCACACCCTCAATTTCTCTTGGCACTAGTTTCCAAAGCCAGGATGGAGATGAAGGGAAAGGATGGTGTTTAACCCTTGTTTTTTCCAAGGCCATCAAGGGTCCCTCCTGCTGCTGCTGCTACTGCTCTGCCTAATCTCAACCCTCACTTTCTTCCAGACCCAAGTCCTGAGTGGGTAGGGCCACTGCCCAGGTCCTCCTACCCACAGTAGCTCCAGAGGGTTTAGGAACAGCAGGGGAGGAGCAGCCAGGAGATGGGGAGACATGTGGAGATGCCAGGCATGGAATGGACTGGAGCCAGGATCTGTGTTTTGTTTTGTTTTGTTTTGTTTTGTTTTGTTTTGTTTTGTTTTTGAGACAGAGTCTCACTCTGTTGTCCAGGCTAGAGTGCTGTGGCATCAGCCTCAAACTCCTGGGCTGAAGTGATCCTCCAGCCTCAGCCTCTTGAGTAGCTGGGACTACAGGCACACGCCAAGATGCCCAGCTAATTTTTTTTGTTTTTAGCAGAGACAGGATCACACTCTTGCTCAGGTGGGTCTCAAACTCCTGACCTCAAGCGATCCTCCTGCCTTGGCTTCCCAGAGTGCTAAGATTACAGGTGTGAGCCACCATGCCCAGCCAGGATCTGTGTTCTAATCTTGGCCCTCCATGGCCTCTAAGGAGGACAAGGGGCCCACGAGTTGTTGGCCTAGATATCTGAGGCACTTTCATCCAATCTAGAACTCTGGATCAGATGTCAACAGGAAGCCAGGGGCTGGGTCACTCTTCCTCATATAAAAGTTAATATAATAATTATAATAGCTAAGGATTTTTAGCTCTTCCTATGCATGTGTTGGTGCTGTATCTTATTTTAACAATGCAACCTTATGAATTTAGTATTATCAGACCCATTTTACAAATGAGGAAATTGAGGCACAGAGGATAATCGATTTGCCTGAGTTCTCATCACTAGTAAGGGTGGACAGCTGGGATTCAAATGCAGGACCTCTTGAATAATAGCTGGGGCCCCCAACCCTCCCTGGACCATCTGGTCAAGACGAAAAGCATTCAAAACTCAATCACTTCTCACTCTGTTTCCCCCAGAAAAGTATTTTTAAAAGGAAAGGCAGGGCCAGGCACGGTGGCCCATGCCTATAGTTCTGGCATTCTGGGAGGCTGAGATGGAAGGATTCCTTTAGGCCAGGAGTTTGAGACCAGCCTAAGCAAGAGCGAGACCCCATCTTTACAAAAAGGAGAAAAATTAGCTGAACATGGCAGAACGTGCCTGTAGTCTCAGCTACTTGGGAGGCTGAGGCAGGAGAATCGCTTGAGCCCAGGAGTTTGAGGTTGCAATGCACTATGATGATACCACTGAACTCTAGTCTGGGAGACAGAGCAAGACCTTGTCTTAAAAAAAAAAAAAAAAAAAAGGGCCGGGCATGGTGGCTCACACCTGTAATCCTAGCACTCTGGGAGGTCGAGGCAGGAGGATTGCTCAAGGTCAGGAATTTGAAACCAGCCTGAGCAAGAGTGAGACCCTGTCTCTACTAAAAATAAATAAATAAAAATTAATGGGCCAACTAAAAATATATAGAAAAAATTAACCAGGCATGGTGGTGCATGCCTGTAGTCCCAGCTACTTGGGAGGCTGAGGCAGTAGGATCCCTTGAGCTCAGGAGTTTGAGGTTGCTGTGAGCTAGGCTGATGCCATGGCACTCTAGCCAGGGCAACAGAGTGAGACTGTCTCAAAAAAAAAGGAAAGGAAAGGCAGGAAAGGGGTGAAAAAAGGAAAAAAAGTATTCAATGGAGGAAATTTGGATGTAAGCACCAAGTAGGAGGGCACATTTGGGGGTGATGGAGCAGAGGAAAGGGCTCTCAAAGCCAGCCATTCGGATCTCACCCATGAGGGCCCAGTGCAGCCCCCAAACCTGACCTCTGAGCTCCCAGCCTGACAGCCTGCCCACCAGCCAGGGATGGCCAGAATCCCTGTAGGCAGCTTCAGTCTCACGATAGCCATACAGCCCTGACCACTCCACACTCCTCTTCCCCAACAAAGGACTCCAGCCCCCAAAGTGCTAATAACAAAGAGATTTTAATGCATAAGGCACAGTGAGGCTGGAATCATTAAGCATCCTCCTATCCAAAGGGCCAGCAGGCTGAGCAAAAGCAGCAGGGACACTCCCCCCCAGCACCTGCTGGGCAGACTGGAGAACCCCCAGAGGAATACGAGGCCATCCAGTCTTTGGCATGGTGCCTGGGGACAGGAAGTGACTAGCATGGTCCCAGCTACCCCTCTGGGGACACTGCCACAAAGAGGCAGCTCTTTGGTCTGGAAAAACAGTCAGTGCAAATGCCTAGAGGTCACGCTCTGGGGGAGTCAGGGTGGCACAGTGCCCCAGGGCTGGGCAGTCTCTGGACAGTTTCCTCACCCTTCATGGGCAACATGTGGGCTTCTTCTTGCTGGTAGTTAAGTAGAGGTTGCTGTCATCACTGTTGATGCCTGAAGAAGAGTAGAAAATATGTGAAGCAGGGACTGGAGGTTCCCCTTGCTCTCTGCCACCCTCAACCAGGCGGGCACTCACGGACAACATCCCCAATGCGCCGGGCCCCTGATTTCTCCAGCTCAGCCAGCACATTGGCCTCAAAGGTCAGTGCCGCCACACGGAAGAAGAATTCCCGCACGTTCTCACCTGGCACAGGGGACAGAGAGCCGCTCAGGGGCAGTGCCAGGTCTAGGAGCACTGGGCTCAGCTAGAGGTGTGGGAGTGAGAGGAGAGTAGGCGGGAATGGCACAGCAGAAGGCCCAAAGCCTCCGACTCACCAGTGAGAGATGAGACTGCCCAGTACTCAGCCTTAATCTCCTGGGCCACCTTCAGGGCATCTTTCTCCATGAGCACATACTGAGCAGGAGTCTGAGGGAAGCTCAGAGTCAGATGAGGGGTTCCCTCAGCAAGTTGGGAAGTCCCCCCACTGGCACACTCACACTCAGGTCCTTCTTGGAACCCACAAGGAAGAGAAGCACGCTGGAAGGGTCATTCTCCTTGAGTGCATCAGCTAGCCACTGCCTGCCACAGATGGTGGAAAGCGAGGAACAAGTGAGCCTGATGGGCCCCTCCCACTGCCATCCATATGACCAGTGGGCCCCTCTCTGGTCCTAGATGCAGGCCTCTTCTCCCCTGACCACCCCTCTGTTCGAACCCTCTCTTCCCAGAGTGCCCCATTGTACTGCAGCATCATCCTCACATACTTGGTATGTTCCAGGGAGGCCACATCATTCAGGTTGAAGACAATGATGATGGCTGGAAGAGTGGCAGAAACAGCCCCAGGTTGATGGGGAAGACACTAGTGGCTCATTTCCCCAATCCCCCCAGCTCTAGATTAGAGGCCAGGTGCACTCTCAGACCCACCTACCTCACTTCACCCAGCCCCTTACCTTGAGCTCCTCGGTAGTAAGTTGAGGCAATGCATTTGAACCTCTCCTGTCCAGCAGTATCCCAACTGGGGGGAAGGAAGAGTGAAGCACAGGTATGTGGGGACTGGGTGGTAGGGTGTAGGTGCTGGGGGAAGCGATAGCTGGAAGGGGTGGAGGAAGCACTCACAGCTGCAAACTGAAGGGGACGCCCAGCACCTCAAATCGTTCCATCTCAAAGTCCACTCCGATGGTGGCCTTATAATTCTTATCAAAGGTGTCTTTGCAGAACCTGAGGTGGCACCAAATGCTCTGATCTGGAGCCCAGCCCACCTTTCTAGGCTCAGCCCCACCCTGCCTCGCCCAGCTCCAGCACCCCCTTACCTATTAATGAGGCAAGTCTTCCCCACGGACAGGTCGCCGACCACTATGACCTTGGAGATCTTAAATCTGCTGGACACAAGAGTGGGCAAGGGGAGTGGGCACCAGCTCTTTCACCCTAGGGATTCCAATGATCCCTACCAAGTCCAGAAAGGTAGCTGTACCCAAGCTGAGGTTGCCATAGACACCAGGCCTCCCAGAGAGCTGCCTGGACAGATGTGTTGGGAAGAAGGAGAGTTTTGTTTGTTTTAGAGATGGGGCTCACTCTCTTTGCCAAGGCTGGGATACACTGGCACCATCATAGCTCAATACAGCCTCAAACTCCTGTATGCCAATGATCCTCCCACCTCAGCCTCTGAATAGCTGGGACTATAGATACCAATTTAGAATGCATCTTTTTTTTTTAGACAGAATCTCACTCTGTTGTCCAGGCTAGAGTGCTGTGGCGTCAGCCTAGCTCACAGCAACCTCAAACTCCTGGGCTCAAGCAATCCTGCTGCCTCAGCCTCCCGAGTAGTAGCTGGGACTACAGGCGTGCACCACCATGCCCAGCTAATTATATATATATATATATAATGTGTGTGTATATATATATATATATGTGTGTGTGTGTATATATATGTGTGTGTATATATATAATGTGTGTATATATATATATATATACACACACACATATATATATATACTTTTTTTTTTTTAGTTGTCCAGCTAATTTCTTTCTATTTTTTTAATAGAGATGGGATCTGGCTCTTGCTCAGGCTGGTCTCCAACTCCAACCTCGGCCTCCCAGAGTGCTAGGATTACAGGAGTGAGCCACCACACTGTAATGCATTCTGCCCATTCTTAAGGGCGGAATGCAGCTTAAGTGATAGTGTTTTCTATTAAATTAAAGACAGTGACAGAGCCAGGTGTGACTTCCAAAGGGGATTAAGCATATAGACCGCAGGGCTATATGGGCCCCATGGAGGTGGTTGTGTACATTTGCTGTTATTACAGGGTGTCCGGGAACCTCCTTTCTTTGTTATGGGTGTCCCTAACTCACCCCACGGTGCCTGTCCGGTGCTCCTGGCAGGCGCAGGTGACGCGTGGGTGGAAGTCTTTGTGCACGTGCAAAGCGGCCTCCTTCCTCAGGCACTGAGTGAGAGGGAAGGGAAGAGAATGGTGCTCAGCCACTCCTGGCGCCAGTCCCGCAGCCAAGCGGCCCGGTGGGGGTGGGGTGGGGTGGGGTGGGGTGGGGGTGGGGGACCACCCAGAAGCAGCAGGCCTAGCCAAGCGGCAGAGCTGGGCCCAATGCTCTAACTGGTCTGGTGCCGCCTCCTCCCCGCCCACGCTCGTTGCAGCCACAAGCCCGACGTGGCCCTGGCGCCTACCTGGGGCAGCTCTGCCAGGACGCGGTCCCTCCGCACCGGCGCCAGAATGTTCATCTTGCCTGCGGCCTTGGGGGGCGCCCTGAGAGGCCAGATCCGCCCCAGCGACCCGGGCCCGCGGAGACCCGACAATCACTCGCGGCCGGGGTGTGCCGACTATAACTCGGGGCCACGGGGAGCCTACGGGAGCCCGTGGTCTCGGAGACGCTACGACCACCGCAGGCCACGGGGAAGAGACAATCACCCGGGGCCGGGGCGAGCCCACAATCACGCGGGCCCGGGGCGTCCCGAGAACGACTCGGGGGCAAGGAGACCTCTCGGCCGCCAGTTGGGGACGGGGAGTCTCGTCGGGGGCGGCCCGGGCGCGCGTAGACCCTACAATAACGCGGGGCCGGATAGTTCCTACAATAACCCGGGGCCGCGGAGACCCGACGTCAACTCGGGGCTGAGGCGGCCCTACCATAACAGAGCGGCCGGGGGCGCGGAGCGGCCCCGCCACACGGGGTCAGTGTGGGCAGGGGCGGCGCAGCCACGGCCCGCAGGCCGCTAGAGGAGGGCGCGAGGGGCCCAGTCCGGCTGCAGACCTCGCGTCCCACCCCGCTCCGGCTCCGCCAGCGCTGTAACTCGATCCCCGGAAATTCCTGGAGAAGGGCCGCCCCCGTCCCCTCTCCCGCAGCGCCGGTCCTCGCAGCCCGCCCTCACCTCCCCCTCCGGTCCTCCCCACGACGCCGCCCCGGCTCCGGCTACCCGGCCGGACGCCTCGCCGGGCACCAGGACCGCTCCCCGCAGGCTGCAGCCTCTCCCCCCGGCTGCTCTCCCCTGCGCCGCTGTGCCGGGCTGCGCCTTCGCGGGGATCCTTACCCGGCCGAGTTGGTGATGGGGATTCGGTGACGGCTGCGCAGCATCTGGCGAGGGCAGGCACCCGCGGGGAGGGGAAAGGGGGAGAGAAGGGGCCCGAGGAGAGGCGGCGCTTCGCTCCTCGACTCCGGGCCTGGGACGTGACTCATAGTCTTCCCCCTTTCGCCCTTGTGCCCTGGGGGTTGAGCGGGAGCGCGTAAAAGGGGTGCCGGGGTCCGAACTGGGTACCCACCGAAGAGAGAGACGTCCGAAGTCCAGCGTCTTTTCCTCTAAGGCTGCTGTGTAGTTAGGGGGATGTGAAAGCTGAAGACCAAGCTCCCTCTTTGGATGGAGGATAAAGACAGGCCAAGTGGCCGGCAAACACAGCTCTTTGGGGTGGTTACCGCTCTAGAACACGGGGACTCCGCTCTGGTATGGGCGTTCATTGCTCTAGCCCCATTGGAATCTTCTCTCCCAAGAACAATTTTTCCTTTTTACAAAAGCCTTTCAGGATAGAAGAAGGGGCACAACCAGTTTCACTGTCTAAGGGGACATCTCCGGTTCTATGAGGTTGGAAGGGGAACCCAGAAAGGACGGAGTGCGGGTGGGTGAGGCACGGCTCCTGCAGAGAAGCAAACCTGAGCATTAAGGAACCTTGCTCTGGGTTAGGCTCCGTGGCTCACGCCTATAATCCTAGCACTCCGGGAGACCGAGGCGAGAGGATCCCTTAAGGCCAGGAGTTCAAGACCAACCTGAGCAAGAGTAGGACTCCATCTCTACTAAAAATAGAAAAAAATAAGCCAGGCATAGTGGTGCACGCCTGTAGTCCCACCTACTCCGGAGGCTGAGGCAGGAGGATCGCTTTAGCCCAGAAGTGTGAGCTACGCTGATGCCACAGCTCTCTAGCCCTGGCGACAGTCAGACTCTGTCTCAAACAATAAAATTAAAAATTAAAAAAGGAAAGAAAAGAAACTTTGTGTCAGAACTGAATTTGATGAGTAGGACAAGGAGATGACTAGTTCAGGCAGGGGAATGTGAGTGAAATTTTTCAGAGGAAGAACTGGAGAAATCTGTGCGCTGAGTATTTGAAATATGTTGTTTTTTTTTCTTTTGGGGGTGGGGTATTTGGAATATTGATAGAACTTCTTCAAGAGTATTATCAGAAAAACGCAGGAAAATTAACAGTGTCACCGGTAAAGAGGCGGCAGATGTGGCAGCTTTGTATCTCTTTTGATACTTCTCTCCCTCCTGACTCGATTTTCTCTGCCACCAAATCACTGTGTTATTGAGAATCCACATCCCTCTCTGGACCTCAATTTCTACAGATGTTTGAGAAGTTAGACAGGGAAGATCCTGCTCTAACGCTCTAGAACTTAACAGCATCTAACTTCCCGAGTCAATCTAACAGCATTCTTTCTGGGACTTCCCTGAGACTGGAAATTGTTGAAGATAGGAAGCGCCCTGGAGCAAACCTGAACTGCAGCATGGTGTTCCACAGGCATGGGCAAATAAACACGTGTCTTTAAAAAACTACAACCCCCAGGCCCTGCGCAGTGGCTCACGCCTGTAATCCTAGCACTCTGCGAGGCCGAGGCGGGTGGATTGCTCAAGGTTAGGAGTTCGCAACCAGCCTGAGCAAGAGTAAGACCCCCCTCCCCGCCCTTCTCTACTAAAAATAGAAGGAAATTAATTGGCCAACTAAAAATACATAGAAAAAATTAGCCGGGCTTGGGGGCATGTGCCTGTAGTCCCAGCTACTTGGGAGGCTGAGGCAGGAGGATCGCCTGAGTCCAGGAGTTTGAGGTTGCTGTGAGCTAGGCAGACTCCACGGCAATCTAGCAGAGCCAGGACAACAGAGACTCTGCCTCCAAAAAAAGAAACTACAACCCCCAAGAAGCCTTAGGGCTTTCGGAGGGGCGGGGTACCGCATGTGTGATACCTCTCGCGGAACAATTTAAACGAAACTACAATTCCCAGCGGGCGCCACTCTACAGATCATCCAATCAGCTCTAAGTAAAAAGCATCGCGAGTCTTTGGTGAGATTTGGCGCTATAAGCCTGTGGAAACGGGACTCGATGATCCTTTTCACAAGATGGCGCCGAAGGCAAAGAAGGAAGGTATGTGTGTGAGTTGGGAATGAGGGCCACAGCTGGTTTGTCTGGGGTCCTCGCAGAGCGAACGAATTGAGAGGACGGCGGCTGGGCTAGGCCCAGAGCGCCCTGCTACGGAGCTGTTTCCCGCGTTTGGGCCATGCTGCGGCGTGTGTGGGCCGCGTGGGCCCAGCCGCATGGGCTGGGTCCCAGTGAAGGGGACTGGTGAGGCAACTCGGCCGGCTTCGCCTTCCAGGGAGAGCCAAATAATCGTCCCTGGGAAGCTGCATGGGTGCACAGGCTGGCGCTCCATGTTTTCAGTCATGTGAGGAATTGGTGTTCTCTGCTTTACTCTTTTTCCTTCCGTTTCATTTTAAACGGGACTATATGCCCACCACTTCCCGTCGTTTTGCGATTGTATGTATAAAAGTCCTAGCACACATCTCGGCAAGTACGGAGTGTTCGTTCAGTGCTGGTTACTTTTTGTTTGTTTCGTCTTATCCCTGGAGTTACTCCAAGTTGGTCACCTTCGCCCCAAGTATCGTGCATATGATGGAAAAATCTTAATCTCCTGAGACTTGTGATGTCTTCAAAGGAACCACTGATGCACGTGCGACCATGACAGATCTTGAGACCGTAAGTGAGCGATTTTCTGAATCCCGCACTCTCGTTTTCTTTCCTTCTCTACCAGCTCCTGCCCCTCCCAAAGCCGAAGCCAAAGCAAAGGCTTTGAAGGCCAAGAAGGCAGTGCTAAAAGGCGTCCACAGCCACAAAAAAAAGAAGATCCGTACGTCACCCACCTTCCGGCGGCCAAAGACACTGCGGCTCCGGAGGCAGCCTAAATATCCTCGGAAGAGCGCCCCCAGGAGAAACAAGTCAGTACTGCCCCCTTATCCGTGAAAAGATGCTTGGGTATTCTCCGTTGGTAATTTGGAAATTTACCTACTCTAGAGCATGGCTTCTCAAACATATATTGGCACCTAATGTGCTTCTGTAATGGGAATATGACATTATTCCTGTTTTATTTAAGAACAAGAGAATTTTTTTTTTTTTTTTTTTTATAAAACTGGCAGGAATTCTGTTTAAATCGACCCAGAGTTTTCTGTTAGGTTAATCATTACTTCACATGTGGTCAAGGTTTGAAAATTCTTTCCTTTTTTTTTTTTTTTTTTCCTGAGAGTATAAAGTAGAATTAAAGCGATGCTCCTTACCTTCGAGTTCCAGCTTTAGTTCCTTGCTTTTAGCATTACTGCTGTAGGGAACAGTCTCTTGAGTGTAAGGATATGGGTTGATTCTTGATTGATAATGGGGAATTCAGTTATCTGTATTGGGTAATGATGGCTTACAGCAGTGTATAGAAGCTTCTTTTTGTTCTCCCAAATTTTCACACTGTGCTCAAGGGATGGGGGTGGAATGGACAAAAAGTTTGGGCACTTTATTTTTTTTTGGTATCAAACTACTGGTAATAACTGACTCTTAAGGAACCACAGATTAGAGCAAAGCCATGGTAGTAGTTGCTACCAATGAGTTTTTGCTGCTCCCAATGTTTCCAAAGAGAATGGAGTGGGTTGTGTCCATGGAGGAAAACAGTTAGAGCATTCCCCTCCAATTGGGCCTAGAATTTAATGTGATAAGATTGAGTCCTGAACAGGAAAGTAGTGTCTGGATAAACAGCATGGTTTCTGAGTTTCAGGTGGAAAGCTCTGTTCTAGCTGTGTGTGCTCAAGCCACTGCAAGTTTAACCTGAGCTGTAAATAATCTTGCTCTCAAGATTTGGTGGCCCTGGAGCATAGAGCCCATTTCCAGCAACCAAAAGAGGCAAAAATGTTGTGATCCAATCTCATAATGAAGCACCAACACAGAACTCTAGCAAATGAAAGAGTTTAAATAAAAGATGGTTTTTTAATAACTTAAAGAATGAGAGCCTTTCAAGTCAAAGAAAATGCACACGGTTCTATCCCCCATTTGGGGTGTCAAGCCCTTAGATTTCTGGGTGCAAATGATGACACTGTAAAGCGACCAAAGTCTGACCAAAATGATTTCTACCTCATTATCTGATGCACCTAGGCTTTCCTGGGCTTGAGCTCCCCAAGATGACCCATCCTTCTGCTAGGGCCCAGGCCATATGACCCCATTTTGTCTTTCCCCCAGGCTTGACCACTATGCCATCATCAAGTTCCCCTTGACCACAGAGTCTGCCATGAAGAAGATAGAAGACAACAACACACTTGTGTTCATTGTGGATGTCAAAGCCAATAAGCACCAGATCAAACAGGCTGTGAAGAAGCTCTATGACATTGATGTGGCTAAGGTCAACACCCTGATCAGGTAAGTGGGGCCCCAAGGGATGGGGAGGCCAGGCTACAGTCAAAAGCCAGAAAACCTGTATGTTATAAAGTTCCTTGCAAAACAGGGTGCAAGCCTTGAGGCACAAGCGTTCCTGTTGTAATTAAATTGTAATCCTCTGTGGAGTATAGACCAGAGGAAAATGTCCTCCTAGGACTTAATTTATAAGGTTAGTACGTGCTCATTTTTTGGGCCTATACCTCTGTTGGGAGAGGCCACTAGAGTTAGATAGTTCATATTAGATATTCTTGGTCTAAGTCTTGAAATGACTTGTGATGCTGTTTCTCACAAAAAGGAATTGGCTTTGTGGCCTTTTGCTTTCTCTAGCCCCCTCAGGGCAAATGAGAGAAAGATAATTATCTGGAAAAGAGTGACAGGAACAAAGGAACCACTTAAATGCCAGAAGATGGGGGGAGGGTAAGGGGGGAGAGTTTGGGTCAGGGAGGGCAGTGGGAACTGAAGCTTCCCTCTCCACCCCAGGCCTGATGGAGAGAAGAAGGCATATGTTCGACTGGCTCCTGATTATGATGCTTTGGACGTTGCCAACAAGGTAAGCTTCCTTTCCTATAGATGCCTTAATACCCACCCCTGGGTGTAAGTGACGCATCTATTAGTGACCAAAGTCTGAGTTTTGCTGATGAGCCATAATTGACTGTGCCCTATCTTTAATAACCCTTACCCTCATTTTCCTTTTAACCATGACATTCCAGCTTAATCTGAACATTTCAGCTCCAATAACAAAGCTCCTTTTGTTTTTCAGATTGGGATCATCTAAACCAAGTCCAGCTGGCTAATTCTAAATATATATATCTTCTCACCTTATCTGCGCCTCTTGTCTTTGTGTCAGATTCTGTTTGGGTTTGTGGGGGTGGGCATTCTGTGGTACACAGGTAGTGAGGTTGTTAAAGGGTCTTGCACAAGACTCTTATTCTACTTACCCTCTTGTAACACCACATCACTCCACTGTTATTAACTCCTGGTGGCAGGAGCTTAGGTACATGAGACATTTGTGAGTCTAACTAGGGTTAGTTGTCCTAGAAAACTACAAGAACCACTTTATCCCTTGAAGGAGCTGTGTGTGAAACCAGTGCTGCCCAGAGTTTGCAGGAGAGGAGGGATAAACTCAAGAGTTTTCATTAGCATCAATTTCAGGGCAGTGTGGGTTGGCTGGCTTTCTGGTAGCACCTTGTCCTCATACACCCATCTACTATGTCCAACCGGTCTGTCTGCTTCCCTCACCCCTTGCCCAAGAAAGGACAAGGACTTCAGAGGAGTGCTTTCATTAGTGTTTTCAATAGGGTGGATGCGGGCTTTGAAGGTGGAGAGGCTGGCCCCAGAGGACGCCCAGGCTTGGGGCTAAGTCCCAGCTTATATTAGGCTGTTTCTGTTCTTGGCTGTGTTTGCTGTCGTTGCCACAAGTCCCAGGCTCTGTATCTTTCACTCAGTCAAGAATTTGTCTTTGTGTTGCCGGTTGGGGACACGCTCAGGACAGAAGTCCGAACGGAGAAGTCGGGAAAAGTAGATGAGGATCATCACGTCCAGTAGGAGGAGGATACCCAGCAAAAAAGTGCCCAGGGTCCTCTGGCCCACATATTGCAAGAAGAAATAGGTGAGGTAGGCCTGAGGGGCCAGCCGGAAGAGAAAGTACATGACCAGGTTGACATACTTGTTGACTTTGTAGAGGAGGAGATCCTGGGCATTGTTGATTTTCATCATCATGCGGATGGTGAGGAAGATGTTGCTGACCTCCACCAGTAGTGTTAGGACGCCCCCACCAACAAAGCTCCCCCAAAAGATGCCTGAGAAGAAGGCGCCCATGGCCTAGAGGGTGATGGAGAGAGAACAGAGGTTAGGGAACCCAGATGCCAAGGCGTTCCTGGGAACTGGTGGGAGTAGACCACTGGAATTATGGCTGGAAAATCCTTAATTTCTTCCTTCTGGAATTTTTTCTTCCAACATGATTAGACTTTGATCCCTACTCACAGGTTCTGGCTCTGGATGATGTTTCCAGTCTGTTTAAGGAGGTAGTAGGTGAGACCACGGATTGTTAGCCTCAGACCTGTGAACAAGGGTACAAAGACTACCACCCCCCAGCATCCTAGCATGGGAAGTAGTACACAGGTGGGAGGGGGTTACAAAAAGATGGCCTTTTCAGGTCCAGAAAGACAAGTTTAGACCACACTGCCTGCTTCTCACTTACCATGACGTGATGGACAAGGTATTCCCAAGAAGCTCGAGACTGACGACTAACCACGATATCCACCGTGTCGTGGATGAAATAACCTAGTGGATGGATGGGGGAAGCGGTCATAAAGAGAACTGAGCAAGCAACTTTCTTGTCCCCAAACTCCCACTTTCTGGGCAAGACCTACCTGCGGAGAAGCAAACAAGCAAATAGCCAGAAAGCGACCATGCAGTCTCAATCTCCACCAGCATCTCGGGGGTCTGCCATATACTGCAAGGGAGGGAAGACGGGAGGCTCTCTTCATTTCCTCGCCCCTAGGGACCTTCACTTTCCCCAATACCCCGGTCCCGGGAGAGCCTGGGCTTGCTATTTTGCATGGAGCCAGGAGGGGCTTGGCCAAAACCCAGGTGCCTCGTTTCCCAGGTGAGCTCCCCCTCGCCTGAGGCCGCTGCGGCTCCTGGTTGGATAAGATTTCAAACAGGGAATCAGGTGAGACAGCATGGCCCTCAGCCCGCCGTTGAGTGATGGGGTAGTGACACGGGAGCCAGCCCCAGCGTCCCGTGCAGGATCCCCTCGCCACTTCATTTCCCCAGTCGCTCACTCACCACAGCAGCGCCCAGGTCCCTGATACAATGGAGTGGGCGAAGGAGACTAGCAGATTGTGCCAGCGCCAGGTGCGTAGGGGGTCGGTGCGCACGTGCGCGGGTAGGGGCAGGCGACAGAGCCCGTGCCGGAGTGCCCGGAAGGTCAGCGTGGCGCCCAGGAGCAGCGGCAGGGCGGGGTGCAGCAGTAGGGCCATGCTGGCCCTCCCTGCTGTCTGTCTATCCGCCCTGTAGGCCACCTCTCCCGGCCGTTCTGGAAACGGGGATCTGTCTCGGGCCGGTCCACCCCGGCCGCCGCTCGCGCCGACCGCCAGCCCCACACAGCATTCGCGAAGCCCTCTAGGCCCCTTCGCTCCTCCCGGCGTGCCCCGTCGGGCCACCGCCCCCGCCCCGCCCCGCCCGCTTGCCCCCGCCCCTCAGGCGCCTCTGCCGCGCGGAGGGCGCGAGCCCCATTTCCCCCGGGCCCCGCCTGGCTCCCGCGGACTTCGGGTAATAAGGGGTAGTCCTGGGGGTGCCGCCGCCAAGGCACCCCTCGCTGGCGCCTCCCGACTGCCGACGGAGTCCCCAGCAGCGCTCGCTCTCTTGGCCTCATTAACCCGCGTCCCCACTTTCCCCCGGGCCACCGGCTCCCCAGCCACGGGCGGGTACCGCGAGAACTCTCTCTCCGCCCTCTACTCCTTTCTGGGCAGAGCTGGGCGGTACCCGTCCCCGCCCTCGTCCCCTAAACCTTGGCACAGGGGAGGGGTCAGGAGCCCCGCCTCCGACAGTGGGCCCCGCGGGGACGCTATCGCTCCTCTGGATCCCTGCCTTCTTCTGTCCGGAGGCCGCCGTGCTTACCTGCCTGTCCGCGCCCCGCAGGAGTGGGTGCTTAGGAACTGCTGGGCAACTCATCACCACCTCTCCTCACAGCCAGCTGCTGGGCTCCTGCGGCCGAGCGGCTGTCACAGTCCTCCCTCAGACAGTCCCAGCCCTCTCTGCCCGGATCCCTGGAGGCTGGGGCGGGGAAGACTGCCGATTTGTCCAGACTGCTGGGGCGACCCTCTCCAGACAAGCGGCATGCCGCAGTTGCGACTTCTGGCCACTAGGTGTCAGGCTGCCCTCACTGTGGCACAGGGTCCCCTCCCGCCTCCAAACCGGCAAAGCTGTCGCTTTTGGGAAGTTAGGGAGACACTGGCCGAAAGGCGCAGCTGAGAGCCCGTGGGAGAAGTGAAGCGATGTGGGGATTTGGGGGTAGGGGGACGTGAGAATGGAAGTTGAGGGGAGAGGAGAAGCGGGAGCGAGAGGAAAGGTGCTGCGAGAGGCAGGAAGAAGGTAGAAATCTCGGGCGTGAAAACCCAGGGGCCAAGCTATCTGGGTGTTTGCTCTGCCTCCCCATGGCTCCAAGGTTACACATTAACCCCTGTGGGGCTCCTGAGTCAACCAAGACCCCGTTGGTTTCTAGGCGACAGCACGAGTGCCCCGGGTGAGCTGCTTTCACCCTCTGTACTCCTCTTTGCTCACAGGGCAGCTTTGTCCGCCAGCGGACACCGGTCTGAGCCAGCTACCGAGGGACCTTCATGGGGCCCTTCCAGGGGTCATTCCGCAGGGGCGGCTTTGGGCGCCCTTTCGAGGGATAGGGCCAGAGGATAAAACACCCTTTTCCTCATATTCCTTGCCCACTCTGAAATAGGGATGCTGACTCTTTTTTTTACCCCCTTTTATTTCATCATATTATGGGAGTACAAATAATGTTAGGGTTACATATCTTGCCCCTGCCACCCCAATGCTGACTCTTAATGAACGATCACACCCGTCCTCCTTACAGCGCTCCCGCAGAGCAGGAGGCGCCAGGGAGAACCCGGAATTAAACTCACTTCTGGCCAAGACCTGGCTAGAGAACAGCCCATTCTACTAACCAGCCCCTACCTCTGGGCAGACGCCTTGGACCATCTCGGCCAAACGGCGGGGCAGTCTTTCCCTCTCTCCCAGCTGCTTTCAGATAGCGGTCCCGCTGCCTCCCTTCTCCCCCTGGAGGTTCTCCCCTACGGTACCCTCGGGCAGCGCCGCCAGTGCGGAGGCGGAGTGCCCACAGCCTGGAGCCCGAGTCACTTCCTCCCCAGGTGAATCAAGCTGCACAACCCGGGGTTTCCCCGGCCCCTCCCTAGGCAAACACGAAACTAACCCTGCTCTCGGTTCAGTTTTGGTTATTCACCGTTTGCGTGCCAGTGAGGATCTGCTTCTTTCTCCTGAAATAGCGTCACTCGTGGGGGGGAAAGGGGGAGTGCGATCCTCGCCTCCCACCCTCACCCGGCCTGTGGGGGCAACTGTCGGGAGCGGGTCTACCTCCCGTCTAACAAGTTTGGAGAGGGCCGGATCCGAGTGTGGGAAGGAGCCGGTACTGTGCTGGCCACGTGGGGCGCGTCCTAGTGTTTTGTTTGCCCTTTTCCTTAGAACCAGCGTGGGACACGGTCCTTAGAGGAGGAAAGTGACTGCGCGCCTGAGCGGCCGGCACGCCGTAAGCCCACAAAGACTGACGCGCGGCGGAGCCCACGCACAGCTCTGCCCGCCCCGCCCCGCAAACGTCTCGCAGCGCCGGGGGCGGGGCCCTGGAGTGGGCAGGCCCGCGCACGCGCCGTGTGGGGGGATTCCGGAAGCGAAACCCAGAAACGAGATGGAGAAGTACGAGCGGATCCGAGTGGTGGGGAGAGGTGCCTTCGGGTGAGCTAGGACTCGGGGCTAGGAAAGTGCTGGGGGACAGGGAAAATGAGCCTCAACTCTGCCCGCGACACCCTGCCCGGCTGGCCCCGCCCCTAGGCGTCAGCGCTACTCTGGACGGCCCCGCCCTAGCTTCCGGTCCCAGCGGGGAGACTCCGCCTCTCAAAAGGCCACGCCCCCGGCGAGCCTCCGTGCGCCCGCGGGGCAGTTGGATGCCTCTCTTGTTCTTTTCGTAGGTACTGCGCGCCTGGTCCTAACCGAACAGGCGTGGTCTTTTCCCTCTTGGAGCTTACAGACTATGGGAAAATTAGACAGTAAACAAGACATTGTTAAGACAGTTAAGAAATTACTGGGCCGGGCGCGGTGGCTCATGCCTGTAATCCTAGCACTCTGGCAGGCCGAGGCGGGCGGATCGCTCAAAGTCAGGAGTTCGAAACCAGCCTGAGCAAGAGTGAGACACCCCCCCCCCCCCCCCCCCGTCTCTACTAAGAAGAGAAAGAAATTAATTGGCCAACTAATAGATATATAAAAAATTAGCTGGGCATGGTGGCGCATGCCTGTAGTCCCAGCTACTAGGGAGGCTGAGGCAGCAGGATTGCTTGAGCCCAGGAGTTTGAGGTTGCTGCTGTGAGCTAGGCTGACGCCACAGCACTCACTCTAGCCTGGGCAACAAAGCGAGACTCTGTCACAGAAAAAATAAATAAATAAAAAGAAGTTATTAACAGGCTGCGAGAAAAGTGTACACCACCAGGGAGAATTCTGAGAGATGAGATTTGATCAAGCCAAGACTCCAGGAATGAGCACCAGTAGTCTGCAGGTGAAGGAAGAGCTTTGCAGGCAGAGGAAATTGCACAGGTGACGTTTCTCACGTGGGAAAAGCAGAGTATTCAAGGAACTGAGAAAAACACTAGTGTAGTTGGAATGTAGTGGGCAAAGTAAAAAATGGTATAAATGTGACTCACGTAGGGCGGGAACCAGTTTATGGGTTTGTAAACTGAGGTAAAAGGGTTGAATTCATTTGCCATGTAAGGGGAAGACTTTTTTTTTGAGAAAAAAATCTTGCTCTGTTGCCCAGGCTAGAGTGCTGTGGCATCAGCCTAGCTCACAGTAACCTCAAACTCCTGGGCTCAAGCGGCCCTCCTGCCTCAGCCTCCCAAGCAGCTGGGACTACAGACACGTGCGACCAAGCCCAACTAATTTTTCTATTTTTAGTAGAGATGAGTCTCACTCTTGCTCAGGCTGGTCTCAAACTCCTGACCTCAAGCAATCCTTCCACTTCGGCCTCCCAGAGTGCTAGGATTACAGGTGGGAGTCACTGTGCCTGGCCAAGAGGAAGAATTTTAAAGCAGAGGAATAGT
The DNA here is from genome assembly GCF_040939455.1 of Microcebus murinus. NCBI lineage: Eukaryota > Metazoa > Chordata > Mammalia > Primates > Cheirogaleidae > Microcebus > Microcebus murinus. Next base: position 22,248,193 of record NC_134121.1, on the reverse strand, counting down.
CTGATATGATTTTGGGGGAAGGGGGTTGGGTTTTTTGGATTTTTTTTTTTTTTTTTCCTGAGACAAGAGTCTCACTTTGGCTAGACACGGTGGCTCATGCCTGTAATCCTAGCACTCTGGGAGGCCGAGGCGGGAGGATCCCTCAAGATCAGGAGTTTGAAACCAGCCTGAGCAAGAGCGAGACCCCGTCTCTACTAAAAATAGAAAGGAATCAATTGGCCAACTAAAAATATAGAAAAAATTAGCCGGGCATGGTGGCGCATGCCTGTAGTCCCAGCTACTTGGGAGGCTGAGGCAGAAGGATCGCTTGAGCCCAAGAGTTTGAGGTTACTGTGAGCTAGACTGACGTCATGGCAATGTAGCCCCTGTGACAGACTGAGACTCTGTCTCAAAAAAAAAAAAAAAAAAAAGTCTCACTTTGTTGCCCTGGGTAGAGTGTAGTGGTGTCATGTCATCATGGCTCACTGCAACCTCAAACTCCTGGGCTCAAGCCATCTTCCTGCCTCAGCCTCCCAGAGTGGTAGGAGCCATCAGCCACTTGACAGGCCTTGATTTGCCTTTTTGAAATGTCATTCTGGCTATGTGGAATTTAGATTTGAGGGTGACAAGAGTGAAAGGGACGTCCCCACTTTGGAGACTAAGTGCAGTATTTTAGTCAAGAAATTATGATGGGCTGGGATCAGGCCTGTAATTCTAGCACTCTGGGAGGCTGAAGTGGGAGGATTGTGTGAGGTCAGGAGTTCGAGACCAGCTGGAACAAGAGCAAGACCCCTCCCCCTCCCCCCCCTCTCTACTAAATATAGAAAAATTAGCTGCACCTGGTAGCAGGTGCCTGTAGTCCCAGCTGCTTGGGAGGCTGAGGCAGGAGGGCCGCTTGAGCCCAAGAATTTGAGTTGCTGTGAGCTAGGCTGATACCATGGCACTCTATTTATTTATTTATTTATTTTTTTTTTTTTTGAGACAGAGTCTCGCTTTGTTGCCCAGGCTAGAGTGAGTGCTGTGGCGTCAGCCTAGCTCACAGCAACCTCAAACTCCTGGGCTCGAGCGATCCTTCTGCCTCAGCCTCCCAAGTAGCTGGGACTACAGGCATGCGCCACCATGCCCGGCTAATTTTTTATATATATATATCAGTTGGCCAATTAATTTCTTTGTATTTATAGTAGAGACGGGGTCTCGCTCTTGCTCAGGCTGGTTTTGAACTCCTGACCTTGAGCAATCCGCCCGCCTCAGCCTCCCAAGAGCTAGGATTACAGGCGTGAGCCACCGCGCCCGGTCATGGCACTCTAGTCCGGGCAACAGAGCAAGACTCTGTCTCAAAAATAAATAAATAAATAAATAAATAAGAAGAAATGATGATGACTTGGGCAAGAGTTATAGCAGAGAGCACAGAGAATTAGATGAATTTATATACTTTGGAAGTAGAAACAGGATTTGCTGATTATGTTATGAAGTGGAGAAAAGATTCTGGGATGATTTTCAGGTTTCTGGGATGATTTTAATAACTGGGTGATGATGGTGTCATTTACGAGGTGGAAGAGACTGATAAAGGAAAAGTCCAGGGGCAGGAATCAAGAGTTTTATTTTGAATTTGGTAACATTTAGGATGCCTGTGAGCCATTCAGTTGGGGATATAAAGCAGGTAGTTGCATATCTGAGTCAGGGGTTCAGAGGAGATGTCTAAACTGAAGATAAAAAATTGAGACAGGCTGTGTACAGTGGCTCACACCTGTAATCTTAGCACTTTGGGAGGCTGAGGTGGGAGATCACTTGAGGCCAAGAGTTCAAGACCAGCCTGGGCAATAGTGACCCTGTCTCTACAAAAAAAAAAAAAAAGTGGTGTACACTTGTAGTCCCAGCTACTCAGGGAGGCTGAGGCAGGAGGATCACTTTCATCCAGGAGTTTGAGGTTGCAGTAAGCTATGATGACACCACTGTACTCTTTTAGCCTGGGCAACAGGAGACCCTGTCTCTCAAAGAAAAAAAAAGGAGAGGTATATGATTAGCTTATAGTTCATTCATTCAGGAAATACTTTTGAGCTCCTACTGTGTGCTAAATACTGGGGTAGGCACTGGGGATAGAATGGTGAACAAGAAGGATGCAGTCACTGCTTTTATGGACACTGACCACAGAGCTGAAATAAAATAATAATATGGCTGGGAGGGCTGGGCATGGTGGCTCACGCCTGTAATCCTAGCACTCTGGGAGGCTGATGGGGGAAGATTGCTTGAGCTCAGGAATTTAAGACCAGCCTGAGCAAGAGTGAGAACCCATATCTACTATAAATAGAAAGAAATTAGCCAAACAACTAAAAATAGAAAAAATTAGCCAGGCACGGTGGCACGTGCCTATAGTTCCAGCTACCTGGGAGACTGAGGCAGGAGGATCACTTGAGCCAGGAGTTTGAGGTTGCTGTGAGCTAGGCTGATGCCACGGCACTCTAGCCCAAGCAACAGAATGAGACTCTGTCTCAAAAAACAAACAAACAAAAAATAATATGGCTGAGGGCAGGGGTGCATGCCTGTATTCTCATCTACTCAGGAAGCTGAGGCTAGGAGTTTGAGACCAGCCTAGGTAACATAGTGAGACCCTGCCCTAAAAAATAAATAAATAAATAAGAAGAACAGCTTCTATTAATTGAGCGTTTTCTATTTGCTAGGCACTATGCTAAGTGCCTTACATGTATTTTCTCATTTGATCCTCTCAGCAACCCTGTGAGGTTGATTTTATTTTCCAGATGATGATGTCACCTAACCTATGCAAACCAAATAACTAGTAAGAGGAGGAGCCTGGATTTGAACCCAGGCAGTTGCATCCACAGTCTGTGGAGACAAAAAGTAAAGATCAAGACTGATTGTACCTCATTGTGCCTGTGCTGAAACTGAAGTCTCACATGGAGTTTGGGATCAGTTAGTTCTCCCTTTTCCCAAGCTTGGCGTTCTGTGCACTTGGTTAGATGACTTGTTAGTCTGAGTCCCATTACCCTCTTCTTTTTCTTTTCTTTTTTTTTTTTTTTTTTTGAGACAGAGTCTCACTTTGTTGCCCAGGCTAGAGTGAGTGCCATGGTGTCAGCCTAGCTCACAGCAACCTCAAACTCGTGGGCTCACACAATCCTACTGTCTCAGCCTCCCAAGTAGCTGGGACTACAGGCATGCCCAGCTAATTTTTTCTGTATATATATTTTTAGTTGGTCAATTAATTTCTTTCTATTTTTAGTAGAGATTGGGGTCTCGCTCTTGCTTAGGCTGGGTTCGAACTCCTGACCTTGAGCGATCCGCCAGCCTCAGCCTCCCAGAGTGCCAGGATTACAGGCGTGAGCCACCGCGCCCGGCCCCTCATTACCCTCTCCTAAGGAACATCCAGTCACCAGGTCTGCCCTACCTGATATGTGGCTGAGGCTCAGCTGGTACCTGTCCTTGTCCTCTGTGTCTCCAGGATTGTGCACCTGTGCTTGCGAAAGGCTGACCAGAAGCTGGTGATCATCAAGCAGATCCCAGTAGAACAGATGACCAAGGAAGAGCGGCAGGCAGCCCAGAATGAGTGCCAGGTACTCAAGCTGCTCAACCACCCCAATGTCATTGAGTACTACGAGAACTTCCTGGAGGACAAGGCCCTCATGATCGCCATGGAATATGCGCCAGGTGGGCCAAGCTCCTTGAAGCAGCCTGGCTAGAGGGGCCTCCTACCTCTGAGACAGGCAGACAGATCAGCCAGCTTCCCTGCAGGGAATGGGCTTGGCTGAGGCTCAGAGGTACAGAGTTCTGGCCCCAATTGTCTGACCCCGGGTAGCCCCTTGCCCTCTCTGGTCCCAGTGCACTCTTCCGTAAAAGGAGAGGGGTTGTCCTAGGGGTGAGAAAGCTTGGATCTTGATTAGTTCCTCGGGCCACAGGTGGCACCCTGGCTGAGTTCATCCAAAAGCGCTGTAATTCCCTGCTGGAGGAGGAGACCATCCTGCACTTCTTTGTGCAGATCCTGCTCGCCCTGCATCATGTGCACACCCACCTCATTCTGCACCGGGATCTCAAGACCCAGAACATCCTCCTTGACAAACACCGCATGGTCGTCAAGATCGGTGACTTTGGCATCTCCAAGATCCTCAGCAGCAAGAGCAAGGCTTACACGGTGCCTGGGTGTTAGAGGTCTTGAAGGCCAAGGCTGCTCTACATCCCTCCTTCCTCCCCTCCCCACTAAAAATGTGGCCCCTTGGCCCCTGCTTGGGTGGTCCTGCAGAAGAAAGTCCCTTGCCTTGCTTTGAAAAGAAGCTGTCCCCAAATAGACCTGTGGGCAGAGCCCCTGGTCTTCCTTCCCCACAGGGCTGTGACCTCAGCTTCCCCTCTGCAGGTGGTGGGTACTCCATGCTACATTTCCCCAGAGCTGTGTGAGGGCAAGCCCTACAACCAGAAGAGCGATATCTGGGCCCTGGGCTGTGTCCTGTACGAGCTAGCCAGCCTCAAGAGGGCCTTCGAGGCTGCGGTGAGTGTACGATTGGGAAATACTCCCCTCCCAGCAACCCTCAGCTCCAGCCTCTCCTGGGTTCCTTCTCCATGGCTGAGTCATGGCTCTCCCTCTCCACACCGGTGGATTCCTCAGGGCAGGGCTGTGGCGGTGGATTCCTCAGGGCAGGGCTGTGGGCTCTCAGACTATGGATTCCTGAGGGTAGGCCTTGGGTTCGCCATTAGACTGAGGGCTCCTGAAGCTAGGGCTGTGGCTCTCCCATCAGATTAGGGAGGCTCCCAAGAGTGAGGCTTGAGTGTTCCCAGCACCCTGGGCTTTCTGAGGGCACAGCTGCAACTCCACTATCAGACTAGGGAGTGTGGAAAAAAGCAGGATTTGACGCCTCTCTTATTCTGGGAGTCCCCCCATCAGACTGAAGTCACCTGAGAGCAGCAGGGCTGTTACTACCCAGTAGACCAGGGGCTAGAGCTGGGGGTGCTGCCCTCGCCTCCCCAGCCCCCCCCCACCTTGGCACCTTCACAGAACCTGCCAGCGCTGGTGCTGAAGATCATGAGCGGCACCTTCGCGCCCATCTCTGACCGGTACAGCCCAGAGCTGCGCCAGCTCGTCCTGAGTCTGCTGAGCCTGGAGCCTGCACAGCGGCCACCGCTCAGCCACATCATGGCGCAGCCCCTCTGCATCCGAGCCCTCCTCAACCTCCACACCGACGTGGGCAGCGTCCGCATGCGGAGGCCTGTGCCGGAAGTGGGGGGCGGTCCTGGGCGGCAGGGTCGGGGCACCCAGTGGGAGCACAGGCCTGGGGTGAATCCTCCATTCGTGAGTGTCGGAATGCTGGGGAGGGCCGGGGTCCTGAGACCCCCATCTGTCCCGCAGGTCGGAGAAGTCCCTGGCCACCGGCCCACCCATGGCCCCCGGCAGCACAGGGAGCAGGACCACCAGCACCCGCTGCAGAGGTAAGTGGGGAAGGCCACCAGGTCCCTGCGGAAGCCACACCATTCCCACCACTTCAAAAGGCCTGATGCACTATCCCCGCAGGCGTACCCCGGGGACCTGTGAGGCCCACCATCCCACCGCCACTGTCCTCGGTGTACGCCTGGGGCGGCGGGCTGGGCGCCCCCCTCCGGCTGCCGATGCTCAACACTGAGGTGGTGCAGGTGGCAGCCGGGCGCACGCAGAAGGCCGGGGTCACGCGCTCCGGGCGCCTCATCCTGTGGGAGGTGAGCAGGCTGCGGAGCACCTGGGCGGGAGGGTGTGTGTGGGGGGCCCAAAGGGTGTGCTCAGGCGCCGCCCACTCCCTCCTCCCCACGCCCTCTGCAGGCCCCGCCCCTCGGCTCCGGTGGAGGCCCGCTCCTCCCGGGGGCGGTGGAGCAGCCGCAGCCCCAGTTCATCTCGCGTTTCCTGGAGGGCCAGTCAGGCGTGACCATCAAGCACGTGGCCTGTGGGGACCTCTTCACCGCCTGCCTGACCGGTGAGCCCGTCCCAGGACTATCTTAAGGGGACCCACTTACAAGAAGGCCCCACAGAGCAACTTCCCTCACTGCAAACTGCTCACTTAATTCACGGCTCTCTCTACTACTTGAGTTATTGCTTCTGCCTAACCGTTGAGATTTACTACCGCCACCTCCTTTACCCGACGCAACAGATCTGGCAAGGTATTAATAGTTACTATCCCCATTGGACAGATGGGGAAAGTAAGGCTCAGATAGGCTGTCACTTGTCCAAAGTCACACTCTTGGGAAGAGATATCCCACCCTTCCAGCCCTAGCCCCCAACTTTTATCTTGCTGCTCCAAGCCATGAGTGGACTGGGCTATCTGGAAAAAGAGTCTAACTTCTCTCCCTTCTATCCTTACCGCACTCGTCCTCAGACCGAGGCATCATCATGACCTTTGGCAGCGGCAGCAATGGGTGCCTAGGCCACGGGAGCCTCACTGACATTAGCCAGGTGGGTGTCCTGTGTACCCTGGGAAGGGCGGATGGCAGGGAGCACACGTCTGAGAGCTGACTCTAGGTTGAGGGCAGGGGAGTTCCCAGCAGCCCCGGGTCCCTCTAGTTCCCAGATTGTACCTGCTCTGGGCCACATCAGAGAAGTACAGAAAGAGGAGGGTTCCCCAATAGTTGCCCACGAGGCAGTGGGAAGGCCTGGAGTTAAAAGTCAGCCACCTTATGAGAACTTGCAGCCTCTAATTTTGTCCCCGCAGTGGGTGTTGAGACCAGGCAGCTAGTCCCAGAGCCCTGGCCCAGTCTCGCCTTTCTTTTTCTTTTCTAGCCCACCATTGTGGAGGCCCTGCTGGGCTATGAGATGGTGCAGGTGGCCTGTGGGGCCTCTCACGTGCTGGCCCTGTCCACTGAGCGAGAACTGTTTGCCTGGGGCCGCGGAGATGGCGGTAAGCTCCCTCTCCTTCTCCAGCCCTTCAGCTCCATCTCACAGCATCCTCAGCCATGATTTGTCCCCCTTCATACCCACCTTCCACCCAATGGCCCATTCTCTCCTCCCTTTTTACTCCTACATTCTATTTGAATGAATTCAACAATCCCTAACCGCACACCCACTTTGTGCCCACTCTGTGCTGGGTGCTGAGATGAGATGAACAAGATGTGGCTTCCTTCAGGTGTTTACAACATAATGAGGGGGATTTCTTTCATCCAGCGACATTTATTAAGGCCCTTTCTGAGTCAGGCATCAGGCTGGGCACTGAAACTAGAGATGACATGGGTAGGTGCCTGTCCTCCCAGAGGACTCAGTCTAGTTGGGGGAGAGATGACATAGCTCCAGCATGCCAGAGGACGGACAGCATCAGGGCTACAACCGAGGTTTAAGAGGTATGGGAACTCAAGAATAGCAGCGTCACCTGGAGGAGACAGAGGGTGGTATCTGAACAGGGCTTTAAAGGAAGAGGAGGATTTTGACCAGCAGAGGGGCCTAGGAAAGGCATTTCAGGCTGAGAAATTGGCCTTCACTCATGCTGTTTCCTCCTCTTGGTGGGCCCTCCTTATCCTGGCATCATCACCCCTAAAACTCAAACTAACCCCACCCCGGTTTCTTTTTGTAGGTAGGCTGGGACTAGGCACCAGGGAATCCCACAGTTCCCCCCAGCAAGTGCCCATGCCCTCAGGACAGGAAGCCCAGCGGGTTGTATGTGGCATCGACTCCTCCATGATCCTCACAGTGTCTGGCCGAGCCCTGGCCTGTGGGAGCAACAGGTGAATAGGTGCCTCAGGATGACTAGCTGCCCCCTTGCCCTCCATGGCTGCCAGTGCTCCACCCATCATTGCCTATCTCCCACCAAAGACCTGAGGCCGGTAGAGGGTGCTGCTCAGTTCAACCCAGGGTGGGACCTGTCTCCTGATGCACCAGCTCCTGCCCAGATAGGTCGGGACAGGGCAGACTATACATGTTAGAATGGGCTTCTGACTCTGCCCTCAGGTTCAACAAGCTGGGCCTGGACCACCTCTCCCTGGGCAAGGAGCCTGTCCTGCACCAGCAAGTGGAGGAGGCCCTGAACTTCACACCACTAGGCTCTGCACCCCTGGACCAGGAGCCCCTGCTGAGTGTGGACCTGGGCACTGCTCATTCAGCTGCTGTGACTGGTGAGTAGGACTTGGGAGGCCCAGGAGGCCAGAGGACGACTCACCTAGCCTCCTTGGTACCTCCACTGCAGCACCCTTTCCTTCCTTTCCTCTTCCCTCCCCCAGTCTCAGGTGACTGCTACACTTTTGGCAGCAATCAGCACGGGCAGTTGGGCACCAGTGCTCGCCGGGGCAGCCGGGCACCCTGTCAGGTTCAAGGCCTCGAGGGTATCAAGATGGCAATGGTGGCCTGTGGGGATGCCTTCACTGTAGCCATCGGGGCAGGTGAGGCTGGGCATGGCGGGGGGACAGAGCCATGGGCAGTGGGGGGTTAAGGCACTCATGGCCACTGGACTTCTGGCAGGTTGGGAGTAAAGCTGCTTGCTTAGGCTGTGCCCTGTCCCACTTCCCTCCGTGGGATTCTGTCTGGCAGAGGGCGAAGTGTACTCTTGGGGCAAAGGGGCCCGAGGTCGACTGGGAAGGCGGGACGAGGATGCTGGACTCCCCAGGCCAGTGCAGCTGGAGGAAACACACCCTTACACAGTGACTTCTGTGTCCTGCTGCCATGGAAACACTCTCCTGGCTGTTCGCCGTGAGTTATAACTTTCCCCACCTCACCTGGTTGACCAGATCACCAGAGCTGACCCAGCTGGGTCCTACCTACACCCCCCCCTCCAAGTTCACAGTCCAACTCACCAAAGGCATCTTTAGCCCCCAGATGAAAGCAAGCAGAAGCTGCAGGGTAGAACTCTGAGCTTCCTGCCTGGGGTGGGCAAGGGTGGGTGCTTCCTCAAGGGCTGCCTCCATCGCTCCCCAGGGCTTGAGTACATTCTTTCTCCTCCTCCACCCTGTGTCTACTTGACTTTGAACCTCCATTTCTGGGCTGGCAGGTCTAGAATCCCAGTGGAGCCCAGTGGGGGTGGAGGTGGGTGATGTTTGCTGGAGGTGCTGCCCTCTGGGAGACTGCAGGGGTTTCTCTTTGGTACCCTCCAGCGCTCACAGATGAGCCAGTCCCACCCTGAGGCACCCGATACACCTGGACCACCCTGATACTGCTTCTCCTCTGAATGTTCTGAAAAGTTGAGGTGCCTGAGGCTTGATGGTCCCCACCAGCAGCTCCCTGGATTGTGTCATCAATGGGGTATAAGGGCCAGTGAAAGCCCTGCTCTGCTTTTGGTTCTGGATATGGAAACCTCAGCCCACTCTGTTCCCCTAACACCCCTTTTCCCTTCCTACTCCCTCTTCCCTTAAGTCAGTGTCCCCAGGGTCCAGCCTGGCTAGAGCTGGAAGCCAGACCTAGGCTTTGCAAACAGGGTGGTCTCCAGAGCCTTGGCACAAAAAGGCTGAAGGCAGCTGTGGCTCCACCCAGAGCCTGCCCTTTGCCCCAGCCCAGTTAGAAAATAAATCCCTGGTGCCCACTAGAACCGGCTCCAAGCTTTGGAGCAGGGCAAGCCAGGGCCGGCCTGGACTGGCCATTGGGCCTGCCTAGCTTCTGCGCAGCCTAGGGCAGGGAGGTCCCAGGGAGCGCTGCGACTCGGCCCGCCCATTTACCCAGAGGCAGGGATTTGACTGTGTCTTTTAGCCTCACTACTCCAGCCAGAGAGCAGGGGCCACTAAGTGTCTACAGCTGAGAGGAATCTGGCTGTGGGTAGCCCCTCACCCCGTGCCTTTCCCCAGAACCAGGTTGGGGGAAAGTGTAGCTGGTGGGACCTGACCACTTTCCCAGAGGACTGGAAGTAACGCCAATAAAAATATCAGCTGCCTGCCTGGAGTGTGGTCTCTTCAGGGGTGGGGGTGGCGGCCAGACACGCTAGGACTGGGCTGGGCTTGACCTCGGTTACAGGGCTGCGACCGAGGGAGGAATGTAGGTGTAGCCCGAGGCCGGGGCCGAGGTTCCTTTGGCCCAGTGCCCAGTCCAGCCTCCTCGCCTCAGCCGGACTCCCCGGATCTTGTTGCCAGGCTTCAGCTGCCTAGCACCTGGAAGCTGGGGCCCCGGGTCCCCGGGCGGCACGTGGCTCCCGAGACCGAGCTGCTGATTCTGGAGAAGCAAACCTTTGTGGCGCGGCGCGTCAGTCCCCTTTTCCGACGCGCCCTCCCCGGGGGCCCTCCGCCCCACCCCAGCGCCGGGCCCCCCAGCTCTGGGGAGAAGTGGAGCCACGATTTCTCTCCCCAAGGGGGGAAAGGAGCCCCTGCTTCCCGGAATGGGCTAGCCAGACTCACTTTCGCGGCCCCGGGACCCTCTGGCCGCATCGGGACCCCAAAGCCGAGAGCCCGCGGGGTGGGCGGGGAGCCCGGCGGCCGGCACTAGGACCGCGCGGCCGCGGCTCCGCCCCCTCTTCCGGCGGGAGGGCTCGCGAGCCGGGCCCTGGCCGCGGCCGCCAGTCGGCGCCGCCCGGAGCCGGGAGCGCGGCCGGAGCTAGGCGCGGGCTGTGGGGCCGCCGCGTGCCCGGCCCCGCTCGCCCGTGCCCGCCGCTCGCCTGCCCGCCCGCCATGCCCGGCTTCGACTACAAGTTCCTGGAGAAGCCCAAGCGACGGCTGCTGTGCCCGCTGTGCGGGAAGCCCATGCGCGAGCCAGTGCAGGTTTCCACCTGCGGCCACCGCTTCTGCGACACCTGCCTGCAGGAGTTTCTCAGGTGCGGGTCTGGGGTGGCAGGGGACGGCGGGCGGCGGGGAGGGGGACACCGCATGGGGGGGCTCAGGCCCGAGGCACGGCGTGCCTTTGTCTGCGCCGCGACCCCATGACCTCAGGGGCGCCCACCGTGACGTCAAGGGGAGGGGTGACGTCAGCCCCGAGGGAGTACCCATGCACTCGTCCTTAGGGTCCCAGGTCCTACCTGCCGCGGCCCAGGTCGGAAGAGCCCGGCGCCTTCCCGCGGGGCGCAGATGGGAAAGAGGCCCTTCCTGACCCGCGGCCGGCCCTTCCCCCTCACCTGAGCGCTAGAGCGGCCCCGTGCTTGAACTTTGAATCCTTCGGGGAAGAGGACAAAACCCTCTCCCGCGCGGCACTCTAAGCCTCCAGAGTTTTCACCCGTGTAACCTCTTTTGCTGCTTCGGACGTGCCGAGAACGGCGGCTATTGTCCTCCCATTTCACAGATGATGAAATGAGATTCAAAGAAAGGCTGCGACTGACCCAGGGTCACACAATTACTTGGAGGCTTAACTGGGATTTAAGTCCGGGCCGCCTGTGATCACACAATAGAGGGAGGACTGTGACGGTACAATCCTCCCCTGAAGCAGGACTTCTTCAGGCGTCTCTCCCCTCTGCCGGGATCTAGAGTAAGGCGGGTGCTCAGCACATCGTTTAGGAGGGGTCGCACGCTCGCTGATACGGGACACCCCCTGCCCTCTCAGGACCCTAGGTCACCACTTGGCTGTTGGGCATCCATCAAGTTTCAGGGTGCCCTGTGGTGTCTCGTGTCTCCTGCCCACGCGGGTTACTGCTCAGGCCCGCGTGCGGGGACGCAACATGAGGGAGCCTCCACTCCTGGGGAGGTCATGTCCCCAGAGCGCAGGGGAAGGCTGGGTCAGCACTGTCAGGAGGCTGTTGGCTCTGCTAGGAGATCTAGGGGCCCAAGCAGGGAGAGCACCTCGGGGGCTCTTGCCATCAGTGCTCCCTCCCTCTCTTGGTCCTCGGCAGCCCGGGCTGCCGGAAATCTCAGCAGGCCCTTTGTTTTCTGTTCCCCACAGCCTGGGCCGGCTCCTGCCCTCACATATGCTCCTGCACAAGCTGCTGTGCGGCCCCCTCCTCCCTTTCCCTCGCCCTCCTCCCTCCTCCCTGCAGTGTACACACTTACTCCCCTACAGACACACAGTCCCATTGTCTCCTCTGCGGCTCTTCCCCAGCCCTCTGGTTTCCAGATGAGGCCAGCTGAGCCACTCCCCCCACCCCAGCTGACCCTCCCTGACTGCCTTGGGGAAGGAGTGAGGGAGGGGGCTGTCAGGCACGTTCCCCTCCACCACCTCCTAGGCCCCCTTTCTGCAGCTCTGCCCCTCCCCCTCCCGGAAATCCCCTCTTCCTCTCCCATGGCCCCCTCCCCCAATCCTGTCTTCTTCCCTGGGCCTCCGCTGTGCAGCCTGGAGCAGCCTCTGCCCCTGCCCCAGTGCCTGAGGTGGTTGGGTGGGCTCTGCACCTCACCATCACCCCTACTCTACAAGCAAGGGTGTCCATAGCCCTGGCTGAACCTCTTTCCTGGCCGGGCCCCAAGCTGGAGGCTTAGTTTGTGTCTGAAGCCTAGGGACTTGCCTGAGTCCCCTCCCTGTCTCCAAAACCACTAAGTCAGCACATTCCTGAAGCAGCCAAGTGGACCCCCGCCCCCCTGGCCCACCCCTCTTTCCCCACTCCTACCAGGGCTATTACTCAGGTTCATCCAGGAAGGCTAGTTGCTGTGTGGGCAGGAGCACACCCCTTCAGTGCCTGGGCCTGTATTGTCCTTGACATTGGTGGCATGGCCAGTGGTGGTGGGGTCGGGCGAGGAGGTGGGTGCTAGAAATCCTACGGGCATCTGGGGCATGGGCTACCCAGACACTGGAAAGTGCCTTCCAAACAGAGCTGCCATGTGGCCTCTGCTTCTGCCTTGATCCCTACCTGCCTCCCACCTCCCTGACTCAGACCTGCCAGGAATGCCATGCCCAAGGGCCTTCAGTCCTGCTAGTTGAGCCCTTGCCGTGTCTGAGCCATGCTGGCATGTGTGACTGGTCCTAGCTGGGGTCAGCAAGGGCATGCTGGCAGGAGGAAGCATGCCTGCAGGCTCCTTGGCTGCTAGCAGCCAGGTGGGGATTGGTGCAGGAGGGCAGCTGGCATGGTGGGCAGGGTCAACAAGCTTCGGAAACCTACTAAACAGTGACCAGAGTCTTGCCTGTGCTTGCCTGGACACTTTTTCTTGCCCCAGCCTCTCTTCTGTGTGCTGTATGGTGCAGTAGAGCCTGTCTGAGCTGTGGAATCAGACATATCCAGATGCTGCTTCACCTGTGAGCCTCTGCTCTCTCACCTGTAAAATGGGGACATTCTGATCCTTCTCAGAGGCTTGTCAGGAGTGTAAACAAGTGCCAGGGAGCATGCCTTTTCTCCTCTTTCCTTTAGGAGACACACCCTCAAAGGAGGAGGAGAGGGATAGGGTTAGGTGGCCCCAAGATGACCTTTGCCCTGGTTCTTAGCAGGGCACCTTTCTTGGGGGCTGGGCAGCCCCTGCACTTAATCTCAGCCCATCCTTGTTCCTCCTCCCCATCAGCTTTCAGCTGGGCCAATAAAAACCAACCAGGGGGAGGGGTAGCCAGGCAGCCTATTCCTTTTCCAGTCCAGCTGCCATCCTGGGGGGGAGGGGGTGCCAGCTGCCACCTGTTGGCCAAGTGCAGTCTGAGGCAGCTGTCTGCCATGCTAGGCCCAGAACCCCCCTTCCCAGGACAGGGGCTGGGATCTTCTGGGATCCTGGGGAAGTGGGTCCCCTTGGGCCTCTGCTTGGCCTTTTGTCTCAGCTGGTGCCAGTTGGGAACCGGTCTGGTGAGGGAGGGAGGCTGCTCTGATGGAGGGGGTGGGGCCCAGGATACTCCTTCCCCTAATGGGAAGCCTTGACCCTGCCCCCTCCCCCTTTTCAGTGAAGGAGTCTTCAAATGCCCTGAGGACCAACTTCCTCTGGACTATGCCAAGGTGAGTCCACATTGCCAGGAAGAGGCACAGGCTGTTGCCCTTGGTGGAGGCTGGAGTTGCTGGCAGCCAGCGGGCTCAGGGCCAATGTCAACCCAAAGCCTTGGGATCATGGGCCCCCACAAAGGTAGCCTGTTCCCTCCCACCAGGCCAGTTTGCAAACGGAGGCCCGTGTTTGCCCTGGAGGCCAGGCACGATGCCCAGCCTGTGTGGGGGTACACAGAGCTGCTCTGTGCCCACAAGAAGAGCTCCCTCCCCTTCCGGTGCAAGCCAGACCTGTGGCTGAGGGCCAGGACCCCTCCACCAGGGGGAAGGAAACAGAGCATTGAGGGACAGCCTGGGACTGAGCAGGCTGATTGGCTGCCTCTCCAAAGGGAGTGTCATGTGCAGGCATGTTGGGATCTAGCATCAGAGCAATTGCCACCTGCTGTGCCCTTCATCACTGGACACAGGGCAAATAGCCTAAGAGAGGCTGTCACTGGCACTAAGGTAGAGCCAGCCCAAGTAGGGGTGGGGGTGGGAGTTGGGGACTGCAGCAGGCTCTGACCCTGGCCAGTTCCCCCCATTGCTGCCCCCAGATCTACCCAGACCCGGAGCTGGAAGTACAGGTACTGGGCCTGCCCATCCGCTGCATCCACAGCGAGGAGGGTTGCCGCTGGAGTGGGCAACTTCGTCATCTACAGGTGAGGCTCTGATGTGAGGGGCTGGGACTTCCCCTCCCCTGGCAGGCACTAACCGCAGCCCTTCCCACCAGGGCCACCTGAACACCTGCAGCTTCAATGTAGTCCCTTGCCCCAATCGCTGCCCCGCCAAGCTGAGCCGCCGTGATCTGCCTGCACACTTGCAGCATGATTGTCCCAAGCGGCGCCTCAAGTGCGAGTTTTGTGGCTGTGACTTCAGTGGGGAGGCCTATGAGGTGGGTGGGGCCTGGCTGAGGGTAGGAGGGGGCAGGGCACCTGATACCCCACACATCCGGTAACTCAGCACCTCTGGCATTTCCACAGAGCCACGAGGGTATGTGCCCCCAGGAGAGTGTGTACTGTGAGAACAAGTGTGGTGCCCGCATGATGCGGCGGCTGCTGGCCCAGCATGCCACCTCTGAGTGCCCCAAGCGCACCCAGCCTTGCACTTACTGCACTAAGGAGTTCGTCTTTGACACCATCCAGGTGAGCCTCTTCCTGAGCTGTGGGCTGCGGGGCAGGTGACAGGGAGTCAGGCCATTGACTGCTGTCTCTCTGCCTCTGCTGCGGCCCCAGAGCCACCAGTACCAGTGCCCAAGGCTGCCTGTTCCCTGCCCCAACCAGTGTGGTGTGGGCACCGTAGCTCGGGAGGACCTGCCAGGCCATCTGAAGGACAGCTGTAGCACTGCCCTGGTGCTGTGCCCATTCAAAGACTCCGGCTGCAAACACAGGGTGAGCTGCCCTCTCCCCTTCCTGTCAGCCCTTTCTTTTGCCCTTTAAGCCCTAGATGGAGGCTAGGCTTCCTGATGCCACTTAGGCCTTGGTGGTCCCTACTATGTTGCTCTAAAGCCCTCAGTCCTTCCCCTGCTGGCCAGCTGCAGCCTCCTCCTTGCACTCTGTCTCCCTCATTCAGAGTTGGGTGCCTGCTACCCCATACCCACTCCTATCCTCCCGTCTGAGTCTTCTCCTACTGATAACTCTCCTCCCTTCCCTCATGGCCTGGGGCTTTGCCAACAGTGCCCTAAGCTGGCAATGGCGAGGCACGTGGAGGAGAGTGTGAAGCCACATCTGGCCATGATGTGTGCCCTGGTGAGCCGGCAACGGCAGGAGCTGCAGGAGCTGCGGCGAGAGCTGGAGGAGCTGTCGGTGGGCAGTGATGGCGTGCTCATCTGGAAGATTGGCAGCTATGGGCGACGGCTACAGGAGGCCAAGGCCAAGCCCAACCTCGAGTGCTTCAGCCCAGCCTTCTACACACATAAGTATGGTTACAAGCTGCAGGTGTCTGCGTTCCTCAATGGCAATGGCAGTGGCGAGGGCACACATCTTTCACTCTACATTCGAGTGCTGCCAGGTGCCTTCGACAATCTTCTCGAGTGGCCCTTTGCCCGCCGTGTCACCTTCTCCCTGCTGGATCAGAGCGACCCTGGGCTGGCTAAACCACAGCATGTCACTGAGACCTTCCACCCCGACCCAAACTGGAAGAATTTCCAAAAGCCTGGCACTTGGCGGGGCTCCCTGGATGAGAGTTCTCTGGGCTTTGGTTACCCCAAGTTCATCTCCCACCAGGACATCCGAAAGCGGAACTATGTGCGGGATGATGCTGTCTTCATCAGAGCCTCTGTTGAACTGCCCCGGAAGATCCTCAGTTGAGTGCAGGCAGGGCTTGGGGGGAAAGGGGGATGGGACATGACCTCAGTCAGGCACTGGCTGAACCTGGAGAAGGGGCCGGCCCCCCATCAGCTGCTTCTGCTGCCTAGGTTCTATTACTCCATTCTCCCTCTGCCCACCACCTTCCACCCCCAGGTGCCTCCAATTGGTGCTTCAGCCCTGGCCCCTGGGGGGAGCAGGTCCCGGGGTCAAGGGCTGGAAACAAGTGATCCCAGGGCCTGTCTCCCCTCCTGGGCAGGGCAGACATGCCTTGGTGCCGGCCACACCCTGCCCGGACTGAGGTGCCTGTTCAGGTGCTATCTCCCAAGAGCCATAGGAGTGGGGAGTTGGGAATAGGGGAGTAATTAAAAGTCTATCTTGAGATCTGGTTTCTTTTCCCCTTTTCCCCAGCTGTGCCCCCTCTGGTTATTTATTTCCTTAGTGCCAGGAGGGCACAGCAAGGGAGCCCTGGTTTTTAATAAATCCTGAATTGTATTTATTAACTTGGTTCCAGCCTGACTTGTCTGGATTGATCAGGGTCTTGGGAGGCTGAGCCCAAAAGACGTCAAAGGACCTGTCAGAAGGGCTGCTGCCACTCTGGCCCCAGGATCCAGCTGACCCTGCTGGGTCGCCCCCGTGTGTGTGACTGGGGAACTGCATCAGGCTTTGTGGACGACAGCTGCCTACCTCTGCCCTCTGGTGATCAGATGGGGGCAGTGCATGGCCTGCCTGGACATTTTATAAGGCTGGAGTCCCTGGTCTATACCCACCAAAGACAGTGCCTATGCCCTACCCAGGTCTTTCTGGGACTAATGATAATAGTTACCTAGCACTGCTAAGCACTTTATGTGCATTTTTTCACTCAATGCAACAGGTGAAGTGGTTTTTATTACCATAATAAAAGGACCTATCTTAGTGGGCTGTAGTGAAGAGTTAAGAGACAACGCATGTTCCTGGCTCAGAGTAAATGCTATATGAATGTTACCTGACCCAAGCCCACACCCAGGCACTAAGCTGAGCAAACAGGCTTTCAGAATGTGCAAGGCACTTGGGTTTTCTTATCCATCTCATTTGCTTTTTATAAGGGAGTGCTTGTGATTATCTGTATTTAATCACTGAAATGGGAACAGAGGAGTGAATTAACTTATAACAATGATCTTTCAGCTGGGTCAGGATTCTACTTTAGGCCTGGATTCTATTTTAAAAGCTCCACCAATCCCTAGATGTGTAGCTTCCTCTAATTTTGGCAATAGATTTGGGTTTGAGTCCGTGCTGTGCTTGCTTCTGGCATGGGGCATCAGTACCTGCACAGTGAAATGAAGCCCAGGTTTGCCATAAAGATTAAATGAACTGGGAGCTTATGGATAGCTGATAACAAGCAGATTCCTGGAAGTAGTGCACCCAGGGAGGCCATGGAAGGTCTGCACCCCTTCCCCTATACAAAAAAAAAATTTAGAAAATAAGACATGGGCCCTTTAGCAGATAAGCCATCTCGATACAGTGCTGCCTGGAAACTGGTAGGGAAAACCATGGGCAGAGGCAATGCCTCTAGGCAACAGGCAGCTCACCCTTCTGGCATCTCAAGACACTAGACACCTGCATCAAACCCTGCCTCCCTCTGCTGTACGGACACTGCCATTGCATGATTCCAGGGGACACATTCACAGACGGGAGGGATGGTGCCTCCTGGAGTTGTGTGCAACCATACGGCCTTACAATCTATCTCGTACACGGCCAGCTAGGCAGGCCTGGCTCTCATTCCGGTGCCAGTCATAATTACTTTGTGGGACTCAGGTGAGGTTCTGTATCAAAGTGTGAGCTGGACTCCCCAAGCACCTACCTCAGCCCAGGATCATTCACTTTGAAGGCAGAGCTGGGCTCACCTGTCTAGCTCTGTGAGCTTAGGCTGACTGTAGGTCTTATCTGACACAGGCAGAAGAGGGCTTTCTTTCACAGGGGCAGCATGAGGCATAAAGGAGGCAAAAGGGCACCCCACAAAAAGGCATGCTAAGGACTCCACCAGCATTTAGACGCCACCTGCTGACTGCTGCTACAAAGGGTCTGATTCTACCCTCCTTGAATCCCAAATCCTGTGGAGTCAGTATTTCCCTCATTACCTCTTAGCTCAAATCCAAACTCCGCAGAAAAAATTGAGATGGCTCTTTTGGTTATTTTCCCCCTTCAGACAAAAGGGAAAGTTCTCTAACACTCGACACACAAAAATCTGAATAGCCAAGAAGGGTCAGTTATGTTGCAGATTATAGCACCTATTAACCTCCACCTCTGCATTACAGGCCCACTCAAATTCCAAAATATTGGAGGTGGGAGAAGGAGATGTTTAAAGTTTAGGCTGGCTTATTAGCAAACCAGATCCCCATTTCTTAATGACTTGGAGTGGCCCCTGGAGTGAAAATGGCAGGACCCTTTGGGCCTCCACTGAGGGGCAGCAGACCATACTTAGCCATCGAATTTCACACTAAGGCCCTAGCAGCCCTGCCTGAGGAGAGAACCTGCCAGTTGGATAATCCTCAGGGGTTGATGGAACCATCTACCCACGACTTACAATCAATACAGCACCTGGTCTGGGATAATGGGTTGGGGAGGGCTTCTGGGTGGGATGAATACAATATGTGCTTCCCACCTCTTAAAAATGAGGAATCATTCCCCTTCTAGCAAGTGACACATGTTATTAAGAAAAAATTATACCAAACATTCACAGCATTAAACGAATAGGACAAGGTCAAAAAGTGAGTTGTTTTTTCTTTTACTGGTTTATAATAATCTTAAAAACCCCATCACACCCATAAACCACCACAGGTGAGAAGGTGAGAGAGATGGAGAATGAATGCTACAGTATGTGGATAGAGTGGGGAATCCAGGTATTCCCTAGGGGTAGTGTGGGATGGAGGCAGGGAGTGTGGACAGGAGGCCCTGGCTTGGACCCTTATTGCTGGTTGGGGGGTGGCTGGCAGAGGGAGGAGAGGGACTCAGGTTGAACTAGGAAACATCTCACACCAAAGGTGAAGGTAGTTGGGGGCGGGGGAATCACAGTACATTTTCCATGCAGACTAGGGGTGGGAGTGAGAGCTTTAGAGACTTGCACCCCTACACAGGAAGAGATGGGTTTGAGGTTGTTCGACTCACAAGCCCCCAAGTTGGTGTCTGGTCCGATTTCCTAAAATGGCAGCTCACCTTTCAGGGAGAGGCATTGGGGGGGAAATTACAGCAATATCTGGTTTGGAGATCAAGCAAGAGATAAGGGGAGACAGTGGTGCTCTTTAAACCTGACCCAGATAAGCAGGAACTGGAAGAGGGCTCTGGGTGAGATGGTGGCCAACACCTGGGGAGAAGGTATCACACCAGAAGCTGCAGGTGCTCCTGAGGGCTGAGGGACAGGGAGGTACCAGTGTTCACAGACGGCAGGAAAACAATCGGGAACAATAAATTAGGACTTCATGTTGCTATCATTTGGCATAACACAATCAGGCATTTTTTTTCCTTTTTTTTTTTTTTTGTCTTTTTAAATATAAGGCAACTTGCCAACACATAATTTAAAAACTGGTCTTCAGTCACATTGCTTCAGATCACTAGAGAATTTCTGGCTAAAGAACAGTGGATAATATAGTAAACAAAACCCAAAAACTTAAATAAGAACATCAGTTCACATTCCCCAGAGACAAGAGGAAAGGTAAGGGCTTGATTAAAAAAAAAAAAAAAAAAAGAGCCCAATTGTGCATCTTTAACAAAAGAAGGGTGCAAAAATTTACAACAAAACACAATCTAAAGTTACAGAAAAGGGTTGAATTTCTAGCTAACTGTCACCTGGGAATGAGACACGTTGAGCATGGAGTGGATGAGGGTATGCTCTAAAAATGGGCAAGGGGCAGTTTCCAATGTAGGCCCATCTCCAGCTGTTAGAACCATGCTCATTTGGTAAAGGAAGTATTCAAAGAGCTTAAGGCTTTGTGTTTTTTTTTTTTTTTTCCTTTCTTCATTAAACTGAGGGGCTGCACTACTAGAGGGTGAATGTACCTGTGGGGCCACTCATACACAATGCTACTCAAACCCACACTACATTCATACAGAAACATGACATTTAAAACTTACAGTGTAGAGCAATATTCTTAGCCAGTGTAGAGAACCAAATGCATTTTTAACTTTTTTTTTTTCTTTTTGGTGTTTTTAATCCCAAACTCCAATGTGATCATCACTTACCTACCTAAATCCTTAAGCAAGATAGTGTTTTTTTGAGGGGGAAAGGGTACAGGATGAGGACAGCAATAAGTCATGAGAGAGGCAACAGTGAGAAAGGGATCTTGGCTATGCTGGATGACCATTTCTCTAGGTCTAGAAAGGGGAGTCAGGAACCAAGATGCCAATACAAAGACAGATATTTCTCCCCCATATCTCAAGGCTATGGCCAAATACCTGTAGGATGCTTTTGAATTAGAGCATAGCAAGGACAGTGCAGTGGCTCCGGGATCAATGTAGACACAAAACAAAGCCTTGAGGAATGGAAAGGAAATGGAAGGAGAAAAAGACTGGGGTCAGTTTTGAGATCTTTGGGTAAATGAAGAATTAGCTTTCAGAGCACTTAGGAAGTCTGGTTTCTTAGTCCCAGAGAGAGTGGGGGAGGCCTGGCTAGGGGCCTGGGCACCTGCAGCTACCTCAACTAGGACCCTTCCCTCAGTCCACACCTCAGTCCTAAGGAAAAAAGGGTTCAAGCTTTGGAGGTTCAAGCTAGTTGGAAATGGCCAAGGTGGAAGGACTGAGACACAGACAGCAGAGAGAAAAGCCTGGTATTGGGGTTAGGTTGGGGTTAAAACCAAGTTTCTTGAGAGGAAGATGAGAAGACCCCTTCTGCCCCCAATTAGATCTCACTAAATTCCCTGTCTTAGACATCTAAGAATGATCACATTGGAGCAGTGAAACTTTAAAACTATCCAGTTACTTAAAAGTAAGACTAAACCTAGGAGGGTGATGTATGACGTGTTGTATGCGGAGGGCACCAGGGCTACCTATCTATACCCTGGGTGCTGAATATGAAGACTTCGACTATCTGTGGGATCAGGGGCTCGGTTGCCAGGGGCTCGGTGGGCCTTGCTCAGCATGGCCAGGCTCTGTTCTCGGAAGCAGGCCTGCTGGAAATCCCCACTTAGGTAATCCACTGTTTGCATCAAGCTGTTCTGGCTCGCCACTGGACCGCCCCCGGTCCCTGCTCGGTAGTGGGCCCCAGGAGCTGCCGCACAGTCGAGGGGTGCACCTGTGGGCTGCCCACCGTGGAACGGCATGGTGAGGTCCTGAGACCCCGAGCTGTCGCTATTGGGAGTGGGCAGAATGTTGTTCCACAGGGGTTGGAAATAGTGACCATTGGGGTAGGCCAGTGGGGCTGCCAGGCCGTTGACCGGTGGGGATGGGGTCGGCTTTTCCATGGGTGGCTTCAGATGAAAGGACTGTGCCAGGCAGAGTTCCTGCGGGTAGGCAGGGGCCTTGCCCACAAAGCCAGGCCCTGCCAACTCGCGTCCTGCTGCATGCTTGCCTGTCAGGCCAGGGGCTGGCGTTCCACCAGCCTCACTGCACATTTGTTGTAGGTGGGCCAGCTGGTGCTGGTTCCAGGCGACTGGCTTGAGGTCGCTAGGGTAGCCAGTTGGGGCTCGAGAAATGCCTGTAGGCAGGTTGACAGGACCTGTAGCAGGTAATGCGGCTGTGGCCGCATGGGTGTGCTCCATGGGATTGACCACACATGAAGGCATTGGTGTGGGGATGCTGTGGGTCGACACCCGGGTGCTTGCATTGATGAGCAGACTGCGACTAATGGGGCTGGGGTTGGCGATCTGGCCCTCACACACTGAGGTAGTGCTGATGCCTGCCCTCGTCTGGCAAAACTGGTTGATCTGGTGCACGATGCTGCTCAGATCCGGGGGCTGGCTGTGCTGCAGGGTGGCCGCCATTGAAAGGGGGATAGTTGAGGTAGACACGGTCACATTCGGGGGGGCATCTGAGTCTGGCATCTTCCGGCCTCCGTGCAGCAAGGGATTGGGAGGTTGCTGGAGACCCTGGTGAGCCAGGGACTGAGGGTGGACCAAGCCCTGGGTTTGGGCCATGGGCTGAGGGTGGCCCAGACCCTGAGGCTGCTGGAGGCTCTGAGGGTGGGACAGTGCCTGGGGTGGCGGGATACCCTGAGGGTGCTGCAGCGTCTGGGGAGGGGCATGGGCCAGGGTCTGTGCATGCTGCAGGGCCTGCTGGCGGGCCAGAGCCTGGGCCTGGGGGTGGGCTAAAGTGCTGGGTGCCACAGTAGCATAGGGCGCCACTGGGGGGTTCATGATGGCCTCAGGGAGCAACCGGGCTCGGGTGCCGTCAAAGTCCTTGAGTATGCTTTTGGCTGGCACTTTGACAATGGCAAGCAGGCCTGCCTTGGTGGCAGCCTGCGTCGGGTAGGGGCTGTAGCGCTGGGCTGATGTGTCCAGGCCGTTCACAGTACGACGAACGTGTTTCCGCTGGGGAACCTTCACACTGTTGGGGAAGATTTTTATAGTCAGTGGGTTGTTTGCGACCTTCTTAGCATACGCGTCCAATTCGGCTGGGGTAGGATAGTGAGCAGTTCTCATTTTCTGTGTAGTGTCCCCTAGAGAGAGAGAGAATGGGAAGGAGAGCACAAAGAGGGAGAGGGAGCTCATCAGTGCCAAGCCAACCAGCCCTTCTAGACTCCCCTTTTGAGGGCCTAGGGTGGGGAGGGAATAACCAAGCTGTCATCCATAGCCTTCATTCTAGATCTGGCCTCAGCCCTCACAATGACAAGCACTGTTAACATTTTAGTAAGTACTTATAGCAGGATAGGCCTGTGCTAAGTGATAGGCTATCGCAATGCATCCTCGTTACTGTTTTAGAAGGCAGGTACTGTCATGATTCCCATTTTATAAATGAGATAACTAAAGATGAGAAGAGCAAAACATCTTTCAACACCTCATATCTTGGAGATCCAGAACTTGGATCAATTCTCATAGAGGTAACCAAGAGTTCTTCACCTACACAGGAATGCACAGGCTAGAACTCTAAGTTCCTACCAGCCCATGCTGGCCTGGGGGTTGAAGGTTCTAAGCAGAGCTGCTTGTCAGGGCCCTTGGTGGCCATTCAGTCCCTACCCCATGACACTCAGGTAAAGAAGGAACCCAGAGTGACTATTCTCCAGTCCGCAGTGGCCAACGAGGCTTCTTTCCCTTGTGCCTTGGCAGCTGGGGACCATGCCCACTGGGTGGGTATCCTGGCACAGTGGACAGGATGCTTCTTTTTCAGAAGCAGAGGAATAAGCTGCCAACATCTCTCCCCATCCTCGTGTTATAAGTTCACTTTTGTTTACAGTTTACACTATGCCTGACAGGGTGAAGATCAAAAGGCTTTATTTATTTGCTTGTGGGAGATGATAGTAATGACAGGGCAGCAAGGAGGGAATTGAGAAGAAAGCATCTTTAAGCCCTATGAGCCAAAAATAGTCTGTATTTTGTCCATGTCAGCTGTCACTTTCCAAAAAGAAAGAGGAAAAACCTGCCTTCCTTAGGAGACTGCGGAAATACCCACTCAATGCGCCTCATTAATGTTAACAGTCTCTTTGTTCCCATCTCCGGTTGCCTCCCATCAGGGGGCTCAGCGGATGTCGGGCTTCCAGTCAAAAAGGAAAAGGTTCCGAGAACAAGAGCTCTTTAAGGATGCCAGGCTCCTGCATGGGGGCTCTGTTCTGTTTTCTCTCTAAGGGAGAGTCTCCCTTGAGTATACACAAAAGGTGCTTAATAAATGCTTGCTGAATGAGTAAGTACACAGACTGCCTAAAGCAGAGGAAAGTGGCTTGGCTGGGAGCCTAGGCTCAGCTAGCTGACTCCCTCCCTCCCTCCCCCCTTTGCAGAAGGCAGCCAGGGTAGGCCAAGGACTAATTTGACTGAATGGCCAGCTTATGGCCTTACGTGGCCTTGGCCCAAAGGAGACCCCATTCAAAGTCAGATCACTGGCCATCAACTAGAACAGAGGAAGGCTAGTAGTGAGTGTGTTAGAAGAAAATAGGCACAGCTGTTTGGTGACACTGCTGGTTAGCTAGCAGCAACTGCTTAGAAACCGCTGCTCTTGGAAGCAGGAAAAGGAAGCTCAAGTCCAGGAAGGGCAGAGAGATTTGGTCCCATGCTAAAAAAGGCAGACCTAAGCAAAAGAGGTACACAGGGAAAGGAAAAGGTCTGTGCTTTCAAGTGTTGGCACAATGCCTTACACTTAGTAATATTCCACCATATTTAAGCCCTGCTTTATTTATTGAGTCTAGAATAGATGCTCATATATAAATTAAACGTTTATAAAATGGCTGATTTGGGGGAGGTCTTAACAGGATGAAATGTGGCTGGGCACAGTGAGGCTGAGGTGGGAGGACTGCTTGAGGCCAGGAGTTCAAGACCAGGCTAGACAACATAGTGAGACCCTATCTCAAAAAGAAAAAAAAAAAAAAAGGATGAATGTGATGGTGACAACTGAGGGCAGGGGAGGAAGAAAGGGGAGGCCAAAGAGCCCAGAAATTTCTCCCACTCACTAGGTGGCACTACCTTTGATGAGCATCAGACCCTTAAGAGCAGTCTGAGTTCTGCTGTTTTTTATAAGCCACTGACCCTCAATGGGCTTCAGTCATCATAAAGTGGGGCTGTTTTCTGACCCTCCTTACATTCTCCTGGATAAAAACAAGTTAAAATAAAACAAACAAAACAAAACAAAACAAAAAAAACTCTGGGATCACTGATAGTCCCTAAACTCAAGGCACCAGAATTCCAACAGAAACTGCCCCTGTCAGCCATTGTACTTAGGTGTCTGATTGGTCAAAATCATGAGACACTCCTAGCACAGTGCCTTACTCAGGGCAAACATGTAGTAAATTCTTGGTAAGTGCTGTTTGTATAGGTACTATGTGACTAAATAACTGGGACTCAGCTGAGTAATGAGAGTCAGAGGCTTCTGGATTCTAGTTCAGATAGAAAATGGAGTTCTGCCTCTAGGTTTTCCTCTACCCCACCTCCATACTGGTGGGCTTCTCTCCTTGAAATGCAAGTAAGTGACAGTGGTATAGTAGTTTATTGAATAAAGAATCCCTTTGTTCTGGCCGGGCGCTGTGGCTCACGCCTGTAATCCTAGCTCTTGGGAGGCCGAGGCGGGCGGATTGCTCAAGGTCAGGAGTTCGAAACCAGCCTGAGCAAGAGCGAGACCCCGTCTCTACTATAAATAGAAAGAAATTAATTGGCCAACTGATATATATATAAAAAACTAGCCGGGCATGGTGGCACATGCCTGTAGTCCCAGCTACGTGGGAGGCTGAGGCAGGAGGATTGCTTGAGCCCAGGAGTTTGAGGTTGCTGTGAGCTAGGCTGACGCCATGGCACTCACTCTAGCCTGGATAACAAAGCGAGACTCTGTCTCAAAAAAAAAAAAAAAAAAAAAAAAAAAAAAAAAAAAAAAAAAAAAAAAAAAAAAAAGAATCCCTTTGTTCCAAGTCTGTACCAACTCTCAGGTTGATTTTTTCTAATAGAGGCCAAAGAGTACCTTGGCCTCATTCAGGAGTATGGAATGGGACACTTATCCACATTGTTCTCTTTGTCCTGCCTCCACTGATACTGACAGTGGTGAAGAGGGTAATCAAATAAAGCAATCAGAATTAAAGTGAAATGAGGGTGGGGAGGATAGCCAATGGACCTTCCTTATCCTTGTTAAGGAAGAATCCCAAGAATGAGATGAGTACAGTGTATTGAACAAAAAAGAGGCCCCACTCTGGGAATACAGCACCATCCACCACACAGACAAGACTTAAGCCCAATCTTTAAAAAGAAATAAAGAAAAAAACCACCACAGTACCATTTTCTCAACACTTTCTCATCAGAGCCCCCACAGAGGTACCTTGGCCACCTTTCTTCTGTAACATATTCCCCCATGGTGAGTACAGATCCCACAGCTTTGTAAGCAACTTAATTAGATATCTTGTACCAATGGTGTCATTAATAGAGACATAGGCAGTATAGAGAATAGGGAATCTGTAGTTAGAAAAAAGTTAGAGAGATCTGGATTCAAGTACTGGCTTCATCATCTGCCTATTGAAAACCTCGGTCATGCCTCATTTATCAACAGAGATGAAGTCTGGTCTCCTACTTCACAGAATTACTAAGATCAAGAGATTCACTGAGCAGGAAAATGCTATGTGAATAGGAACCATCACTGTCGATGGTTATTATTCAAGGATAACAGGTATGGCTAAGTCTGCTCACGGACAGGACAAAGCAAACTCACTAAGGAAGACCCAAATGCAGGACCCCATCGCCTTGAACCTGAAAGTTAAATGTGGCAGAAAACACTGTTGTTTATTCCAGAGACTGGAGGAAAAAAATTTCGCTGAATCCAGTCTTCCCCACAGAAACCTCTTCCAGTTTATCCTTTTATTTTGAAGGTCAGAATACTTGGGTGGCATATGAGCAGGAACCTGTATCTGTAGGTGGAGAGGCAAAGGCAGTATGTTTCAAACACATATGTTGGAGTCTGACCTGAGTGTGAATTCTAGACCAGTTGCTGAAAAGTCATGTGACAATGGCAAGTGACAAATCCTTTGTGTCTCATCCTTAAAAGAAAGATAAGAGAGTCTCCCATATGGAATAATTGAAGAATGAATCAGAACATATGTGAAAACACTCAATATAGTGCCTGGCACATGGGAAGCAACTCGACAAAGGTTAGCTATTATTTCTTATATTTCTATTAGTTTATTCAGTTATTGGATCGATTCACCATTTCCAGGCCCCTCCACCAGGAGGCAGGTAAGCACATAACAAAGCACTAAAAGAAGGTAATTTTGGCATTGGTCCTAGGACCCCAAGGCTCTGCCATGGAAATCGTTTTCTAAAAGGTTTGAGGGCTTGGCCTTAGCGCCATCTTTGTAGCCATCTCCACGCCATGAGAGCCAAGTGGAGGAAGAAGCGAATGCGCAGGGTGAAGCGCAAAAGAAGAAAGATGAGGCAGAGGTCCAAGTAAACTGCTTGCTTATGCACGCGTGAAAGCCATAAGATCAGAAACATGGAATGCCAGAGTCCGGGGATGCTAATACAAGTTGTTGGACTGCATGCTACTGTCCAGAACTTGCCTCTCAGTGGATCTAGAACTTCACCTCCATCCGATCGCCAAGGCCACCTCTGAGAGAACCATCTTGCTCATACCAAAACAGTCCCTACTAGTCCTTTGCCCTGGACCTGGCATACCGGACTAATTCTGTTCTCAGTTGTGGCCGAGTTTAACAAGTATACAATAAATCACCTGCTGTTTCAGCTGAAGAATCAAAAAATAAATAAATAAAAGGTTTGAGGACCAAGGACCTTTGATTATTTCAGTCATTCACACAGTAATATTTACTGAGCCATTCCTATGTATCTGATTCTGAGGTAGGGAAGTAACAGCACAGAGGCTCGGGGTTAAGAAAGAAAAAAAAATTCAAAATCACATTTTCTGGGCATTGGGAGAAGATGGGTCAGTAGGAAAAAAAATCTACAAGTACAGAGTTTCAAAATGGCTGAGGACACTCAAAACAAGTGACATCATAGAATATACGTTCTAGAAAAGCTCCAGAAGGGCAACCACCTAACCCCAATTATGATCCTCTACCAAGTACAGGACCAAGATGTTCTTTAATCCAGCCTGCCATGTGGCAAATTACACATCTAGGACAGGAAACACATTACACTTCCCTACACACAAAGAAAAGGAACAGAAGAGAGAAAAAGAGAAGGGATCAACCCTGTGATTCTGAACACATGGCACCTGAAGCCCAGGGAAAAGACGTTAGCCAGCTGACTCATACAGTGCTGGGCCAAGAAGCCACATATCCCACCTCCTGACCCCTGGGCCTACTTCTCCTACCTCAAGCTGACTGTTACAATATAGAACATATTAAACTATAAACATTTATGACCCATACCCTCCGGCCAGATACCATGCTCTGTGTTTCCAGCAACTTGTAAGTTTAAAAACACTATTAAGCTCTTTTCTGTAAAGGTTTGGGTGTATTTACAGATAACAACAAGAGAGTTGGAGGAGATAAAACACATGTCCCCCACAAGAATATATGAGCCTGAAACCAGAGAAAGATATTTCAATTCTTTTTTTTTTTTTTTTTTTTTTTGAGACAGAGTCTCGCTCTGTTGCCCAGGCTAGAGTGAGTGCGATGGCATCAGCCTAGCTCACAGCAACCTCAATCTCCTGGGCTCAAGCAATCCTACTGCCTCAGCCTCCCAAGTAGCTGGGACTACAGGCATGCGCCACCATGCCCGGCTAATTTTTTCTATATATATTAGTTGGCCAATTAATTTCTTTCTATTTAGAGTAGAGGCGGGGTCTCACTCTTGCTCAGGCTGGTTTCGAACTCCTGACCTTGAGCAATCTGCCCACCTTGGCCTCCCAGAGTGCTAGGATTACAGGCGTGAGCCACTGAGCCCGGTTGATATTTCAATTCTTAAATCCAGATTTGGGGACAGTGGTTGGCAGAGGCTATTTAGGGGCTGCTTTGGGGAGAAGGAAGTGGAGTTCTAAAGTCAGCACCAAAATAAAGCTGAAATTTGCCTTTTCTCCCAAATGGTTCTTCCCTTGACAACACCTCTTTGGGTAAAGCTGTCATAGTATAGTAAGGAACCTAAAAGAAAAAAAGTGAGCTTCTCTTTGTCATCTTATTGTATGCCTCTAAGTATACTTTCTCTCCAGTTGTATCCCTGGAAGCCCAGAAACGGGCACAATGCCATTAGCATTGCTCATTTGGGTGGCCAGAAAGAACACACACCTTCATCATCCAATCACCATTTATCAAGAAAAAGGCTGGGCTGAGAAAGCTGGTATAACAGAGCTTGCCTATTGTGTTAGGCAGCTATAAAAGAAAGACTGTCATCTTTAGCTTTGTTATTACACAGAGCTGGATTCACTGGCCAAATTCCAGAACTAGCCAGGCTGAGTCTTACACTCCCTCAAAGAAATGAAATCAAGAGGCCAGACCATTATTAACTTGTGATGATAATCTCACAGAGCAGGGGTCGGCACAACCACAGGCTGTACACCCAGTCTAGTTGCTGTGTGCTTTTGTAAAATGTTTTATTGAAACACAGACACACTCATTTATTTACATATTGTCTATGGTTGCCTTTGCCCTAGACCAGCAGAGCTGAGTCGATACAACAAAGACCATATGGCCCACAAAGCTAAAATTATTTGCTATATGGCCATTACAGAATGGGTGTGTTAACCCTGTCATAAAGAATTCAGATAAAGTGCTGAAGCACCCTTTCCATTAAAGGGAAGCCTGGCTGCCTCATCAATTTCCCCTTTTTGCTCTGAAAGTAAGGTGTATTCCAAATTTAGAGCTGTTTTTATACTTGAAGATACTATACATGGTAATGTACCAGAAATAGAATCTTTTCCTTGTGTACTGTGTAGTACAGGGACAAAAGGTAGGAATCTGGGAAAATATGAAGTATGAAACCCTAATTCTAGCCAGTTAGATTCCTATCTTAACAGACAGCTCTCAAAGGCTCAATCTTGTGGGAAGTATATTAGCAGGAAAATGCCCAGAAACACTGAGAAAGTCGGCTCACCACCCCTTCTGAGGGCAAAAGCTCCTTTGCTTGCTGTGAACTGAAGTCACACTGCCTCAGAAGGCAGACAGCAAAGCCAAAGGGAACTGTCTGTTTCCATGGTACAGTGTACTCAAGAGAGTTCAAAACAACAGAACACTGTAAATAGTTTATTTCAGAGACACAGTAAGTAATCTGGACTGTGAGTTTTCATTCAATTCCTAGTGGGGGTTCAAACTAAAACACCTTTTTTTTTTTAAAGAGATAGGGTATCCCTCTGTCACCTAGGCTAGAGTGCAGTGGTGCATTCATAGTTCACTGCAACCTCAAATTCTCGGCTCAAGTGATCCTCCTGCCTCAGCCTCCCAAAATGCTGGGATTATAGGTGTGAGCCATCATGCCCAGCCCTTGAAACATCTTTTTGAGAGTGATATACTACATATTCTGTAAAGCTCCTATGGCTTTGTTGCTCAACAGAAAGCTATCAGCAATGATTAAAATTAAGATGATATACACTGGGGAATTATAGTATTTAATCTCTCTGATCAGAAAAATGTCAAAATTCAAGGTCAATGTACACCAGATGTGCCTCTGGGATAGCCCAAATGTAGGGACAAAACAAAGAATCATACATCCTTCCCTGGGATCCCAACTACTTACATTTCTGAAGTCCAGTGTTCATCTGCGTGTGAGAAAGAAGCTGAAAGGACAGGTCACCTGGCCCTGGTAGACAGGCTAGCATGGCAGACCGACATCAACACAACATGGGGCAGTGGCTCACACTGTAATGAACAAAAAGCAAGGTCATGGAACACAAGGTAACTCATTCAAAGAAGAGAGCAGGGATATTGGATATGAGCAGCAGAGACCCAAGTTTAGACAGGTAAGCAATTTAATGAGCTACATGTTGGTTGAAAATATATTTGCTCTTAATCTACAACAATTTGCTCCTAGCTATCCCTATGGCTAAAATGATATTTCAGTCAGCACAGATATGTAGGTGAGAGAAATAAAAACTGGAAAATACGGGTTCATACAAAAAATTGGAATATATAAGTACACTTGTAAGGCTGTAGTATTCTTGAAGAGAAATGGCCCTCACAAGGCCTGGCTCAGTCCATTTATAGCCCTGGCTGGGGGGGCCCGTCAGATGTTTTCACAGGCAGCATAGCATATGACTTGCAAAGGCACACAAAGTCTGACTCATGATCCACTATTATGAACTCACTTTTAAAAGGAAGAAGGAGAGCAAAGCATAAGAGGAGGCACAATTAACCACCCTTAAAGCAAATTCTGTTTGTAGATTTCTGGGGATTCACCCTTCTTTTTGCCAATCATACAATTAGACCTGCTGGACCCAAAAAAGAAAAAACAAAATGCAGGGCTGGGCGTGGTGGCTCACGCCTGTAATCCTAGCACTCTGGGAGTCCGAGGCGGGCGGATTGCTCGAGGTCGGGAGTTCGAAACCAGCCTGAGCGAGAGCGAGACCCGGTCTCTACTATAAATAGAAAGAAATTAATTGACCAACTAAAAATATATATACAAAAAATTAGCCGGACATGGTGGTGCATGCCTGTAGTCCCAGCTACTTGGGAGGCTGAAGCAGGAGGACCGCTTGGGCCCAGGAGTTTGAAGTTGCTGTGAGCTAGGCTGACGCCACGGCACTCACTCTAGCCTGGGCAACAAAGTGAGACTCTGTCTCAAAAAAAAAAAAAAAAAAAAAAAAAATGCATTACTCTGAGAGTAAAGCAAGTAAATAGCAAGATGTCAGCAGCCTTCTTTGCACAGGCCATCCTGACATTGTGTCAAGATGCCATGGGTTTCATTAGTGATGTTTACCAATACGACATACAGGGCCCAAGCAACCAGACGTTGATTTGGTCTTCTGTAGCAAAGGAAGTCCTACCAACAATGCAATTTCCTTGTGTACCAGGAGCAAGTTTTCCTCAAAGAAGTAGAATGCAGTAATAAAATACATGAACTTCCTTTCCCATATTGCAAAACCCAGAAATCAAGGTGGCAAATTATGGTTTTAGATCACAAAAAAAGGACTCGGGGGAAGCTCAACTGTTGAACAAAGACCACAAAAACCTCTTTATTTCCCTCAGAAGACTCTCTCAGGTATGTGAAACTACCTTGTCGTGATGAGTATCAGAGAGCTCCAGCTTGCAAGAAAACTGCTTGCAAGACCAGGTAGCTGAAAAGATACTTTGTAAGACAGGTTGCTTAAACTCTGTCTAAGATAGCAACTGCACAAAGAACTGAAGATTGAATACCTTAATGAGAATAGAGCTGTCCAAGAGTTCTGGCACAGCTTCAGTCTTTTCAGGTCTCTGGTGGGTGGGATAACAGAATGAACAGTGTGCCAACTGCAGTGCCTCACGAAATAGTCTTCTGTTGAGGTCAAATGACTGTGGTACTACTTACAACCCCTTCTCTTGTGAATGCTGATATCTACTTAATAACCTCTCCCTCTCCCTTATGGTCCTAATATCACTGAGGGCAAATGCCAAGGAAAGGAAAGGAATTAACAAATATTGGGGGCTAATATTGTGAAATGGCCTTATGAGGGGCTTAATGATGTTTTCTCAAGTGGGTCTCTCAACCTTTCTTGGAGATAGGTAATAAATTTCACTCGTCATCTCTAGCCTGGATTACTACATTAGCCTTCTAAATGGTCTCTCTGTTCCACCCCTCACTCTCATCACCCAATCTAGTCTCCACACAGCAGCCAGAGTTATTTTTTTTTAATTGGAAGTCATGGCAGTTCAAATATCTCCAATGACTTTCCATCTCACTTAGACTAAATACAAAATCCTAACATGGAGCCCATGCTTTTCATGAACTGTTACTACTATCTCTCTGCCTCATCTTCTACCTACCCCACCCGTCTTGCTGACTCTACTTCCAGCCACAGTGGTCTCCTTGCAGTTCCTTCAAAGAGCCAAACACGCTGGTAACCTCAGGGCCTACCTTACATTCCCGCTGCCTGGAACATTTTGGCCCAGATGTCTGCCCATCTTTTTAGCTCCCTCACTCCATTCGGATTTCTGCTTGAATATCACTTCCTATGGAGAGGGCTTCTTTGACCTTCCTTTCTAAAGTAGCACCCTTACTTCCCTCACTTTTTACCACCATCATTACCACCTGTTTAGTCTCTCTCTCCCTACCTTACTAGGATGCAGCAAACTCCCTGAGAACACACACTTGGTTCATTTTGTTCATTATTATATCTAGAGAAGCATCTATTAGCACTTATGAGGCTCTCTAAAAATAACTGCTAATCGTATAAATGGCAGATTGTTAGTTTCTTGAGGTTTTTAATTTAATCCATGTATGTCATTAATTTATTAATGATGGCTGAGCCCAGGATTGAAACCCAGATTTGACTTTCTCCAAAGCCTGTGCTGACTCTTCAACTTCAGGCTTGTTTGAATTTTGAACAGTATATTCGGTAGGTTCTAAGGTCCACAATGGCTATGACTAAGAAGCAGTCTAATTAAAAAAAGAAATATATATATATATATGTATATATATATATATATATATATATACAAGAGTAGACAGGATAGAGACAACCTTATAAAAGAACAAGAAAAGTCAGAACACTGAGTAAGAAAGAGTGTGCTTTCTTGGACTCCACAGTCTGCCTCAGTCCCATACTGCAGACTCCCTGGAGTACTACTTTTAATTTTAGAGCAGATACACATCTATAGGAATAACTGAGGATGGGAAGGAGGGCATGATTCCAATCCTGTTTACACCTTTAAAATGTTTCTGCCAGTGTTAAGTGAAAAAAGAGCAAGATAGGCCAAGCATGGTGGCTCACACCTGTAATCCTAGCACTCTGGGAGGCAGAGGCAGGTGGATTGCTAGAGGTCAGGAATTCGAAACCAGCCTGAACAAGAGCAAGACCCCGTCTCTACTATAAATAGAAAGGAATTAATTGGCTAACCAATATATATAGAAAAACTTAGCTGGGCATGGTGGTGCATGCCTGTAGTCCCAGCTCAGCTACTGGGGAGGCTGAGGCAATAGGATCACTTGAGCCCAGGAGATTGAGGTTGCTGTGAGCTGGGCTGACACCACAGCACTCACTCTAGCCTGGGCAACAAAGTGAGACTCTGTCTCAAAAAAAAAGAAAAAAGAGCAAGATAGAAAACCATGTATTTCGCATTTTACAATTGTGATGCCCAACGCCCAGGTGATACCAGTCTGTGGCCTGCTAGGAACCAGGCCACACAGCAGGAGGTGAGCCATGGGCCAGCAAAGCTTCATCTGTATTTACAGCTGCTTGCCCCCTGCTCCCCACTGCTCACAACACTGCCTGAGCTTTGCCGCCTGTCAGATCAGCAGCAGCATTAGATTCTCATGAGAGCACAAACCCTACTGTAAACTGCACAGGAGAAGAATCTAGATTGCTCACTTCTTATGAGAATCTAATGCCTGATGATCTGAGGTGGAGCTGAGGTGGTGATGCTAGTGCTGGGGAGTGGCTGCAAATACAGATTATCAACTGCAGGGAGGTTTGACT
Organism: Microcebus murinus; assembly: GCF_040939455.1. Taxonomy (NCBI): domain Eukaryota; kingdom Metazoa; phylum Chordata; class Mammalia; order Primates; family Cheirogaleidae; genus Microcebus; species Microcebus murinus. The sequence goes on along the minus strand of NC_134121.1, from coordinate 22,214,058 downwards.
GCATAATAAATGTAATGTGCTTGAATCATCCCGAAACCATCCCCCCTGCCCACATCCATGGGAAAATTATCTTCCATAAAACCAGTCCCTGGTGCCAATAAAGGTTGGCGACTGTTGTTTTACAACATACATAAAAACACCACCACCCTTCTCCCTCCACTACCAGCTTAAAAAAGACTGGAAGGAAATATTCTAAAACATACAAAACACGAAAAGTAGTGGCTACTATTTGGGGGCAATTTCTCTTCTTATACTTTTACACTTACATTATTTCTCTATATAATTTTAAAATATGAGAAAAATTAACTGATAAACCAAAAATCTCAAACCTTAAGAGATGTTTACATATGGATAGCAGATACTCTGATGATGGGGATACGATGAACACATTCTCTCTCATACTCAATTGTCTTGGAGATACTACTTTTTCCCTGTACTTCTGGGAAGGAACCAATCTTTATTTATTTATTTATTTTGAGACAGAGTCTCACTTTGTTGCCCTGGCTAGAGTGCCCAGGCGTCAACCTAGCTCACAGCAACTTCAAACTCCTGGGCTCAAGCTATCCTTCTGCCTCAGCCTCCCCAGTAGCTTGGACTACAGGCATGTGCCACCTATATATTTTTAGTTGGCCAATTAATTTCTTTCTAATTTTAGTAGAGATGGGGTCTCACTCTTGTTCAGGCTGGTTTCGAACTCCTGACCTTGAGAGATCCTCACTCCTCAGCCTCCCAGAGTGCTAAGATCACAGGCGTGAGCCACCATGCCTGACCTCCAATCTTTAAATGATCACGACGATCTCTGATATACCTATTAAATCCTGATGCCTGCAACCAAGAGAGGAGGCAGGGGGGGGGAGGATAGGCACAAAGGCATGTGCCTGTAGTCCCAGCTACTCAGGAGGCTGAGGCAGGAGGATCCCTTAAGCCCAGGAGTTCAAATCCAACCTGGTAACATAGCAAGACCCCTTAAAAAAAAATTCATACCAAAGCTTTCAGAAAGAAAGAAGAGAGAGAGAGAGAGAGAGAGAGAGAGAGAGAGAGAGAGAGAGAGAGAGAGATATGAGTAGAGGGTGTGGATCCTAAGAGGTGAACTGAACCATACTGCCCCTCAAACTTCCCCTTTGGATTTCAATAGGAAGCACAGAAGAGAGAATTAAACCAGCTAAACTGAGGCAAAGAGACATTAATGGATTTACTGATAGCAAACAAAGGAGTAAAAATAAGAGGTGAATTCCATAAAGACTTCAGAAAGTCAACTTTTAGTATCAGTAAAAGACACCAGAGCATGGGATCCTCCATGATTATGTCTACAAGGAGAACTATCTTGCAAGTCTAGAAGTCTTGAGCTCTCACTGGCAACATGTGGGCTGCTTTAACTGATCAACACCTAAGTGCACACATAGGAATAACATTCATCGGGCAGATGGGAAGGGGGAAGGAGGGGATGGATATATACATACATAATGAGTATGATACACACGGTCTGGGGGATGAACTCGCTTGAAGCTCTGATTGCGGGGGGTGGGGAGCAAGGACAATATATGTAACCTAAACATTTGTACCCCCATAATATGCTGAAATAATAATAATAATATGCAAAAAAAAAAAAAAGAGTACAGCTCCTAATTTGGGACCATTGCTTTAAGAATTCTGGGATCCCAGGCCAGGTGCAGTGGCTCAAACCTATAAACCTAGCACTCTGAGAGGCTGAGGCAGGATTTTTTTAGCTCAGGAGTTTGAGACCCGCCTGAGCAAGAGCGAGGCCCCATCTCTATTAAAAATAGAAAAAGTTAACTGAGCGTGGTGGCATGCACCTATAGTCCCAGGTACTTGAGAGGATGAAGTGCCTGAGTCCAGAAGTTTGAGGTTGCTGTGAGCTAGGCTGACACCATGGCATTCTTGCCCAGGCAACAGAGGGAGATTTTGTCTGGAAAAAAAAAAAAAGGAAGGAAGAAAAAGAAAATGAATAAATAATTCTGGGATCCATCTGTCATCCTTTCTAAAAGACTTTCTCCAGTACTAAGGAAGTCTAGAAGCCCCTTCAGTTTCACTGAAGTCAGGAATCAGATCCTGCTAGGGCAGGGAACGTAGGAAATGGACTCAGACTGTGGCAAGGTCATGAGGGTTGTGATGAAACAGGAAGGAAGCAATCTTCCTCCACAACCCATTCTAGAAGATGTCAGAATGTCTAGAAGATGAAGCAAAGATGTCAAGTATAAAGCACTCCTCTGGAGGCCTGGCAGCTGAGTGCAAGCCTTTTATTTAAAAACTTCAAACCACCCACACATTTTGATCACCATCTGGCTTTTTCTTAAACGTAAATTCCAATATAATTTTACAGCTGGTATTTCCAGAAGCACAATTAGACCCAGAAATCAACACTAGCACTACCTTCGGAAAGTGCTTCAGAATTCAATTCTTGACTTCTGAACAGAATCAAGTAGTAACCTAAAGCAAGCCAAGTGAGCTGCAGACATCACAGAGAAAGACAGATCCCCTTGGCAGAGCCTCTCTGCAAGCTCTCAGCCAGCTTTTTTACCACCAGCTGGTAAGCTAGGTCAGCTACTTACAGGGGGTGAGAGGTTACGGTAGAACAGTGAACACAGAACTTAAGGTTTTCAAGCTCTCCTGGGGTACCTGCACAAGTGCTAGCATTTCCCAGACTACTTCCAATTAAGGAACAAACCCTGTTCCAAAGTACCTTCATCTCTGCTCCCCACCCCACGCCCGCCCCAAGCTTGCCTCTGTCAGAAGACTTCCAGGGGTTTTATTAGAGTTATGATGTCACACTCTGCGTTCTTGGGTGGCATCTGATAAAGGGCTATCTGCCTCAGTATGTCAGTGCCTGTAGAAAAACCTCAGCTGTATTATACTGCTTGTTCCTACTTACATATAAGAACACTGAAGAGTAGGTAAAAAACGGAAGAGGAAGACTCATCATATATTTTTTTTTGAGACAGAGTTTCGCTTTGTTGCCCAGACTAGAGTGAGTGCCATGGCATCTAGCTCACAGAAACCTCAAACTCCTGGGCTCAAGCAATCCTGCTGCCTCAGCCTCCCGAGTAGCTGGGACTACAGGCATGCGCCACCATGCCCGGCTAATTTTTTGTATGTATATTTTTAGTTGGTCAATTAATTTCTTTTTTCTTTTTTTTTTTGAGATAGAGTCTTGCTTCGTTGCCCAGGCTAGAGTGAGTGCCGTGGCATCAGCCTAGCTCACAGCAACCTCAAACTCCTGGGTTCAAGCAATCCTCCTGCCTCAGCCTCCCGAGTAGCTGGGACTACAGGCATGTGCCACCATGCCCGGCTAATTTTTTCTATATATATTAGTTGGCCACTTAATTTCTTTCTATTTTTAGTAGAGACGGGGTCTCGCTCTTGTTCAGGTTGGTTTCGAACTCCTGACCTCGAGATATCCACCCGCCTCAGCCTCCCAGAGTGCTAGGATTACAGGCACCAGGCGCGGTGAGCCACCGCGCCCGGCCTCATCATATGTTTTTGTGAGAAAAAGAGGGGGTGAGAAGATAAAGTACTGGCAAAGGAATTTTTCCTGGGGAATGGGAGATAAAATGATCTTTAGAAAATCCACTTTCCTGCATAGTCTCACCACCTACAATCTAGTATTTTCCAGTACTTTTTCATTAGTTTTCTCCTGCTTTCCTTTCCCTGCCTTCAACCTCCACCTTCTAAAATAAAATACACACACGCACACACAACCCAGGTTGACTAGCCTACCATCTCATTCATGCTGTGGCTCAAAAATGACATTTATGGACCTTTTTTTTGAGACAGAGTCTCACTTTGTTGCCCGGGCTAGAGTACCTTGGTGTCAGCCTAGCTCACAGCAACCTCAAACTCCTGGGCTCAAGCAATCCTTCTGTCCCAGCCTCCTGAGTAGCTGAGACTACAGGCATGTGTCATCATGCCCGGCTAATTTTTTCTATATATATTAATTGGCCAATTAATTTCTTTCTATTTATAGTAGAAACGGGGTCTCACTCTTGCTCAGGTTGGTTTCGAACTCCTGAGCTCAAATGATCCGCCCACCTCGGCCTCCCAGAGTGCTAGGATTACAGGCATGAGCCACCAAGCCCGCCCTTATGGACTTTAATTAAAAAGTGAAATTGGGGGGGAGGGGGCAGGGAGGGGCCAGGGGCAATATTTGTAACCCTAACAATATTTGTACCTCCATAATATGATGAAATAAAAGAAAAAAAAAGTGAAATTAGGGGAAGTGTTATCTTTGAGACCGTAGGTAAAGAAAGAAAATGTTATGCTCGTTATTATTTGACTCCATTTTATAACATAACATCCAATACTGAAAATCCTAAAAATTACACCTTATGAGAATATGGTTAATATTGGGAAACTATATTAATTAAAAGTCATTATCAGTATCTCTAAGTCTTCTCATCCATGAGCCAAAGGCTTACCTAAAAAAGCTACTTTTGATAACAGTGGGGAAAAGTTTTATCCTACTCCCTGTTCCTTTACTGCTAGAGTCCAAGAAATTTAGCTTAAAACCTAAGGGAGACACCAAAATACTGTTCTGGGCAAAATAAACAGCACCAAAGATGGCAAAACTTACAGGTTTATCAAATCACACTGCAAAATCAGTCATCTTTATAGTCTGTTTCAATGAAACAATCTATTCAATAGATAATTTTGTTAGCCCAATTATCTGTGAACCCCCAACTAAACTGTACTTTCCACTATTTGCCCAACCTGAACAACCGTTAGCTATTGCTCAAAAGCCTTAGCACTCTGGGAGGTCAAGGCGGGAGGATCACTTGAGGTCAGGAGTTCGAAACCAGCCTGAGCAAGAGCGAGACCCTATATCTACTATAAATAGAAAGAAATTAAGTGGCCAACTAATATATATAGAAAAAATTAGCCGGGCATGGTGGCACATGCCTGTAGTCCCAGCTACTCGGGAGGCTGAGGCAAGAGGATTGCTTGAGCCCAGGAGTTTAATGTTGTTGTGAGCTAGGCTGACGCCATGGCACTCTAGCCTGGGCAACAATGCGAGACTCTGTCTCAAAAAAAGAAAAGAAAAAAAATTTAAATAAATAAATAAGTAAATTTTTTTTTTTTTTTTTTTTTTTTGCGACAGAGTCTCACTTTGTTGTCCAGGCTAGAGTGAGTGCCGTGGCGTCAGCCTAGCTCACAGCAACCTCAAACTCCTGGGCTTGAGTGATCCTTCTGCCTCAGCCTCCCGAGTAGCTGGGACTACAGGCATGCGCCACCATGCCCGGCTAATTTTTTATATATATATCAGTTGGCCAATTAATTTCTTTCTATTTATAGTAGAGACGGGGTCTCGCTCTTGCTCAGGCTGGTTTTGAACTCCTGACCTCGAGCAATCCGCCCGCCTCGGCCTCCCAAGAGCTAGGATTACAGGCGTGAGCCACAGCGCCCGGCCAATAAATAAGTAAATTTGCTCTTAAAAAAAAAAGAGCAAGACCCCGGCTCTACTGAAAAAAATAGCCAGGCGTAGTGGTGCACACCTGTAGTCCCAGCTACTCGGGAGGCTGAGGCAGGAGGATTGCTTCAGCCCAGGAGTTTGAGGTTGCTGCTGTGAGCTAGGCTGATGCCACGGCACTCTAGCAGCCCAAGCAACAGAGACTCTGTCTGAAAAAACAAACAAACAAACAAATAACCTCTTTAATCCAACAGGGACCTAAAAGTCACTTATAGTTGTGACCTCCCAGCTCCAGGCTAGAAGAAAGAGCAGGGAAGAGAGATGGAAATTCACTTTGGATTTATTTTGTTGAAACCCCAGAACTGTACCTGCTACAAACCATCTTTATGCTGGTAAACATACAAGACTCAAGGGGCTAGGAAACCTACTCCTAAACTATACCCTTAGATCACGTCACAACAGGTCCTCTTCCTATCCTGTTTCCCACCCCCATCCTGGTCCCCAAAGGTGCTTTCTATACCAATGCTTTCTTTGGCAAGGATGCTTCTTCCTGGATCCACTTATTATTTAAAATCTCATATTTCACCCAGAGCATTCTCTTGAATTCCTTGTTATTTAGGCACCAGAAGTATTCTCTCTGGACATTCTCTCACATGAGTGTGACCTTCCTAAAGAGCAAAGGTTGTTTTTTTAATTATCCTTCCAAATTACAGAGTCAGGAACAAGATTATTCACATAACAGATATTTAGTAACTATTACTGGCTCACATTTCTGAAGGATAGCACATACCAGGATCTGAAGCTTACTTAAATTTATATCCATCCTTGAGGCACATGGATAATATAAGTGCTAATGAGCATCTGTGTGTGTGCTTGACCAGGCACCTGTATCTGTGTGTGTGTAGGTACCTTCACTATGGGACTGAGAGAGTAGATAAAAATGCCTGGGTACTTTTTATAAAAACACCTGGGTACTACACTTCTGCACAGTATTGAAAAGTATCATTTGGCTTCTGTACTTCAATCCCTATTAAGTGAAAATGAGTGTGCCTAAAATTGGGAATAAGCAGGCTGTTTTGTTGTGGGCAGCTAACTCAGAACTTGCAATTGTGCAATATGTTATATAATAGGCTTGAGTTTCCAAGGCCCTATCAAGGCTGGATCACTGTAACTTGAGCTGAACCACCTCTGAAAGGTAGAGTGAACTCTGCCCATTTAATCACATTCATAATCATATGCAGAGCTGTCAGACTGGGTAGATTTTTGCTCATAGGTATCTGGGACTGTGCCCAGCAAGACAATGAGAGTAACAAAAAACTAGGAGAATTCTACCAAACATTAAAGAACAACTAGTAACAATCCTTCTAAAACTTTTCCAAAATAATCAAAGAAAAGGGAATACTTCCAAACTTACAACGTTAGCATTATCCTGATATCAAACCAAGACAAGGACACTACAAAAAAGGAAAATTACAGGACAATATCCCTGATGGACATATATGCAAAATTCCTCAACAAAATATACTAGCAAACCAAATTCAATAGCACATTAAAAGGATCACTCATCATGATAAGGTGGGATTTATTCTGGGGTTCAAAGATGGTTCAACATACACAAATCTATAAATGTCATGAACCATATTAGCAGAATGAAGGACAAAACTGTATGATCATCTTGATAGATGCAGAAAGAACACATGACAAAATTCAACATCCTTTCATGATAATAACTCTCAACAAATTAGGTACAGAAAATTTACCTCAACACAATAAAGGCCTTATCTGACAAGCCTTCAGCTAACATCATACTAATGGTTAACAGCTGAAAGCTTTTCCTCTAAGATCAGGGACAAAATAAGGCCCACTCTTGCCACATTTGTTCAGCATAGTACTGGAAGTGTTAGCCAGAGCAATTAGACAACAAAAAGAAAAAAAGGCATCCAAGGCCAGGCGCTGTGGCTCACGCCTGTAATCCTAGCTCTTGGGAGGCCGAGGCGGGCGGATTGCTCAAGGTCAGGAGTTCAAAACCAGCCTGAGCAAGAGCGAGACCCCGTCTCTACTATAAATAGAAAGAAATTAATTGGCCAACTGATATATATATAAAAAAAAAAAAAATTAGCCGGGCATGGTGGCGCATGCCTGTAGTCCCAGCTACCCGGGAGGCTGAGGCAGAAGGATCACTCGAGCCCAGGAGTTTGAGGTTGCTGTGAGCTAGGCTGACGCCACGGCACTCACTCTAGCCTGGGCAACAAAGCGAGACTCTGTCTCAAAAAAAAAAAAAAAAAAAAAAAAAAAGGCATCCAAATCAAAAAGGAAGAAGTAACAATGGCTCTGTTTGTAGATGATGTGATTTTATTTTATTTTATTTTATATTATATTATTATTATTATTTTTTTTTTTGAGACAGAGTCTCACTTTGTTGCCCAGGCTAGAGTGAGTGTCATGGCGTCAGCCTAGCTCACAGCAACCTCAAACTCCTGGGCTCAAGCAATCCTGCCTCAGCCTCCCAAGTAGCTGGGACTACAGGCATGCACCAGTATGCCTGGCTAATTTTTTCTATATATATGTTAGCTGGCCAATTAATTTCTTTCTATTTATAGTAGAGACAGAGTCTCGCTCTTGTTCAGGTTGGTTTCAAACCCAAGCTCAAATGATCTGCCCATCTCAGCCTCCCAGAGAGCTAGGATTAAAGGCATGAGCCACCCCGGCCAATGATGTGATTTTATATATGGAAAACCCTAAAGACTCCACCAAAAACTGTTAGAAACGATAAACAAATTCAGTAATGTTGAAGGATACAAAATCAACATACAAAAATCAGCAGTGTTTCTAGATACTAAAGAAAACAATCCCACTTGCAATAGCTACAAAAGGAAAATATTTAGGAATATACTTAACCGAGCAGGTGAAAGACTTGTACACTGAAACTATAAAACAATGATTAGGTGGTACAAGCCTGTAGTCCCAGCTATTGGAGGGGAGGGGGGAGGTGAGAGGATCACTTGAGCCTAGAAGTTGGAGTCTGCAGTGAGCTATGATCCAACCACTGCACTCCAGCCTGGGTGACAGAACAAGACCTCATCTAAAAAAAAATAAATAAATAGGCCCTCTAACCCAGTCTGGAATCTGACCTCTTTCTTTCCTCCCTTCCCCTTCCTCCCTTCCTCCCTTCCCCTTCCTCCCTTCCTCCCTTCTTTCTTCCCTCCCTCCCTCCCTCCCTCCCTCCCTCCCTCCCTCCCTCCCTCCCTCCCTTCCTTCCTTCCTTCCTTCCTTCCTTCCTTAAGAGGCAGAGTTCTCATGCTGTTGCCCAGGCTGGAGTGAAGTGGCACCATCATAGCTCACTATATCCTCCAACTCCTGGGCTCAACCAATCCTCCCACCTCAGCCTCCCAAGTAGTTGGGACTACAGGTGCATGCAGCCAGCCACAACAGGCTTAGAGTCTGACTTTCAAGTTTGAAGGGTGACAGAAACTTAAGAGACTTAAGGTCATTTAGAAAGCTTGCTCTATTCTAGGCACACAACTCATGAAGTGTTATTGTGAAATAAGTCTAGACAAAAGCTTCTGGGTTTGTGTACACCTGTGTTTCCTGACCCTGTTGCATTATCATGTACTGTGATGAAGTACTGGTGCATAGGTGTCTTCTGTGTCTAGAATTTCTAATCAAAGTTCATTGCTGGGTTTAAAATTTTTAAGAGGCATTTATAAACCTGTATTTTTGCTATGTAATGAATTATATGCTTTATACTGCATAAAAGGGTTCTTTATCAAAACTGCAGAGAATGGCTTAAGTAAAATTTTAAATAGGTGTTGAAGAGTTATGAATGGAAGCAGTAGAAGAGATAGGATCCACAGTAACACTGAGTGCATGTGAAGGCGGTGAAGAAACAATTCCTTATTTCAGTTAACGTATCAAGAGTGTTAAAAAAAAAAAAAAAAGAAAGAAAGAAACAATTCCTAACACAGTTATTTGTGGAGAAATATAAGCAACAACTAAATATATACAGAAATGGCATAGGCTGGGCGCGGTGGCTCACGCCTGTAATCCTAGCACTCTGGAAGGCCGACGCGGGCGGATTGCTTGAGGTCAGGAGTTCAAAACCAGCCTGAGCAAGAGCAAGACCCTGTCTCTACTATAAATAGAAAGAAATTAATTGGCCAACTAATATATATAGAAAAAATCAGCCAGACATGGTGGTGCATGCCTGTAGTCCCAGCTACTCAGGAAGCTGAGGCAGGAGAATCACTTGAGCCCAGGAGTTTGAGGTTGCTGTGAGCTAGGCTGACGCCATGACACTCACTCTAGCCTGGGCAACAAAGTGAGACTCTGCCCAAAAAAAATAAAGAAATGGCATAACTAGCCAGTCATTCAAGAAAGGTAAATTAAATGGAATGAAAATTTTTTGATTAAAAATTGACAAACATGTTTGGGGAAAAAAATCTAAAACATACTGAGTTAAGGAGGGAGGGAGGGAGGGAGGGAGGGAGGGAGGAAGGAAGGAAGGAAGGAAGGAAGGAAGGAAGGAAGGAAGGAAGGAAGGAAGGAAGGAAGGAAGGAAGGAAGGAAGGAAACCTCGTTGTATCTTTTGGAGTGCAACAGTTTTGACACTCTTTCCTCCCATTATACACAAAAAGTTTGAAATGACATCATAAACTGTATCTCCAACTTCCTGAAAAGTACCCACTATAGCTGGCTTCTCCACTTTCATACCAACAGCAGCTGGTTGACAGAGTCTTACTTAATCTACAGCAGAAAGGCTTTCAGTAACAACCAATGAAGAGCTTTGAAGTAGTACAAGGATGATGTTTATCACTCCCCCTTTCTCTCCTTTCCAATTTAGTGTGATCTGCAAAGTTTGGAGGAAGAGCAGTGTTTTATGGCCCTTCTCCAAGCAAGCAGCCATAAATTTTATTCCCTTATTTTAAACAAACACTAACAAAAACAGGCTCTTAAAATGCACTGCCATACTCCCTGAAAACTTATTCTCAACCAAATTTTTATGCAGTTATGTCCAGATATCCAAGGACACTCATAAGCCCTTAGAAGAGAAACTAGCAACAAAGGACACTAAGGCATGCAATTTCCAAAATGAAAGCAGCAGCAGTTACCAGGAAATCTAGTAACAGCCCCAGCTAGATTCAACTTCAGTCTTTTGCATTTTAAGAAGATATGATTTTGCTATAAACCCATTTATTTTTCATGGTAACCATCAAGAATACTGAAAGGGGCTGGTCCGATGGTACTGCGTTATCAGAACTTATTAACATTAGTGTCACTAAAGTATTCAACCCCCCACTGCTAAATCTGACTGGCTTAAAAAAAAAAAAAGAATACTGAAGGGAAAATTTGAAAGGAAAGAACAAAGGGACCTACGAGTCATCTTCAGAGAAAGACAAACTATTTCCCTTTTTTAATCCCTCTTTCTCCACCTAGTAAGGATTGTTTCCAATTATGCAACTTTCTATTTGAATAACATACTAAAATTTCCATAGAGCTAAGAAATGTGTCCTTAGTATCCTACTGATTTTAAAAGTGCCCAAACTAACAGTTTTCTTTTGCACTTAGGATTTAAAATTCAACCAAGAGACCAGAATGCACCTTGCCAATTACTATAATCTTATTAATACAATTAGCACATATGGCTGTGAATGGCATTTAGTTCTATTTCAGTCTATTTTCCCCACCCGCAGCAGTGAACTCAAGAGTATGATCTCAGAATATAAAAAGCCATTAAGACTGCTCCTAATAGATTCCTTTAAAATATGATCCTACACAGTACTTCAAAGGAAGGACAATGTTTCAATTGTGAGATGGATTTTCACTATACTTTGACTTTTTGTCTAAAAGAGGTCTGGAAAAAAAATAACTGCAGTAGAGGAAGAGAATGAAATGTGTCATACTGCTTATTAAAGTACATCAAGTTCATACTTCAGTCTTGGGATAGCTGCATCCAAAAACTGACTTGCAAGTAATTATCACCACTATCTGCAATAAGAGTTAATTGGACATAATTGAACTAATGCCCTAATCAGAGGGAAGCTGCAACTGGCTTAGAGCCCACTCCTCCTGCTCCTTCAGTCTGCAAATGAAACTGCTAATGATAATTTGTGGACAAACATGAAATTGCTCTCATGGTTTCCCCACTGCACATCAGTTAACTCCAGCTAATGCCCAGAATGTTGGGCCAGGAGAAAAATCATTAACCAGTACTTCCTTTGATAAAGATGAATTTTAATAATAACTAAGCCCATTAGGGCTGAGGGTTGCTGAGAATTGTTAAATTTCCCCTTGACACCCCAAGTAAAAAACTGTGGTCTGATCTCCACATCCTAGTAGTATGCACTAGATGTACCTTGTGCTACTAGTATGTAGTAATAGGAAAAGACATTGTACAAGGCCAGAAGCTACTCTTACACTAATAATTTATCTTCTTCTAAGAGAATCCTGGATAATCTCATTTTTTGACAGGCAAATGGCATTGTTGATCTGTTTCAATAGCAAAGATTAAATCGCTTCTAAACAGACTTTGGAGTGACAGATTCCTGCTGCCTGACTCATTTACCTCCAATTCTGGACAAGAGCTGTGCCCTTTCCCCTAGAATTTAGTATCAGACTCTACTTTCAACTGTGTCTACAGCCTGAAGGAGCTTAGACTCCTAAGAGTGTTGTAGAGTCTCAGGAAGTCACTCTATTTTACAGCAGGGGAAAATTGTAGCCTTTATATCAACAGTGATGTGTAAGGTGGGCGGGAGATCAGTACCCTAGTGAGGCAAACAGAAGGTAAAAGACAAAAGCAAGTACAAAGTGCTACCACTGCTTATTTTTGTTTTAATCTATCCAAGATAGCAATTCATACCTCTGCCTATTTGCTCTTAAGTAATTTGGTCAAGGAGGTGTTAACAGCTAGAAATTAATGCAATCAGAACCTCTCCTGGCCTGGTGTGGTAGGTCACTCCTGTAATCCTAGCCCTTGGAGAGGCCTAGGTAGGAAGATCACTTGAGGCCAGGAGTTTGTGGCTGCACTGAGCTAGGATAGAGCCACTGCACACCAGCCTGAGCAACAGACTGAGACCTTGTCTCAAAAAAAGCAAAAAACAAAACGAAACAAAAAACCCCTCCCAAATAAGCAGCTGGACACATCCATTTGATACAAGTTATTTTAGAAGGTTAAACTTCACTTTCTCTAGTCATTTAAAATACAACACTCTCTGATATAAAATATGGAAAAGCTTAGGAACAGCTCAGCCAGGACCAAAAACACAGAGAAGAAAGCAATCATTACAGTGAAGGACCTAGAAACTATAATATGGATAGTAAATAGAAACACGAATTTAGCCTGGAAAACACTTAGTAGGAATATCATTCATTCATTCATGTATTCATTCACTGAATACCAACTATCTATCAGGCACTGTGATAATACTATGTATTGAGAATACAAATATGACAAACAAAATCTCTGATGAGAAATGTGAATAAAGTTGCTTGAAAACCCAGAGAATTAAACAAATACTTCAAGGGGACAGTGAGAAAGAAGGGAGAGCAAAAACAAAGATCAATGAAGACTTCGTGAGAATTTGCCAGACTGAGAAGGCCACCATAGGCAGGAAAAGCTAGTATAATTAAAGGCATACAGTTGTAAAACTAAATGGCTTCTTTGGGGAAGCACAGAGCATCTGGTATGGAGAGAAGAGTGTTGGGTATATGTGCTAAGCCTGGAGATGAGCCTAATGTGTCAAATTATATTTCATAGTAGAAAGACAGAATAGCAGGCCCAGCACGGTGGCTCACGCCTGTAATCCTAGCACTCTGAGAGGCCGAGGCGGGCGGATTATTTCAGCTCAGGAGTTCAAGACCAGCCTGAGCAAGAGCAAGACCCCGTCTCTACTAAAAATAGAAAGAAATTAGCTGGACAACTAAAACTATATATATAAAAAATTAGCAGGCATGGGGGTGCATGCCTGTAGTCCCAGCTACTTGGGAAGCTGAGGCAGTAGGATCACTTGAGCCCATCAGTTTGAGGTTGCTGAGAGCTAGGCTGACGCCATGGCACTTTAGCCCAGGCAACAGAGTGAGACTCTGTCTCAAAAAAAAAAAGAAAAAGAAAAAAAAAAGGACAGAATAGTAGATTAAGAACAGAGCTGATCTACCAGTAAGATGTGTTTAAAAAATAAAGAAAAAAAAGTAGAAAAAATTTAAGAACTTTATAAAATTTAAAAAAGAAAGAAGAACAGAACTGAGCTGGAGTCATGGCTCAATGTTCTTACCATTAGATTAGCATGAAAGTAGACCCACCACCACACAGAATATTTGTGATGATTAAATAAGATTACATTTGTAAGGAGCTTAGTATAGTGCCTATGCTTAACGATGATAGTTATAACTATCATTAGTTAACATTAGACTTTATCCTGCAAAAGCCATGGAGAGGTAGGGACAGGTCTTAAGTAGAGTAACATAATCAGAGGTCTATATTAAGTAAATCTGCTGGAAATGTGAAAGACAAAGACTATCCGGCTATAAGGACTTTAAGGTAAGAGATGATAAAGATCTCAACTAAGGGTGTCATAAAAGGGATGGCACAGAAAGGAGTAGCTTTATCTCTAAGCACCAGAGATCAAAAATAGGCTAATAATTTAAAGGCTGAAGAAAGGCAACTATAAGTGTACATAAAGAACAATCTGGGCCAGGCGCGGTGGCTCACGCCTGTAATCCTAGCACTCGGGGAGGCCGAGGCGGGTGGATTGCTCGAGGTCAGGAGTTCAAAAACCAGCAAGAGCGAGACCCCATCTCTACTATAAATAGAAAGAAATTAATTGGCCAACTAATATATATAGAAAAAATTAGCCGGGCATGGTGGTTGCATGCCTGTAGTCCCAGCTACTCGGGAGGCTGAGGCAGAAGGATTGCTTGAGCTCAGGAGTTTGAGGTTGCTGTGAGCTAGGCTGACGCCACGGCACTCACTCCAGCCTGGGCAACAAAGCGAGACTCTGTCTCAAAAAAAAAAAAGAACAATCTGAGCTTGTTCAACAGTGGCATAGAAATATTGAAGCAAGTGCTTGCTTTGGCAACACATATACTAAAATTGGAATGACATAGAGAAGATTAGCATGGCCCCTGCAATTTAAAAAAAAGAAATACTGAAACAAGTCTATGGCCATACCACCCTGAACGCACTGCACCTGATCTCATCTGATCTCAGCAGCTAAGCAGATTCGGGTCTGGTTAGTACTTGGATGGGAGAAATACTGAAGCAAAAGCAATGACCACTCATCAGGAATGACAGAAAACGGTTTATTTTCAGTAGCTAAGAATTTGAACTAGAGACCCTTAAATCCAACTTCCATATTCTATGATTCTAAATCACTTACAAAGGTGGTTTTGTAAAGTCATAAATAACGCCTTACGTTTGTGAGGAGCTTTACAACTTTCAAAGTGCTTTCACATTGACTCTCTCTCACCCAATCTTCTCAAATGCTCTATGAAATAGTTTGGGTATGTATCATTAGTCCCATTTTCACAGGCAAAGAAACTGGGAACTATACATTATAAGAAGGTGATCTAAGGGGCAGGCATGGTGGTTCATGCCTGTAATCCCAGCTACTTGGGAGGCTGAGGTGGGTGAATTGCTCGAGCCCAGGAGGCTGAGGTTGCGGTGAGCTGATTACACCACTACACTCCAGCCTGTGTTACAGAGTGGGACCTAGTGACAGAAAAAATAGTAAGTACCTTGACTACAACCAGGTTTTCTGACCCCAATGTCTCTGCTCTTTCCACTCTCACCACTGCCTCCAATACAGTACCAGAGTTGAAAATCCATTCTGAGAATCCATCCCTCTTTGGTCAGCTGTTCCAGTGTTCATTCTCAAAAATCAGGAAATTCTTCTGCATGTCTTATATTCCTTGTTCAGGAACTTTGGCCTATTCCTTTGTCCTCTTCAAAGTGAGTAACAGCTAGTCACCTATGTCCTTCTTATTTGAATACTATAAAATGTCTGGGCTGGGCGCGGTGGCTCACGCCTGTAATCCTAGCACTCTGGGAGGCCGAGGCGGGCGGATTGCTCAAGGTCAGGAGTTCAAAACCAGCCTGAGCGAGACCCCGTCTCTACCATAAAAATAGAAAGAAAATTAATTGGCCAACTAATATACATAATATAAAAATCAGCCGGGCATGGTGGCGCGTGCCTGTAGTCCCAGCTACTGGGGAGGCTGAGGCAGCAGGATTGCTTGAGCCCAGGAGTTTGAGGTTGCTGTGAGCTAGGCTGACGCCACGGCACTCACTGTAGCCTGGGCAAGAAAGCGAGACTCTGTCTCAAAAAAAAAAAAAAAAAAAAAAAAAAAAAAAAAAAGTCTGTAATTTCTCTCCTCTAGGCAAATTAATCCCAGTTCCTTAAGTTTTTTTTTACATAAAGATTCTTTCCCTTAAACTAGGTAAATAAACCTGGTCACTAATTTAGTACTAGCTCCAAGAAGACAATAATCCCTTCCCATATATCCTGATTCTAATCCCCAGATAAGAGAGTACTTCTCCAGTCATACCAATATTAATTGAGCACCTATGACATAGCGGGCACTGCTCCAAAAGCTCAGGGCTCAGCAATGAACAAAACAGACAAAAACTGCCTTCATGGTGCTTTCACTTTTACGTGGTATGGGGTGAGGTGAGATAGGAGGGTCAAATAGGTAAGTTACATAAAACTCCCAGAAGGTGATAAAGGCTACAAAAAAATAAATAATGTAAGGACATATGAGTGTAGGGTCTCGCTCTGTCACCCAGGCTAGAGTGCAGTGGCATGATCATAGCTCACCACAGCCTCAAACCCTTGGGTTCAAGTGATCTTCCTGCCTCAGCCTCCCTAGTAGCTAGGACAACAGGAGTGTACCACCATGACCAGCTAATTTTTCTTTTCTTTCTTTCTTTCTTTTTTTGGTAGAGGCAGGATCTCACTATTACTCTGTCTGGCAAACTCCTGGCCCCAAGCAATCCTCCCAATTCAGCCTCCCAAAGTACTAGGATTACAGGCTTGAGCCACTGCACCAACCTAGCCAATACTTCTTTAACCAGTTGCAAGGAACTGAGAGGTGAACAGATGTGGGCAGATTGGAGAGGGGTAGAGGGATATGGCAGAAATACAATTTTAGAGAGCTATAAAATTGGTGTACAGGCCAGGCGCAGTGGCTCATGCCAGTAATCCTAGCACTCTGGGAGGCTGAAGTGGGCGGATTGCTCGAGGTCAGGAGTTCGAAACCAGCCTGAGCAAGAACGAGACCCCGTCTCTACTATAAATAGAAAGAAATTAATTGGCCAACTAATATATATAGAAAAAATAAGCCGGGCATGGTGGTGCATGCCTGTAGTCCCAGCTACTCAGGAGGCTGAGGCAGCAGGATTGCTTGAGCCCAGGAGTTTGAGGTTGCTGTGAGCTAGGCTGATGCCATGGCACTCACTCTAGCCTGGGCAACAAAGTGAGACTCTGTCTCAAAAAAAAAATTGGTATACAGGTTCAAGTGGCACCGGCCTCTTACTTCCAGAGGCACTAAGGAACAATCTCCCCCAAAGCATACTGTGAATGATAAGAAAGATACATTTCAGTTGGGACATCTGTTCAGCTTGGAGAAAAAAAGAAAAAAAAACATAGCTTGCTGAAAAAGCTCCTTGTTCCAACTTAATTTTGCCAGGGACTATGGAAATAGGTGAAGGATTTTTCTTAAAAGGAAAGGTTCCTTTTGTCTCTCTGGGAGAAATGTTCTAACACAGTATCACACTCCAATTGCACCATATCTCACAGGGATTGAATAAAGCCCAAGTACTAAAATCCTTTGTAAAGCACTTTAGTGAATGTACAGTTAACACCTGGCACATTAAAACCAAGATGTAGATTCTTCATTAATTTACTGGTTCCACTTTCTGTTGAATGAAAAAGGTTCTGGAAGAATAAGATAAGCAAAAGCCAAATCAGTATACCTTTATAGCTACAAAATTAATGTCTTCACAATAGTAAAACCACTTCTAGCTGAATAGGTGGGTAACCGCAGAGGGCCCATTCAGGAACCCAGGAAATGTGACTTTTCCAGTGATGCATTGTGACCTGGGATAAGCTGCCTTTAACTTCTCAGTCTTGATACACCTTTCCTTTTAAAGTAGATTAACTTTTATCCTTTACATAGTAAGTGTGAAGATAATGAAATGTCAATGGTAGAGGTGCTTTAGCTTTTGGGAGGAAGCAAATCTAAGTTATGACTAATAATGCTTATGCTTCTCTTCTAAAGCAACAGGGATGTTGTCTAAGTCATCTCAATTCTGCAAGTGCCATAAAATCTGATTTTTCATTCAGCTCAGCAACTGATTCTCAAAAGCACTTTGCTGAATGCAAAAGATTAGTGATTGGTCATGGAGACCTTGCCTTTTAAAGCTGCCGTAATATTAAACTTAGCTTCTAAATAAATAAATAAACAAACCAAGAAACATAATATTTTTCCACCAAACAGCATTTAAAGAAATCCCCAGCTTTAGGCACGGGTGGTGGCTCACACCTATTAATATAATCCCAGTACTTGTGGGAGGCTAACTGGGGAGGATCACTTGAGGTCAGAAGTTGGAGACCAGGGCCATCACGGTGGCTCATGCCTTTAATGGTAGCACTCTGGGAGGCCGAGGCGGGAGGATTGCTCGAGGTCAGAAGTTCGAAACCAGCCTGAGCAAGAGTGAGACCCCATCTCTATTATAAATAGAAAGAAATTAATTGGCCAACTAATATATATAGAAAAAAGTAGCCGGGCATGGTGGTGCATGCCTATAGTCCCAGCTACTCGGGAGGCTGAGGCAGGAGGATTGCTTGAGCCTGAGAATTTGAGGTTGCTGTGAGCTACGCTGACGCCACAGCACTCACTCTAGCCTGGGCAACAAAACGAGACTCTGTCTGGAAAAAAAAAAAAAAAGATGTTGGAGACCAGACAGGGCAACATAGCAAAATCCTGTATCTATAAAAAAAACACACAAAACTTAGCCAGATTTGGTGGCAGGCATCTATAGTCTCAGCTACTCAGGAGGTTGAGGCAGGGGGACTGCTTGAGCCCAGGAGTTCTAGTCAGCCAGCCAGGAAGGGAGGGAAGGAGGGAGACAAGGAAGGAGGGAGGGAAAGGAAGGAAGAAGAAATCCTCAGCTTTAAAGTGATAACTACTTTCCAACTTGGGTCCAGCAGAATGACTACTGCAAAGACAGGTAGAGAGAAGGGTCATCTGCCATCAATGAGTGGTTGATTAAGAGAATATAGAATCAATATTCACAAGTGCATCCAGGGAGTGGCCTTCAAGAAGTAAGCCCCTAGGCCGGGCGCAGTGGCTCACACCTGTAATCCTAGCACTCTGGGAGGTTGAGGCGGGAGGACTGCTAGAGGTCAGGAGTTCAAAACCAGCCTGAGCAAGAACGAGACCCCATCTCTACTATAAATAGAAAGAAATTAATTGGCCAACTAATATATATAGAAAAAAGTAGCCGGGCATGGTGGTGCATGCCTGTAGTCCCAGCTACTCGGGAGGCTGAGGCAGCAGGATTGCTTGAGCCCAGGAGTTTGAGGTTGCTGTGAGCTAGGCAGATGCCATGGCACTCACTCTAGCCTGGGCATTAAAGCGAGACTCTTATCTCAAAAAAAAAAAAAAAGAAAAAGAAAAAAAAAGAAGTAAGCCCCTAGGGCACTCAAAGAGATTGGGAAATTTGCCAGGAGGCAGATAGGACTCCAGAAGTGTATACTAATACCAGGCTCAAGAAAGGCTGTCTGGACCAAAAGAATAAGAAATGTCCAATAAAGATGAATATTCACCAAAACAAGTTCTATACTTGGGTTACCTATACCTGTTACCACTTTCAAGATCTATAGTCAATGTGAGTGAGAACTAACCACTGATCATCAAATAAAATTATAAAACAAACAACAACAAAAAAGCAATGACTTACAGTGCTACTTTAATCACAACCTAACTATTCTAAATGGATTTCATTTTGGCCAATAGCTCTGATCATTAGCACATACAGCCCAGTATTAGAAGGGTTTGCTTTGGTAAGCCCAGTGACAGAAGAGGGGTTTGTTTCTTTGCCTTGGTTACTGACAGCTTACCCACATATGATGAATGATTTGCATATACTATGAGGCCAAAAGACACCAAAAAAGACAAGCCAGTACCAAAAGCTAGTTTATGGAAAAGTCTGAGGTATTTGAAGCATGAGAGGAATTGGACATGAGGGATAGTCTCCATAGCCAGCCTTGTAGATGAAAGAGGCCATGTGGCAAAGAACACAGGCAGCAAGCAGACAGGGACCCAAAGTCCTACCGCCCCAGAAGAACAGAATTCTGCCAACAACCTGAATGAGCCTGAACACAAATTCTCCCCCAGAGCCATGAGACAAGAATTAGCCCAGCCAGCACTATGATTTCAGTTTTGTAATACCCTGAGCAAAAAGTCAACTCAAGTCACACATTGTATCAGGACTTCTGACCTACAGAACCACGAACTAATAAATGGGTGTTATTTAAGTCTATCACACACACAAAAAGCTAGTTTATGTATGATTCACTTGAAGGATCTTAATTCTCCACAGGATCTCAAGGCAATTAGTTAACAAGGGTGAAGTCTCTTCTGGAACTGGGATGTCCATCTTCTCCTGTCCTTGGCAATCAGAGCTCCAGGTTCTTAGGCCTGGGACTTATACCATCAGTCCCCCTAGTTCTTGGGCCTCTGGCCTCAGACTGAATTACACCACCAGCATTCCCTGTTCTTGAGTTTGCAGACAGCATTCTGTGGGACTTCTCAGCCTCTATAATTGTGAGATCCCAGTCCCACAATGAATCCTCTCTTATGTATCTATATATCCTACTGGTTCTGTTTCTCTGGAGAACCAAATACTAATTTTGGTATTTAGTATTAAATAAAATAAGCTGTATCAAGGACACTAAACTGAGCTGAATTTTTCTAGGTCCAGTACTGAGTTATAATACTACTTTTGATGATTAAGGAACTAAGTGTAATACAAGCTCTTGGCTATCTCGACTTGCCTACTGATCTAATGACCAAAGAAAGAAAACAAATACCTAATCAGGTTTTGTTTTTTTTTTTGTTTTTTTTTTTGAGACAGAGTCTCACTTTGTTGCCCAGGCTAGAGTGAGTGCCGGGGCGTCAGCCTAGCTCACAGCAACCTCAAACTCCTGGGCTCAAGCAATCCTCCTGCCTCAGCCTCCCGAGTAGCTGGGACTACAGGCATGCGCCACCATGCCCAGCTAATTTTTTTTTTCTATATTAGTTGGCCAATTAATTTCTTTCTATTTATAGTAGAGACAGGGTCTCGCTCTTGCTCAGGCTGGTCTCGAACTCCTGACCTCGAGCAATCCGCCCGCCTCGGCCTCCCAGAGAGCTAGGATTACAGGCTTGAGCCACCGCGCCCGGCCTGTTTTTTTTTTTTTGAGACAGAGTCTCACTTTGTTGCCCAGGCTAGAGTGAGTGCCGTGGCATCAGCCTAGCTCACAGCAACCTCAAACTCCTGGGCTCAATCAATCCTTCTGCCTCAGCCTCTCAAGTAGCTAGGACTACAGGCATGCACCACCATGCCCGGCTAATTTTTTCTATATATATTAGTTGGCCAATTAATTTCTTTCTATTTATAGTAGAGATGGGTGTCTCGCTCAGGCTGGTTTCAAACTCCTGAGCTCAAGCAATCCACCCGCCTTGGTCTCCCAGAGTGCTAGGATTACAGGCGTGAGCCACCATGCCCGGCCCCTAATCAGTTTGTTCAGTTAGAAAATCCCAGTTAAAAAGTAGAAGCTGCCGGGCGTGGTGCCTCACGCCTGCAATCCTAGCACTCTGGGAGGCTGAGGTGGGCGGATTGCTCGAGGTCAGGAGTTCAAAACCAGCCTGAGCAAGAGCGAGACCTCGTCTCTACTAAAAATAGAAAGAAATTAATTGGCCAACTAATATGTATAGAAAAAAATTAGCCGGGCCTGGTGGCGCATGCCTGTAGTCCCAGCTACTTGGGAGGCTGAGGCAGGAGGATTGCTTGAGCCCAGGAGTTTGAGGTTGCTGTGAGCTAGGCTGACGCCACGGCACTCACTCTAGGTTGGGCAACAAAGTGAGACTCTGTCTCAAAAAAAAAAAAAAAAAGTAGAAGCCAAGGCCGGGTGTGGGCAACAAAGTGAGATTCTGTCTCAAAAAAAAAAAAAAAATATATATATATATATATACACACACACATATATATATAATTAGCCAGGCATGGCGGCACACGTGTGCCTATAGTCCCAGCTACTCGGGAGGCTGAGGCAGTAGGATTGCTTGAGCCCAGGAGATTGAGGTTGCTTTGAGCCACAGCACCCACTCTAGCCTGGGCAACAAAGTGAGACTCTGTCTCAAAAAAAAAAAAGTAGAAGCCAGTCCAAGCATGGTGGTTAAGTGAGGTGGGGCAGGAGGTGGGAAGATTGTTTGAGGCCAGCAGTTGGAGACCAACCTGAGCAAGAGGCAGATCCTGTCTCTACAAAAAGTAGAAAAATTAGCCAGGTGTGGTGGTGAGTGCCTTGTAGTCCCAGCTCTTTGGGAGGCTGAGGCAGTAGGATAGCTCCAGCCAAGGAAGGAGTCTGAGGTTGTAGTGAGCTATGACCCCTTCATACTCCAGACCAAGGGACAGAGCAAAACCCTATCTCCAAAAAACAGCAGAAGGCATGATGGCACTAGGCATGGTGGTGCACGCCTGTAATCCCAGATATTTCGGGGGCTGATGTAAGAGGATCACTTGAGCCCAAGAGTTCGAAACCAGCCTGTGCAACATAGCAAGACCTTATCTCAAAAAGGGGCGGGGGCCCTCGGGAATTTCTTTGAATTGATTTTACCTGTCTATTCTTTGCCTATATACCCTTCTGCTTCAATAATCTGAACTGACTGTATTTACTGATCAGGAATGAACCCTTAACTAGAGTTCTGCTCATACTTTGGCAAAGAGTTCTACTCTTACCTATTCAGCTAGGCTGCAATGCAACAAACTTAGTCTACAACTGAATTTGATCAATTCAGCCCAGTACTCCCTTCCTGGGATCCACCAGCACCAGATATAACAAAACTTCGATTGGTGACACATGCCTGCAGTCCAAACTATTCTGGAGGCTGAGATGGGAGGGTTGCTTGAGCCCAGGGATTCAGGCCTAGCCTGGGCAACTTAGTAAGAACCTATCTCTCAAAAAAAAAAAAGTTAGCTATCACATCTGGCAAATTTTTTTGTAAAGACAGAGTCTCATTATGTTTCCCGGGCTCATCTTGAACTCCTGGATGCAAGTGATCCTCCCACTTCAGTCCACTTGAAATGCTGGAATTATAGGCATGTATCCCAGCACCTGGTCTCCTAAAAAAAATTTTCATAAAAATTAAATCAGGTGTGATAGTGCATGCTTGTTGTCCTAGTAACTTGGGAGGCTGAGGCAAGAGGATCAATTGAGCCAAGGAGTTCAAGGCTACAGTGAGCTATGACTGTTCTACTGTACTACTGTACTCTAGCCCTGCGGTCCCCAACTCCTGGGTGGAAGACCAGTACCCTCCTTTGGCCTGTTAGAGACCAAGCTACATGCTCTGCCCATCCCCCCACTCCTATCTATAGAAAAATTGTTTTCCATGAAACAGGTCCCTGGTGCCAAAAAGTTTGGGACCACTACTCTAGCCCAGCAGGACTCTGTCTCAAAAAAAAAAAAAAAAAAAAAAAATTTCAGTTTGGCCTTTCCTTTATATCACTATCTTTTATTCCTCTAAAACCTCATCCTGAACCTTCTTCTGTTGATTGATAATAGCATCCTGGTCTTGGGATTTCCTTCATAAGCCAAGAAATAAAACCAGCTTATCAGGGTGGAGATAGTAAATTTTAAAATCACTTCAAATAGGACTGCTGAAAGTTCTTGGAGAAAATAATTACACATATTAGAAATTCAGAAATAGAAAGTAAAAAGAATTCAGAGACCTTGACTCTGGGTCCAGCTTTATTACCAAATCACTAAGTTATCTAGGCATTCACAGGGCATTTTCTCTACCTCAGAGAAATGCTTGAGACCAATGAAAGCATGCTTATTTAATCCACTGGATGAAATTTAACTCATCCAAAAGTTAAGATATTTCTTTGTGTTTTTGTTTTTGTTTTTTTTTCCTGAGACAGAGTCTTGCTCTGTTGCCTGGGCTAGAGTGCCATGGCATAAGCCTAACTCACAGCAATATCAAACTCTTGCACTCAAGTATTCCCTCTGCCTTAGCCTCCCAAGTAGCTGGGACTACAGGCATGTGCCACCATGCCTGGCTAATTTTTTCTGTATACTTTCAGCTGTCCAAGTAATTTCTTTCTATTTTTGGTAGAGACAGGGTCTCGCTCTTTGCTCAGGCTGGTCTCAAACTCCTAACCTTGAGGGATCCGCCCGCCTCCCCAAGTACTAGGATTACAGGTGAAAGATAATTCTTAATAATGTAAATAATTCTTGGGCTGAAGAAACTCTTGTTTTAACCTTTTGTGAGTTGTTATATAATTACACCCTACATCATCACATTTAATTTCCAAATGTAATGTATGCTCAAGGTAACAAAGAATTCCTTTAAGCCAGGCCCAGACCTTTTCTTTTACCTTATATATTTATAGATAATGAAATCTCTAAGCAAAATTCTAAGATCTCGCCCAACAAAAGGACTGTCCAGTGTTTACCGAATACTAACATATAGAACAAAGTGAGGAGGAAGTAAAGGCCCGGATTCTAAAAAATAAATGAACAATTTAAGAGTCTGATTTAAAACAAATAAATAAAAAGATGGGTTAAAAGTTTATATCAGAAGGGTAACTTTGTTTTGAATGGCTCTAACAATCCCATAAGGTATGCAGTATCAAATTTGGTCTGGGTAATTAATTCTGTGGACTCTTCCCTTTTCACTTCCAGATTGGACAGCCCTAAGGATAATCTCCCTCACTCTCCTAGGACTCAGTTGGAAGATTCATTATTTATGCCCTCAATTGTTTACTCTTTCCTATTTTTCCATCCATCCAGGCCCAACGGCAGTGTTATCACTGGCCTATTTCCAAACTAAATGTGTTAGCTCATTGCCCTACTAGTTACAAAACTGAAAATAATGACTGTGGTATTTTAATATTCGGGAATAACTCCACTGATCACTGATCCAGGAGAGAAATTAACAACAATGCCAGCCCGGGTTACCAAAGTTAAATTATCTTGGGTGAAGTGAGAGCCACACATCATTCTAGTCCTTTATTTTGAGCCACTGAGCAACATAAAATGCACATCCAACAAGAATTCTTAAAGGCCAAAAAGAAAAAAAGAAAAAACAAACAAACAAAAAACATGGGGGAAAAAAAGAATTCTTAAAGGCCAGTATCATTAGAAAGGCAGCTCTAGCCCTAAGAGCAGACTAGTAAACTATTGAGGATTAAACTGATAGAGATGCAATAGGCAATAGCCTAGCAACCATTCTTCGGGAAGAGTTCAGTAACTCACCAGTAATCAATTCCACATCTTTATCTGAGTGGTAAACAGATTACAGATGCCACCAATTCCTCTACCCTCAGAATTCGGACCCACAGCAAACAACTTCCTCAAAACATTCAGCTTCCAAGAGTCAAAACCCTGGGGGATGAGGCAGTGCTTAACCGCACAAAAAATTGTCTGACACCAGACTGACAAAGCTAAAAACTACCATCAGCCACATCTCCATATGAATGCATTCATTGTTGTTTCTACATAAGTCTCTCAGTTTGAGAGCTGCACCCAAGTCTTTTTTGCCTCTAATATTTTCTCACCTTGAGTAAGCTTTTCTCAATTCCAAACCTTACAACTCTCAAGCTGATTATTATGAGAATCAAGCAACACCAAGGGTCCAATATTTTCCTTCACCTTCTCAAGGGGATCATTTTATACTTCTGGTGTGAATGGGGGATTAGACTTGAGTCTCCCTTTAGAGAGAACACAGGGCCCTTTTTCTTAGCATTTTAAGCTGTGACTCAGAAATAAGTAGGAAGGATAAAAACAGATTGCTGAAGAAAATTAAATCAGTTACTTTAACCTCAGCAGCATTATGTCCCATCAACCTAAGAGATTATGGGAAGTCATGGTTTTGTATAATTGTTTCCTTGCAGAAGACCAAATTTGAGGATTTCCATGCCCCTTAAATGTATTTGGAGATCAGTGTAGATACACCCATGATTAGTTCTATACATAGCCTATCGTCTCCTGGGAAAAACTCTTTGGGGAACCCCAATCACTACACCATGCAAAATACTGACTTCAAAAATCAGTAAAGAAAATAGAAACACAACAAAAATAAAGTGACCAAAGTGTAATATAATTTTTTTTTTTTTTGAGACAGAGTCTCCCTTTGTTGTCCAGGCTAGAGTGAGTGCCGTGGCGTCAGCCTAGCTCACAGCAACCTCAAACTCCTGGGCTCGAGTGATCCTTCTGCCTCAGCCTCCCGAGTAGCTGGGACTACAGGCATGTGCCACCATGCCCGGCTAATTTTTTTTTTTATATATATATCAGTTGGCCAATTAATTTCTTTCTATTTATAGTAGAGACGGGGTCTCCCTCTTGCTCAGGCTGGTTTTGAACTCCTGACCTTGAGCAATCCGCCCGCCTCGGCCTCCCAAGAGCTAGGATTACAGGCATGAGCCACAGCGCCCGGCCGTGTAATATAATTTTATAAAGCTTTATTAACTACTCACTCATGGGTAGAGAACAAGAAAAATTACCTGAGCTACCAAATAGGAGGGCTACCTGTTTTTTGGTAGAAGCAAGTTAAAGTGTCATGGACTCCAAGTGATTTTTTTGTCACTTTCCCGGGTTGCTCTATCTTAACATCAAAGTGTATTAGGTTTGTCAAGGTTTCAATCAGTAATTTAACAGTTCGCTCTAAGTAACAAGTTAGGTAAGATAACATCTGGGGGATTCTCTTTCCCTCCTCATTCATTCATTTCTTTTATTGAGAGACAGGGTCTTCCTCTGTCACCCAGGCTAAAGTGCAGTAGCGTTATCACAGTACACTGCAGCCTGGAACTCCTGGGCTCAAACCATCCTCCTGCCTCAGCCTCTCAATTAGTTGGGACTACAGGCACAAGCCACCACCCCCACCTAATTTTTTATTTTTATTTTTTGTAGAGACAGGGGTCTCACTATATTACCCAGACTGGTCTAAAACTTCTGGTAATCCTCCCAGGAGGCCAAAGTGCTGGGATTACAGGTATGAGCCACCTCACTGGACCTCCCTTCCAATTTAAACATGATTCATAGAGACTTGAGGGACAAATGGGTTATAAACTAAAAACCCCAAACCTAGCACAGGATTACTACTAATCTACCTTTTAGTAACATTTCTATACTAAGAGTACTTCAAATTTATTTTCTTAAAAAGTATATGAAGTTTCTTGATCACTATTGGTTTCCACAACTGAGACAGTTTCCAATCCTATCACCCTTATTCTTTATACTTGCTTTCACCCCAAATTGTTCATGAATGGTTAGAGATTCAATAAATCAATGCAAAGAAAAATAATTAATCCAGCTAAAACTGTAAGACAGCCCCAGCATATCAATTCTGTCTTCAAAAATTGACTCCAGGCCAGGCACAGTGGCTCACACCTGTAATCCTAGCACTCTGAGAGGCTGAGGCAGGAGGACTGCTTGAGCTCAGGAGTTTGAGACCAGCTGAGCAAGAGCCAGATGCCCCATGTCTACAAAAAACAGAAAAATCAGCAGGACACAGTGGTGCATCCCTGTAGTCTCAGCTACTCAGGAGACTGAAGCAGAAAGATCACTTGAGCCCACGAGTTTTATGTTGCAGTAAGCTACAATGACGTGACTGCACTCTAGCCAGGGTGACAGAGAGAGACTCTGTCTTAAAAAAAAAAAAAAGGGTTGACTCCAGTTAGAATACTTTGGAAACTGAATCTGGATTACGTCAATAAACTCTGAACCATTTTAATTAATATTTACCAAAGTATTACCCCAAAAATGATATTCATCCCTTCTGGTATGGTAGTTCTTTGCTAATCACCATTAAAGTAAGCCTGATCCAAACATCTTTAGTTGAAATGCCCAGTGAAAGCAAGGGTACCAGGAACATTGCCACCTAACACACACACACCCTTTGTTTCTAAACATCACAAATTTTGGGTTTTCTATCTTCAATTGATAACTTTCCTCTCACTTTAAAACCTATAAACAGGTTCCCGATTTTGGCTGAAGAGATTCATGTCCTTAAGAAAGATGGCATTTGTAAATTGTAGAAGCAAAGGAACTCAAAGAGATAAATATTGTTTAAATTGTAAAGCTACAGCCACCCAAATTCATAAAGTTTGGGGAAAAGAACCCTTTAAAAAATAAATTAAAATTCATCTGGATTTTAAGTTTGGTTTTGGTTTTTGATGACAGAAACTAATCCCTCTGAAAGTCTATGAATATAAGAAATATACTGATGGAGAAACAGGTAAGACTTTTTAAGTTTCATTAACAGCACGGTAACTTTGCCAGCTTTAAGCCAGGTTTCTCCAACAGAGCTGAGCTACTACACAAAGCCAGTGACAATGTACTCAAGGAAGAGACTTTAGCAGAGTTAATAGCTAACAACTATCAGGATTTCCTTTAACCACCATTTGATGGGGGCTGCTCCCTCTTTACACTAGTACCTCCTGTCCTTTCAGATTGTTATTGCTGATTAAGGCAGTCCCAGGGAAGAAAATGGTGAAGACGCCTTAATGGACACGGATGCGGTACAGTTCCAAAAACCCACTCCTCACTCCTAGCTGGCCTTTTTTATTTTTATTTTTTATTTTTTTGCAGTTTACTGCATCAGATACCACACAAAAAAAGGCTTCATCTTTTCTTCTCTCCGCATTTTACTATGCAACCGACATCGACACATTAGTAAAAGGAGGTAAGAGTACTGAATCTCCTTACCCAGCTGCAGGGGTGAGATGAAGGGAAGGAAAGGATGAAGGGTAGAATTAGAAAATCCACATAAACGGACGGGATGTGGAGATCTTACTTCCCATTCCATTTCCCCTTTTATTACAAGGTTAAGTCTGCAGAAGTCGGGGTTGCGTTAGAAAAAGCACACACACACCTTGCGCCCTGGAACGGAGGTGAGGTTCGCTCCGCAGCACTCGGTAGGGCTCTGGGCTCCGCCCTGCCCGCCTGGGGCAGCTCAGCCTAGCTCGCTCGGCTGAGGAAGAAGGATGAGAAGGGGCTTCTAGTGATCTTGGCAGGGGGAGGGGGAGGCGGCTGCTCCGGGTGCCAGGCTCACCGAGCGCAGCACTCAACGGTGCGCCGACACCCCCTCCCCCAGCTGGCTGCCGCTAGCTCCCCTCCACCGCCGGAAGCCGGCCCCGCCCCCTCACCTCCATCCCAGCTCTCGACGAGCCCCCTCCTGTCCGCACAACCAATGGCGAGCCAGGGAGCCAGCAGAGCGACTCGCCAAGCAGCCAACTGGGGAGGCCTACTGGGAGGTCAGCCGCCCGGGATAGGCCAGCTACCCGCGGCCCCGGCCCCCGTGCGGCTCCTCTTTGTTAGCGCTGCCCCCATCTCTCCCAGCCCTCACCCCAAAGAAGAGAGCCCAGCATCCCGCAGCTGGGCCAGGTGATGCCCCGCCCCTTCTCCCACTCCCCCACCCTCAGACTTCAGCAGCAATTCCCACCAGGAGACACCCGGGAGTAAAAAGATGGTACCCAGGCCTCTCTGCCTCTCCGTCCTTTTCTCAGACTAATCAATTGCACACCTTCATAACAGTGGACGAATTTAGGTTTGCATACTAGATCAGCTGCACACATCAATCCTCCCAGTTGGAAACTCTTGCTTCCCAGATGCAGAAATTACTGTGTGTGTGTGGGGAGGGGGGGTCATATTGAGAAAGTATGTATCTGGTAGTTGGTGGGGCAGAGGAGAAGGAATACATCAATTCATCTGCACATACAGATGGACACACACAAAACACAGTTGGCTCCAACCTGTTTCAGACATAAGAAGACATCTACATCCAGTTAAAGCCAAGATGACCACTCCCTTAGCAGGTTTCAGTACTATTAG
The DNA here is from genome assembly GCF_040939455.1 of Microcebus murinus. Classification (NCBI taxonomy): domain Eukaryota; kingdom Metazoa; phylum Chordata; class Mammalia; order Primates; family Cheirogaleidae; genus Microcebus; species Microcebus murinus. The sequence continues at coordinate 22,184,550 of NC_134121.1, read as the reverse complement.
GAAGCAAATAGCTAAGTCTTATTCAACCCACATACCTAATATTAGGAAAAAAAACTCTCAGCAACAGCCAGGCTGCTGCATAACTGGCAGGTTTCATCAACAAGTCAATCACTAATGCCAATGTAGAAGCATAAGGCTGGTGGGATAGAATATGCTAAAGATCGTAGTATGTTTTCTTGGGTGTAGTGGTAGAGCAGTACATAGGGGTCATTTAAGAAAAATAAAATGGGGGTGGAGAAGGCAAGCTATTAATCTAGGTTGTCATTTTGGTTCACAGAGTTTTTCCAAGTGAAAGATACTAAATATCTATATCACTCTCTACAACCTTGCTTAATTCTTCCAGCACTATTATAATTTACAACAAAGCAAAACTTTAGCTTCATTTTATGTGCTGCTCAAAGCATTTCATATTTAACAACCTCAGTCTTCCTGGAAGATGGAAAAGGAGCTGTATGACATGCCAGTTTTAAAGACAGTTCATTTTTCTGACCTGAATTAAAAGACTTGAGCTTAAACAGACAGATACAGACATAGACATAGACTGTTGTCCCCAAACCCCCGGGGGCATCTGTGGCCTCTTAGGAACCAAAGCCTCCCCCCACCCACCCACCCAGCAAAGCAGGAGGTAAGTGGCAGATAAGCAGCAGGCTTTATCTGTATTTACAACCACTGGCAACACTGCATAAACTTTACCTCCTGTCAGATCAGCAGGCATTGGGCATTAGATTCTCTCATAGAAAAGCAAAGCCCACTGTAAACTGCGTGTGCAAGGGATTTAGGTTGTGCGCTCCTTATCCTGAATCATCCCCAAACCATCTCCCCACCCCACACTGGTCCGTAGAAAAATTGTCTTCCATGAAACCGGTCCCTGATGCCAAAAAGGCTGGGGCCACTAGATAGAGATAGAGATAGAGACAGAGACAGGGTCTTATTCTATTGCCAGGACTACAGTGGAACTCAAAGCATTTCATATATAACATCATAGCTCACTGCAACCTCAAACTCCTGGGCTCAAGGGATCCTCCTGCCTCAACCGCCCAAGTATCTGGGACTACAAGTGCACATACCTGGCTAATTTTTCTATTTTTTGTAGAGATAGGGTCTTGCTCAGCTCATCTCAAACTCCTGGCCTCAAATGATCCTCCTGCCTCGGTCGCCCAAAGTGCTAGGATTACAGGCATGAGCCACCCTGCCCAGCCTCAAAAACAGATTTATGTAGGAACTTCATTGGTGTCTCACAGGCTAGCTTTTATTAGGTTCCATATGAAAAGAACAAAATGTGAACTTTTTTACTATTTTAGATTCTGGCAGATTGTATTATAAAATTATCACATCTATTTTTTAAGCACATATGAATATTGTATGTCTGTAGGTCCAAGAAAATATCTGGGAAATATAAACACCAATCTGTCAACAGAGGTTACTACTGAGAGAAAGGAAAGAAGGGATGGAAGAAGTGAGGGACAGAATTTGTTTTATTCTATCTTTTAAAAAATAAAAAAACAGACCCAGGCCTGGTGGCTCATACCTATAATCCCAGCACTTTGGGAGGCCCAGCCCAGAGGATCACTTGAGCCCAGGGTTTTAAGGTTACAGTGAGCTATAATCTGATCATTGTACTCCAGCCTGAGTGATAGAGGGAGATCCAGTCTCAAAAAAATAAATAAATACAAATAAAAAACATGCATTAACTTGTAATTTTTAAAAGATTAGCTGAATAAAATTATAGATTTATCATTTTGAAACTTTCTATGTTTAACATGTCTTTTATAAGCAGTAAAAGATATTAAAACAAAACAAACATGTCTCTCAGAAATAGATGGAAAAGATCAATACGATGGATGAAAAACTAGTTTAGGTTAACATTCACCTAGTCTGCTCAGTTTGCACATTGTTATTTCTTAAAGCACCCTATTTTGCAAATTTCCCAAATGGCATTTATAAAAAGCACAAAGAAAAACAAGGAATTTTCATGCTTAATTTACTCTCATCAAAATTAATATACAGTTTTCAGTAGAACTGAATAACAAACACAAAACAATAACAATGATCTAACCCTAGGCAGGGGGCAGTGGCTCATGTCCCCCTGTAATCCTAGTACTCCAGGAGGCGGTAAGATGGCTCAAGGTCAGGAGTTCAAGACCAGCCTGAGCAAGAGTGAGACCCTGCCTCTCTCTACTAAAAATAGAAAGAAATTAGCTGGACAACTAAAAGCATATAGAAAAACTTAGCCAGGCAAGGCAAAGAAAGAAAAGAAAGAGAAAAGAAAGAGAAGAGAAGAGAAGAGAAGAGAAGAGAAGAGAAGAGAAGAGAAGAGAAGAGAAGAGAAGAGAAGAGAAAAATTAGCTGGCCGTTGTGGTGTGTCTGTAGTCCTAGCTACTTGGGCCACAAGGACAGGACGATGGCTTGAGCCTAGGAGTTTGAGGCTGCAGTGAGCTATGATAATGCCACTACACTCTATCCCAGGGCAACAAAGCAAGACTGTCTCCAAAAAAAAAGAAAGGAAAAAAAAAAAAGGAAAGTGAACCCCCTCCTCATTTCCCTCTTTTAAAAAATGATCCAACCTGAACAAGAAGCTAGCTAAACACTCTTTTTTTTTTTTTTTTTTTTTTTTGAGACAGAGTCTCACTTTGTTGCCCAGGCTAGAGTGAGTGCCGTGGTGTCAGCCTAGCTCACAGCAACCTCAAACTCCTGGGCTCAAGCAATCCTGCTGCCTCAGCCTCCCGAGTAGCTGGGACTACAGGCATGTGCCACCATGCCCAGCTAATTTTTTCTATATATATTAGTTGGCTAATTAATTTCATTCTATTTATAGTAGAGACGAGGTCTCACTCTTGCTCAGGCTGGTTTTGAACTCCTGACCTAGAGCAATCCTCCCGCCTCGGCCTCCCAGAGTGCTAGGATTACAGGTGTTAGCCACTGCGCCTGGCCAAAAAGCTAAACACTCTTAAAAAACAATTTTCCCTATAAAAACCTGCTATGTGACATTTACGGAAGTCAAACACCAATGGCACAGAACAGAGACCTGGATAAAAAACCTTTTTATTCACTAGACTTCAAGAGAACAGCAGGTCTGAAAAAACAGTGTGATAGTTTAAGAAAAGAAAAGGCAATGCCTTGAACTATTATTTCAATGATGCAAGGTATTCTTTAACAGTAGTTCGGCTTGGGGGTTTTTGTAAAAACTGGCTGCACTTTCTCTTTCAGACACTAGAGGGAAGTGAAAAATCCATTCACTGTATCTTTGAATTTCATTTTATTCATTCACTCACTCACAACACCAAATATTTATTGTGCTCCTATATACCAGAAACTCTATTGAACCCCAGAGACAAAAAGATGAATAAGATGTAGTCTTTGGGCTGGGTGTGGTGGCTCACGCCTGTAATCCTAGCACTCTGGGAGGCCAAGGCGGGAGGATCGCTCAAGGTCATGAGTTCAAAACCAGCCTGAGCAAGAGCGAGACTCCATCTCTACTAAAAATAGAAAGAAATTAATTGGTCAACTAAAAATATATAGAAAAAATTAGCCAGGCCTGGTGGCACATGCCTGTAGTCCCAGCTACTTGGGAGGCTGAGGCAGGAGGATCGTTTGAGCCCAGGAGTTTGAGGTTGCTGTGAGCTAGGCTGAGGCCATGGCACTCTAGCGCAGGCAACAGAGTGAGACTCTGTCTCAAAAGAAAAAAACAACAAAAGATGTAGTCTTTGGCTTGAAGGTGCTTAGTTACATAGGGAAGACACACTAGTTAAAAAAATAATAATTAAGGCCGGGCGCTGTGGCTCACGCCTGTAATCCTAGCTCTTGGGAGGCCGAGGCGGGCGGATTGCTCAAGGTCAGGAGTTCAAAACCAGCCTGAGCAAGAGCGAGACCCCGTCTCTACTATAAATAGAAAGAAATTAATTGGCCAACTGATATATATATAAAAAATTAGCTGGGCATGGTGGCGCATGCCTGTAGTCCCAGCTACTCGGGAGGCTGAGGCAGGAGGATCACTCGAGCCCAGGAGTTTGAGGTTGCTGTGAGCTAGGCTGACGCCACAGCACTCACTCTAGCCTGGACAACAAAGTGAGACTCTGTCTCAAAAAAAAAAATAATAATAATAATTATAATAAAGGCAAACTACAACAGAGAATGCACAAGAGTAGAGAACCAAATCCCAGCCTTTGGGAGACTGCAGGTTTGGGACAGGACAGAAGGAAAAGTATTACTGGCAGAGGGAGGAAAATGTGTGTCTATATAATAATACACACTAGAAAAACCAGACTATGCAAACTGGCTTATTCACCTATTATTAATAACAATCTTCCTGGCCTTAATATAAATGGAAATAACCTATACCTAGAATGGTATCTTTAAACTGCTATCTATAGAAATTAGAGGCATTATCTAGGGGAGAAGATTTACCAAAATAAGTAGCTGGCTAGGTTTCAAGATCAATTGCACACAGTTTAAAATGCATGAAGGTAGCAGATACAACTGGAGTTAAGACTGCTTATATGATAAAAAAAATTCTTATTTGAAATCAGGATAAGTTACTCTAGACCCCACTGAAAAGAGTGTATCAAAGGTGAATAAATATGTGGAAGTTTCTAAAATGTGCAGTCTTATACGAATAATTTCGCACATTAGAAAATAGAATACCCTGACAATTAGCTTTCACTGATGCCTTTTAAAAACCTATGTAAAGAGACATCTGGGTAGTAGGTAAATCATTTCCACACCTAAGTAACTGAAGACTCTCCAGGTGAGACTTTAACTGATAAACCAGAATTATAGCTCCAAGTCCCCATAAGGGCACCAACGAGAAACACTTGTAATACTAGCATGGAGGATTTCCCCCTAACCCTCGAAATGACTGTTGCATCTTTTGCTATGGTTTGGGATATTCAGATTGTGCGTGTAGGGTGTGGAGAGTTGGAGAGAACGAATAAATTGTTAACTTCTCATACTGATGGGGTAGCACATGGTAGAAAAAGTAAAAAGCCAAAATCCTGAAAAAGTTTCACACACAGACAAAATGAGACAGCAAACTTGTGAATCAAGCATGATTTGGCATCTTTAAATGCAGAGCCAATTCTCTTTCAGTGCCAAACCCAATGGCTTCTCCTGTAGATAAAATGGCACAGTTCCTGAAAAAGCCCTGGACGCTGTTTCCCCACAATCCAGTATAATCTGTCAGAAGACAGAAAACAAAAAGAAGGCTGTGCAAGCCAGAAAAAGCAAATTATAACCAACACAGAGCCAACACTTTACTTGAGACAGAAGGAGCTTTTCTATGCATCTTTGGAAGGAGGGAGACAAAAGAAGCTTACCATTGCTCAAATAATCAAGGCAAACAATTAAACAATTTAACCAAACACCATCTTGGATTAGAATTTGATGCAACAGCTTGCCTTCTTTCTTCTTATTCATAGCCTTAAGGAATTATTTGTACCATGTATAAAAAAAGAGTTGATGGCCACAGTCTATAAAGAACTTTTAGGCCAGCACGGTGGCTCACGCCAGTAATCCTAGCACTCTGGGAGGCCAAGGCAGGTGGATTGCTCGAAGTCAGGAGTTCGAAACCAGCCTGAACAAGAGTAAGACCCCGTCTCTACTAAACATAAAAAGAAATTAATTGGCCAACTAATATATAGAGAAAAAATTAGCCGGCCATGGTGGCGCATGCCTGTAGTCCCAGCTACTCGGGAGGCTGAGGCAGTAGCATTGCTTGAGCCCAGGAGATTGAGGTTGCTGTGAGCTAGGACGCCACGGCACTCACTCTAGCCTGGGCAACAAAGTGAGACCCTGTCTCCAAAAAAAAAAAAAAGAAGAAGAAGAACTTTTATAAGTCAATAAGGAAAAAGACAAATAACCAAAGGGGAAAGTATTCAAAGAGCATGAGATAGTAAATCACAGAAGAAATATAAAAGGTCAAAAATTGCATATATTCCATATTGTTAGGTAGTGATGGAAAGTGCCTTCTCCATACAGACCTACACCATTTTGTCTGGATAGTACTGCCAACTGCAAGGTTCCAAAGAAACTTTGGCTAGTCTGAATGACAAAAATAAAAAAATAAAGAGGCCGGGCGCGGTGGCTCACGCCTGTAATCCTAGCACTCTGGGAGGCCGAGGCGGGCGGATTGCTCGAGGTCAGGAGTTCGAAACCAGCCTGAGCAAGAGCAAGACCCCATCTCTACTATAAATAGAAAGAAATTAATTGGCCAACTAATATATATAGAAAATTAGCCGGGCATGGTGGCGCATGCCTGTAGTCCCAGCTACTCGGGAGGCTGAGGCAGAAGGATTGCTTGAGCCTAGGAGTTTGAGGTTGCTGTGAGCTAGGCTGATGCCACGGCACTCACTCTAGCCTGGGCAACAAAAGCGAGACTCTGTCTCAAAAAATAAATAAATAAATAAATAAATAAATAAATAAAATAAAGGATGTCTAGCATAAGTAATATATGTCTAAAAATATTTAGGATATAAGCTTTGTGAAATACCTAATCTAGGAAGGAAACTATTATTAAATAAATAGAATGGGGCCTGGCGCGGTGGCTCACCCCTGTAATCCTAGCACTCTGGGAGGCTGAGGCAGGTGGATCATTTGAGCTCAGGAGTTCGAGACCAGCCTGAGCAAGAGCAAGACCCCATCTCTACTATAAATAGAAAGACATTAATTAGACAGCTAAGAATATATAGAAAAAATTAGCCGGGCATGGTGGTACATGCCTGTAGTCCCAGCTACTTGGGAGGCTGAGGCAGGAGGATCATTTGAGCCCAGGAGTCTGAGGTTGCTGTGAGCTAGGCTGAGGCCACGGCACTCTAGCCCAGGCAAGAGAGTGAGACTCTGTCTCAATAAATAAATAAGTAGAATGGAGACAGGTAAACTGTACGTTAAATCCAAGGGAACTAAATAAGAATAAAAGACAAAACTTTACCTATGAATATAGCACAGTTGCCAATCCCTTGGTCTGCAATGAAAGTGGATGATGGAAGCAAATAACAGAAAGTCTTAATACAACCACATAAATAAAACATCTCCAAGAAAGTAAGCTTAGTCAACTGTCTTTGCTGTGAAAGCAGGCCATTCAGGAACCCCTTCACTAGTCACCAAATGCAAAAGAAAAGCAAATAATGCCTGGGTACAGGAAAAGCACGTACAGTATTCCCATCAATGATGAAAAGAAACCTAAGCCTTTTTATTTATCCTTGATATAAGGAGGTAAAGAACTCAAAGTCCAGAAAAAAGATTAAATTCCAACCTACATAAAAAGCTAAAAACTTCATGTTCTTTGTTCTAAAATTAGCAATACACAGGTCTCTATACTGAAAACAATATACAAGATCTTACATGATATGTCAGCAGGGTAAAGTTCTAAGCACATCAGCAGACTTCAGATTAATCATTTCAGTTTTTCCTTATTGGTTTTAGATCACATCCCAATTTTCCCTATTGTTAATGCCACTTTAAAGGCTGAGAAAAATTTAGTTCAACAGATTGAAATTTCAAGCATTTTCTAAGTGCATTATAGGTAATGATGCCACTGATTCTATATTTAGACTCAGGTATAGAACAAGGAGTGCTAGTTTTGCCTGAAACGGCACCATGTCCATCTTCAAAGCCTCACTGCAACCATCACCTAACCCTGCATTAAAGTGTCTCAATGGGCCAGGCACGGTGGCTCACACCTGTAATCCTAGCACTCTGGGAGGCCAAGGCAGGCGGATTGCTCGAGGTCAGGAGTTTGAACCCAGCCTGAGCAAGAGTGAGACCCTGTCTCTACTATAAATAGAAAGAAATTAATTGGCCAACTAATATACATAGAAAAAATTAGCCGGGCATGGTGGCGCATGCCTGTAGTCCCAGCTACTCGGGAGGCTGAGGCAGCAGAATTGCCTGAGCCCAGGAGTTTGAGATTGCTGTGAGCTAGGCTGATGCCACAGCACTCACTCTAGCCTGGGCAACAAAGCGAGACTCTGTCTCAAATAAATAAATAAATAAATAAATAAATGAAGTGTCTCCATGGTGTTACCTACATAAATTTTTTTTTTTTTTTTTTGAGACAGAGTCTCACTTGTTGCCCAGGCTAGAGTGAGTGCCATGACGTCAGCCTAGCTCACAGCAACCTCAAACTCCTGGGCTCAAGCGATCCTCCTGCCTCAGCCTCCCAAGTAGCTGGGACTACAGGCATGCGCCACCATGGCTGGCTAATTTTTTATATATATATCAGTTGGCCAATTAATTTATTTCTATTTATAGTAGAGACGAGGTCTCGCTCTTGCTCAGGCTGGTTTCGAACTCCTGACCTTGAGCAATCCGCCCGTCTCGGCCTCCCAGAGAGCTAGGATTACAGGCGTGAGCCACCGCGCCCGGCCTTGTTACCTACATAAATTAAAATGCTTTTTCAATATTTTTTTGTGAGAGGTTGTATTGATTGGCTGTGATGCTTTAAATGTAGACAATAAATCACCCCGACCAGTCCTTTACATTTTTTTTTCTTTTAAAAGACAGAGTCTGGCCATGTTGCCCAGGCTAGACCAGAACTCCTGGGCTCAAGCGATCCTCCTGCCTCAGCCTGCCAAGCAGCTGTGAGCCATCTTGCCCAGTTTCCCCATTAGTCCTTTAAATGTTCAGCATTGTAACTGCCATAGGATGGTTGGTATTCATATTCTCACTTAAACCAAAAAGCCAAGATGGTAAAACTCTTGGAATATGAACCCTCTAAAGTGATATAATAAATCTTTAGGGAAATATCTTTAATAAAAAGTTATTTCATTATGATTCCATAATTGTTACATTCCAAAAATTAGGGTAGCAATATCTTTCACCAAATTTTAAGCTGTTTTTTCCCCAAATAGTATTTATTAAAAAAAAAAAATCACCATTCTCAAAAGGAACTTAAGGCCTCTAATAGCACGTTGCTAATTTTCACAACATCCCAATAAAGAACTATTACTTAGCATTTATATCACACTTAAACTTGCAAAAGTGTTTTACAATTATTTTCATTAGTCGTCATGCCTCACAACCACCCACTGAGCCAAACTGGTCCTGTTATCCTCATTTGACAGCTGATGTCTCTTGAGGCCAAGGTCAAGTCCCTATGTTTTTCTAAGACCAGGGACCTGACCTTTATAAACAATCTAATTCACTCACCAGTTATCTGTATTGCTCATAGCACTACTTAAAGCAGTTTTTAAAGAACAGGAATCTACATAAAATAATGATACAAAAACATTAAAGGAATATAATACTTCAATAAAAAACACATAACCAATTGGAATACAATAGGAAAGGATTTAGTATAATAACAATGACACAGGAGGTTTTCAAAGAAGTCAGCTTCCAAAACCTATCAAACAAAAACGAAAAAAACGATCAAGTGCTTCATCTTAATTTTTCCCCCCAATCTACTATAATCAGGGTTCTATTTCCACCACTCCGATGAATGGTTCTAACCAAAATCATCAATAATCTCTAGGTTGTCAAATCCTGTGGGTACTTCCTATTAAGTGACCTCTAAACAACATTCTACACAGTTGGCCTCTACTTTCTTGAAACACTTCTTTTTTTTTTTTTTTTTTTTGAGACAGAGTCTCACTTTGTTACCCAGACTAGAGTGAGTGCCATGGCGTCAGCCTAGCTCACAGCAACCTCAAACTCCTGATGCACCACCATGCCCGGCTAATTTTTTCTATATATATTAGTTGGCCAATTAATTTCTTTCTGTTTATAGTAGAGACGGGGTCTCGCTCTTGCTCAGGCTGGTGTCGAACTCCTGACCTCGAGCAATCCGCCCACCTCAGCCTCCCAGAGAGCTAGGATTACAGGCGTGAGCCACCGCCCCCGGCCTTTGAAACACTTCTTTACTTGGCTTCTGTAACATCATCTTCCTGGTTTTCCACCTACCTCACTGGCTGTTCCTTCTCTTTCAAACCTCTAGCCACAAATCATCCCTAGATAACCTCCTGATTGAATTCCATGACTTCAAATTCGATCTACATGTTGATGATATCCAAGTCTACAATTCTAGCTCAGACATCTCTCAGGAATGCCAGGCTTTTCTATCCAACTACCTATCTTATATCTTCATTTGGATGTTTAACAAGCATCTCAAACCTGGCATAACCAAAACAGAATCCCCCTTGACAAATTTATTCTGCTACAGAATAAATTTTCCCATCTCAACAAACAACCTCAACCATTTACTCACCTGGTTGCTCCAGGTTGGCCAGGTGCAGTGGCTCATGCCTGTAATTCTAGCACTCTTGGAGGCTGAGGCAGGAAAATTACTTGAGCTCAGGAGTTTGAGACCAGCCTGAGCAAGAGCAAGACCCCATCCATCTCTACTAAAAACAGAAAAATTAGTCAGGTGTTGTGGTGCATGCCTGTAGTCCCAGCTACTCAGGAGGCTGAGGCAGGAGGATCGCTTGAGCCCAGGAGTTTGAGGTTGCAGTGAGCTATGATGATGCCACTGCACTCTAGCCCAGACAACAGAACAAGACTCAGTCTCTAAATAAATAAACAAACAAGCAAACAATCTAGAAATTAATCCATGATGCTCTTTGCTTCCCTCTCCTAGCTGGGACAATCCCTGAGCAAGTCCTGTCAACTTCACTTCCAAAAGGTATCCTATTAGCTGGGCGTGGTGGTGCATGCCTGTAAGTCTTAGCTACTCAGGAAGTTGAGGAAGGAGGAGGATCACTTAAGCCCATGTGTTTGAGGTTACAGTGAGCTATGATCATGCCACTGCACTCTAGCCTGGGTGACAGGACAAAACTGTCACTAAAAAAATTGAAAATACAAAAGATATCCCAAATCTGTCCACCTGTCTACAGCTCTTCTACTATCACCCCAGTGCAAGTGACTATCAATCAATTCTCATCCGAATTAGTGCAAAAGCCTTGTAATTGGCTTGCTTCGTCTTTACCTTCCTACAATCCATTTCTAACACAACAACCAGAATATTCTTTCTAGTCACAAATCAGCTCACATCACACCCCTACTGAAAAACCTCCAAAGGAGGCCAGACACAGGGGCTCACCCCTATAATCACAGCATTTTGAGAGGCTGAGGCAGGAGGACCCCTTGAGGCCAAGAGTTTGAGACCAGTCTGAGCAACATAGTGAAATGCTGGCTCTAGAAAAAAATAGAGAAATCAGCTCCATGTGGTGGGTGACGTGCACCCGTAATCCTAGCTACTTGGGAGGCTAAGTCAGGATCACTTGGGCTCAGCCCAGGAGTTTGAGGCTGCAGTGAGCTATGATGGCACCACTGCACTCCAGCCTAGGCAACAGAGCAAGACCCCTCCTCTTAAAAAACAAACAAAAAAAAAACAGTTAAAATCATATCTAGGATCAATCATGTATATCTTAGAGAAGGAGGATTCAAGGTCAAATCCTAATTTTTGATTTAGGTACCTGTGGCTATTAATACTATTCAATCAGAAAGGGAATTTAGAAGGTTTAGATTTTGTGGGAAAGACAATGACTTCTAAGGTTTCTAGGGGATGTCCAAGTAGGTTTTAGAGAGAGATCTGAATTAAACAGAGAGATATGGAGAATGAGTGTGTGTGTATGTGTGTATATGTGTGTGTGTGTGTGTGTGTGTGTGTGTGTGTGTGTGTGTGTGTAGTGAATTATGTGACCTGCAAAGAATGAAAAAGCAAAAAAAAAAGAAGGTTAAGAACAGAATCCTGGGCTGGGTGTGGTGGCTCACGCCTGTAATCCTAGCACTCTGGGAGGCTGAGGCGTGTGGATTGCTCAAGGTCAGGAGTTCAAAACCAGCCTGAGTGGGACCCCATCTCTACTATAAATAGAAAGAAATTAATTGGCCAACTAATATATATATATATACACAAAAAATTAGCCGGGCATGGTGGCACATGCCTGTAATCCCACCTACTCTGGAGGCTGAGGCAGGAGGATCGCTTGAGCCCAGGAGTTTGAGGTTGCTGTGAGCTAGGCTGACGCCATGGCACTCACTCTAGCCTGGGCAACAAAGTGAAACTCTGTCTCAAAAAAAAAAAGAAAGAAACATCGCCAAAGTGAGCATTCATTTTTGTCAGGTGTGCTGTTGAGCAAGACGAACCATCAGAACCTGCCACGACATACATCGACCCAAGGCAGTCCAAATGGCTGGCTTCTCCAGTTTATAAAGAGGACAATGTAGACATTTTAAAGTGCACAAAACCTCTTCCCAAATTTTAAAACACACTTTTCTTCTCTATCCATCAATATTGATGAAGTCAAAGAAGTGCCTAACATTAGATCATTGTACATACTATGCTTCATTTTCTCTTCAATGGGAAATAGAAGTGGGCCTATATAACGTGATATATGGAGCAACTACAGCTACCCAAGGACTGAGAAACAATATGCCTAAGCTATAGCTATCTTCTGAAGATTTCAGAGTTCTTCCTGATACCATGTGTTTTTAAATGTTTTTATTAACCTGCAATTTTAATAAACTTAGATACTTCCCTTAGAGTCATTCTGAGAACTTTTAATTAGAATCAAATTCAATAAATACTTTTTATTCAAAAAAAACAAAAAGAACAGAATCCTTAGAAACACCGACATTTGGGGATTGAGTGGAAGGAGACTATGAGACTATGAAGAAGACTAAGAAGGAATAGAAGGTAAGAAAAAAAACAAGAGTGGATAGCATCACAGTTTAAAGAAGCAGAGTTTAAAATAAGCTAAGGACTGAAAAGTGTCATCTGGGTTTGACAATTAGGTCACTGAGCAGAGCAATTTCAGTGAAGTGGTAGGGACAAAACAAAATTATGGCATTTGAAGGAAAAAACAGGCCAGGAGAGGTGGCTCACGCCTGTAATCCTAGCACTCTGGGAGGCGAGGCGGGCGGATTGCCCGAGGTCAGGAGTTTGAAACCAGCCTGAGCAAGAGCAAGACCACAACCCCGTCTCTACTATAAATAGAAAGAAATTAATTGGCCAACTAATATACTAATATATATATAGAAAATATTAGCCAGGCATGATGGCCCATGGCTATAGTCCCAGCTACCCAGGAGGCTGAGACAGGAGGATTGCTTGAGCCCAGGAATTTGAGGTTGCTGTGAGCTAGGCTGATGCCACGGCACTCACTCTAGCCTGGGCAACAAAGTGAGACTCTGTCTCAAAAAAAAAAAAAAAAAAACCAGGAAAAAACAGGCTGTGAAAAAGTGAAGAGAGTAGGGAAGATGACTTTTACGAAAAGGCGAGAAACTCAGCAGTAGCTGGAAGTAGGGTGGGGACAGAGTGTTGGGGAAAAGAGACAGTGGAGACAGAAAGATTAAAGATTCAGAGAAAAGAGAAATACTGGCATGACAAGGTCAGAGAGTGATTAACAGTACAGCAAAAGAAGGAAAATGTAACATGAATATAGATACAGTAAACTTTGTATGTGTGGAAGAAAGAGGTAAAGATAATTTCTGCTTGACAGCTAAAGGTTGGGGGAGAATAACATTAAAGGACTAGAAATCAACTAGATTAATAATTTACCAAGAATAAGCAAATATTTAGGTGAGACTAAGGAGCATAACCAGACATCCAACTAAGATTAGAACTAAGATTTTCCTACTAAGGGGAATCTTACTTTTTCTAAATATACATCCTTATTTAGAAATTTGAGATCTGATGGAAAAGCAGAGTGGTTGTGGAAAAATATGAGCAGAGACAGGATCCAGAAACACTGGCAAATAGCTCAAACTGCCTCTCAGAAGAAAGCAGTAGCAGAGAGAAGAGGCTGGATGCCAAACAGGGGGAAAATGCTGTTAATCAATATTGGACTTGGTCCAGCTGCCTTGAAATACCAGCCAATTTTCTCAATGTCTTTCCCAAATCTGAAAATCTACACTCACCTGGAAGCTGAAATACACAACTTCTAGGAATATTTAAGAATATCTCCTGTCCCAATATGCTAAGTATCCAAGCTCCAGTCCATTAAATAATCCCTAAGAGAATTAGAGAGCTTGGCTAGACTTTGGATGAGATCTACATTATTAATCCTCCAATTAACTTGATCAATCTCACTACCGAAAACCTTTTCACACACTGAAGTGGAGGACATGTCTTTCGGTGAAACAACAGTGTCCTAGGATAGAAGAAGAAACTGAGATAAAGGAATTATGCTTGGTAACAAGCAAACTTAAAAGAACTGGCAAAGTATTCTTGGAAGTCTTAGAAGCAAGCCTGTAACCCTAGCACTCTGAGAGGTCAAGGCAGGAGGATCACTTGAGGTTAGGAGTTCAAGACCAGCCTGAGCAAGATGGTGAGATCCCATCTCTACTAAAAACAGAAAAATTAGCTGGGTGTGGTAGTGAGTGCATGTAGTCCCAGCTACTTGGGGGGCTGAGGCAGGAGGATCGCTTGAGCCCAGGAATTTGAGGTTGCTGTGAGCTAGGCTAACGCCATGGCACTCTAGCTCGGGCAACAAGGTGAGATTCTGTAAGTAAGTAAATTAATTAATTAATTACTTAATTAATTAAAATAAAAATAAAAATTACCCAGGCATGGTGGCCCATACCTACAGTCCCAGCTACTCAAGCTACTAAGGCAGGAGGATCAGTTGAACCCAGGAGTTTGAGGCTCCAGTGAGCTATGACGACACTATTGCACTTTAGCCTGGGCAACAGAGATCCCCATCTCAAGAAAAAAAAAAAAAAAGAGGCCGGGGGCAGTGGCTCATGCCTGTAATCCTAGCACTCTGGGAGGCCGAGGCGGGCGGATTGCTCAAGGTCAGTAGTTCAAAACCAGCCTGAGTGAGACCCCGTCTCTACTAAAAATAGAAAGAAATTAATTGACCAACTAAAAATATATGTACAAAAAATTAGCCGGGCATGGCGGCACACGCCTGTAGTCCCAGCTACTCGGGAGGCTGAGGCAGTAGGATCGCTTGAGCCCAGGAGATTGATGTTGCTGTGAGCTAGGCTGACGCCACGGCACTCACTCTAGCCTGGGCAACAAAGTGAGACTCAGTCTCAAAAAATAAATAAAATTAAAGAAAAAAAATGTTTAGCTAAAATCTAACAACTTTAGATACTCTGCATATTCCTTTCTTTCATAAAACAAGTCTGCTTATATTTCAAAGTCATGAACCAATAAAAAGTACCTAAATTATACCAACTGTCATTCCAAAAAGCAACAACAGCATATAAATATTTACCATCGGGTATATTTATTTCATTGTTTTCAATTCTTACAGGACTGGTGAAAAAGCTACCGTTGTAGCAAAAGACTAGACAGAGTTAGTTGGCTTTAGTTCCCAATCTCAACACTGGCATCACTGGTTCAAAAATATCCTATGTTCTTCACACCAAATCTCTAGAGGTTCTAGTTCACAAAAATTACAGTTTCAAATGTGAGGCACTCAGTGGAAGAGATTCCTTCTTTTTTCATGTCTATAATATAACTGATATTAAGGCAATTTTTCTAAGACTGATAAACCACTGAGAATAAGGTGTACAACTGATAGGCACACTAATTTCCTTTTATCAAAAATTTTACAAAACTATATATGCTTTCATTTAAAGCATGAATGGTACTACTAAAGAGTAATACCAGTCTTTCCATTTAGGTGATAGAGTTTGTGTTTCATTTTTGTTTGCAGTCTAAAAACTGCTAATTTAAAGCAAATATGCAGCACATTAAAAAAACAGGAAAATAAGGAAAAGGACTAGCACTGTACATAATACTATAGACAAGGTACTTAGCACCACATTCTCGTAAGGCCAATCCCTCAAGAAGATGTGAATGAACAACATATAAAATAAAGCAACTGATCCCACACAGTCCAGCAGTTAGAATTCCTGGTTTTCACCCCAGTGGCCAAGGTTCAACTCCTGGCATGGAGAAGGAAAAAAAAAGCAACTGAAGTTTGGACTCACACGGTGATCAACCTAGCTTTAACTATTAATATGCTAATGACTACCAAATCTGTATCGCCTTTGTATCTCCCTTCTAAACAGTTCTACTGAACTCAAGCCTCAAGACCTATATATGCAGAAGCCCACTTGACATTTGCTCCTGAATTTCCCAGATACCACAAATCTAATATTAATATATCAAAATCAAACTCATTTTCCCTCAAATATAACATCTTTTTTTACTCTAGTATTCCCTACCTTGATTAATGACATCATCATCCACTTAGCTGCCCAAGCTAGCAATTTTAAATTCATCTTTGATAACCTCTTCTCCTTTATCCATGCCCCCCAACATAAAATCAATGAGATTCTTCTAGTTAGTCTCCCAAAAAGTTCTTCAATCTGTCTACAATTCCACCATTACCACTCTGAGATCTTCAATATCTCTCAAGTAATCACCACACCAGTCTCATAAACAAACTAGTCTCCCTGCAGCCATATGCACCTTTTTAAATCTAACTTCCACAGTCAAAAAAGAGCTACTTCTCTTAAATAGTGATCTGAACATGTTCCTTACCTCGTTTAAAACCTCTTCCATGACTCTCCAGCACCTACAAAATAAAATTTAGACCCCTTACCAAAGCCATCCACAACAGGGCTCCAACCCATCTTTCACCTCACTTCCTTCCACTCCTTTCTCATCCTCCATGATCTAGCCACATTAAACCACTGGCCCACAAGTGCATTACTGTTATACCTCATGTCCTTGTGCAAGCTGTTCTCTGCACTTAAAACAGTAACTTCTCCAATCCTCTTTTTTTTTTTTTTTTTTTTTTTTGAGACAGAGTCTCACTTTGTTGCCTAGGCTAGAGTGAGTGCCATGGTGTCAGCCTAGCTCACAGCAACCTCTAACTCCTGGGCTCAAGTGATCCTCCTGCCTCAACCTCCCAAGTAGCTGGGACTACAGGCATGTGCCACCATGCCCAACAAAATTTTTCTATATATATTAGTTGGCCAATTAATTTCTTTCTATTTATAGTAGAGACGGGGTCTTGCTCTTGCTCAGGTTGGTTTCGAACTCCTGACCTTCAACAATCCGCCCGCCTCAGCCTCCCAGAGAGTTAGGATTATGGGCCTGAGCCACTGCACACGGCCAAATCCTCCTTTTTTTGAGGAGGCAGCAAATTTTTTCATCCTTCAAGACCCAACTGAATCTTCCTCTAAAAGGTCTTCTGCAACGTTCCTCTCCTCACACATAAGGCAGAACTAATTAATGTTCCCACAGTACTTAGTGCAGGTAGAGATCATAGCACTTATTGTAATGATTCATATTTATTTGTGTGCTAGTCTCCAATTAAAATGTAAACTCTTTTTTTTTTTTTTCTTTTTTTTTGAGACAGAGTCTTGCTTTATTGCCCAGGCTAGAGTGAGTGCTGTGGTGTCAGCCTAGCTCACAGCAACCTCAAACTCCTGGGCTCAAGCAATCCTACTCTCTCAGCCTCTCGAGTAGCTGGGACTACAGGCATGTGCCACCATGCCTGGCTAATTTTTTCTATATATATTAGTTGGCCAATTAATTTCTTTCTATGTTTAATAGAGACGGGGTCTTGCTCTTGTTCAGGCTGGTTTCGAACTCCTGACCTTGAGCAATCCGCCCGCCTTGGCCTCCCAGAGTGCTAGGATTACAGGTGTGAGCCACTGCGCCCAGCCTAAATTCTTTAAAAACAGGATTGTCATCCATATTTTCATTCC
The DNA here is from genome assembly GCF_040939455.1 of Microcebus murinus. NCBI lineage: Eukaryota > Metazoa > Chordata > Mammalia > Primates > Cheirogaleidae > Microcebus > Microcebus murinus. The sequence goes on along the minus strand of NC_134121.1, from coordinate 22,166,946 downwards.
TAGTGCCTAGCACAATGTATGACACATAGTAGGCATTTAAATATTTGCTGATTTTACCGCTGGGTGTGGTGGCTCACACTTGTAATCATAGCACTTTGGGAAGCCAAGGCCGGCGGATTGCTTGAGGTCAGGAGTTCAAAACCAGCCTGATCAAGACCCGTCTCTACTAAAAATAGGAAGAAATTAATTGACCAACTAAAAATATATATACAAAAAATTAGCTGGGCATGGTGGTGCAAGCCTGTAGTCCCAGCTACTCGGGAGGCTGAGGCAGTAGGATTGCTTGAGCCCAGGAGACTGAGGTTGCTGTGAGCTAGGCTGACGCCACGGCACTCACTCTAGCCTGGGCAACAAAGTGAGACTCTGTCTAAAAAAAAAATATATTGCTGGCCGGGCGCGGTGGCTCACGCCTGTAATCCTAGCTCTCTGGGAGGCCGAGGCGGGCGGATTGCTCAAGGTCAGGAGTTCAAAACCAGCCTGAGTGAGACCCCGTCTCTACTATAAAATAGAAAGAAATTAATTGGCCAACTGATATGTATATAAAAAAAAAATTAGCCGGGCATGGTGGCGCATGCCTGTAGTCCCAGCTACTCGGGAGGCTGAGGCAGTAGGATTGCTCGAGCCCAGGAGTTTGAGGTTGCTGTGAGCTAGGCTGACGCCACGGCACTCACTCTAGCCTGGACAACAAAGCGAGACTCTGTCTCAAAAAAAAAAAAAAAAAAAAATATTGCTGATTTTGCTGAAAAGATCAACTCCAACATTTTTCAGTGAGGCCACAGAATTCAAAAAGCTTAAAAGAGACTGGGCACGGTGGCTCACGCCTGTAATCCAAGCACTCTGGGAGGCCGAGGCAGGAGGATCACTCAATGTCAGGAGTTCGAAACCAGCCTGAGCAAGAGGGAGACCCCGTCTCTACTAAAAATAGAAAGAAAATTAATTGGCCAACTAAAATATATAGAAAAAATTAGCTGGGCCTGGTGGCACATGCCTGTAGTCTCAGCTACTCGGGAGGCTGAGGCAGGAGGATTGCTTGAGCCCAGGAGTTTGAAGTTGCTGTGAGCTAGGCTGACGCCACAGCACTCTAGCCCGGGCAACAGAGTTGAGACTCTCAAAAAAAAAAAAAAAAAGAAAAAAAGCTTAAAGGATTCATATGGCTTACTGGTGGGGAAAAAACACACCACACAAAATTCATACTTATGTTATTTCTAGTTTTTCATATTTTTCTCTACTAGCTTCAAGGTTAATTCCCAGAAAAATCAGTAACCAAGTCAGTCTTTCATTCACTTCTTAAATTGCCCCTATTTTCCCATGAAACAGTATGATCTACTGCTATACCAAACTAACATTTTATAATTGAGCTATCAAATCTGATTACTTATTTCCCTCTTTATATTAAATGTATCTTGAATAAAGAAAATTTAGCATTTTTCCTATTAAGTTGTATTCCTTTTCACTCTAAGTCACAGAGCTCTGATAGGGACATGATCAAAACTCTGAGAGGCAATGACAAGACAGAAACAGATATTAAACACCTAAGAAAGTATTCACCTCTCACCAAGAATACTGGACTTCATAATTATTCCCCCTCCAGTCAGCTGTAAAGAGTCAACCCTTCTGGCCACTTTGTTTCTCATACTGACTCTCACTTCCCAATTTATTATATTAGAATCATCTTTTTAAAGTCACTATAATATTTTAGGAGTTCAAATCTAAGTACTAGGCTCATGCTTCCTGTCCTGCTCTGCTGCATTATATAATGTTACTCTGCCAACATATTAGTTCATTTCCTCCTCTTGCTTGTCCCATTATGGTGGTATACATCAATAATGCCCACTCCCTTCCCATTTTCAGACTTTACTGTTTTACTTTGAATGCTATCTTCCTAATCCCAATGCAGATGCCTTTACTGACAATACTGGCATCCAGATTTCCATCAAATCTCATAATGAGTTGTACCTCCCCTTTGGTAGATACTTAGATCACTTACTCTACATCATCAGTTCTAAGACACACTTTTATTTTTTCACATTTTAACATCTCTGAAAACAGAATACATCTTACAACTGATAGTATGCCAGTCTGGTTAGTAGCATTTCTTCTTTCTTTCTTTTTTTTTTTTTTTTTTTTGGGACAGAGTCTCGCTTTGTTGCCCAGGCTAGAGTGAGTGCCGTGGCGTCAGCCTAGCTCACAGCAACCTCAAACTCCTGGGCTCGAGTGATCCTTCTGCCTCAGCCTCCCGAGTAGCTGGGACTACAGGCATGCGCCACCATGCCCGGCTAATTTTTTATATATATATCAGTTGGCCAATTAATTTCTTTCTATTTATAGTAGAGACGGGGTCTCGCTCTTGCTCAGGCTGGTTTTGAACTCCTGACCTTGAGCAATCCGCCCGCCTCGGCCTCCCAGAGAGCTAGGCATTTCTTCTTTCTTAGTGTTATATAAAATAATTGTGGGCTGGGTGAGGTGGCTCTTGCCTATAATCCTAGCACTTTGGGAAGCCAAGATCAGGAGTTCAAGACCAGTCTGAGCAAGAGCGAGGCCCTTCTGTACAAAAAAATAGAAAAATTAGCCAGGTGTGATGATGCACACCTGTATTTCCAGCTACTAGGGAGGCTGAGGCAGGAGGATCACTTGAGTCCAGGAGTTTGAGGTTGCAGTGAGCTATGATAACACAACTGCACTCTAGCCTGAGTAACAGAGCGAGACCCTGTATCGGAAAAAAAAAAATTGTGACCATTTCAATCATTGGCACCATAGATTTGATGAAGGTATTATATCCTATTATAATACTTTGTTGTCTGATGAGAGGTTGTTAAAAATAAATATATTTGGGCACAAACAGAGTGGATATTCAATAATCACTAGTAGGCTGGGCGTGGTGGCTCACGCCTGTAATTCTAGCACTCTGAGAGGCCGAGGCGGGCTAATCGCCCCAGGTCAGGAGTTCAAAACCAGCCTGAGCGGAGACCCTGTCTCTACTAAAAATAGAAAGAAATTAATTGACCAACTAAAAATATATATAGGCCGGGCACAGTGGCTCACGCCTGTAATCCTAGCACTCTGGGAGGCCAAGGCAGGTGGATTGCTCAAGGTCAGGAGTTTGAAACCAGCCTGAGCAATTGGCCAAGTTATATATATATATATATAAAAAATGAGCCGGGCATGGTGGCGCATGCCTGTAGACCCAGCTACTTGGGAGGCTGAGGCAGAAGGATCACTTGAGGCCAGAAGATTGAGGTTGCTATGAGCTAGGCTGACACCACGGCACTCACTCTAACCTGGGCAACAAAGTGAGACTCTGTCTCAAAAAATAAATAATAATCACCAGTAATAATTAACATTTACTTGGCATTTACCAAGTGTCAGGTACTGTTCTAAACACTTTATATGTATTAAAACATTTAACCCTCACAACAACCCCATGAAGTACAATTATTCTCTTCATTTTAGAGATGAGGAAACTGAGGCACAGACACTTTAGATAAACTGTTCAAAGACACACAGTAATGCTGCAGATTCGAACTCATGTTTACTGATTATGATTCATGACTGTTATCATTTTTCCTTTCAGCAAACATTTAACAAGCAATTATTCTAAGCTAACTACTGTGCCAAACACCAGTAAGCAAACCCTGGTCCTAGGGAGGACACTGTGATCCACAGGTCCATTCTTGAATCCTTTAACCTCCAAACATCAGGACCAACCTATAATTTCACTAAGTTAAATCCACTCTCCTCTTTTCTTTTCCTTTTTAACATCTTCTATAGTCCTCCTTTAAAGCTGTTAGCACTATATCAGGAACCAAAACAAAAAACAAACACTTTGTACTCTATTAATAATTAGATGCTGTGAAAATATTACAAAAGGGACTTCAGTTAGGGAATGGGTTGCAAGATCAAAAGGGCTCTTAATAAACAAAGTTTCTAATTTGTTTCTCTCTTTTTTTGTTTTTGAGACAGAGTCACTCTGTTGCCTGGACTAGAGTGCCCTGGCGTCAGCCTAGCTCACAGCAACCTCCAACTCCTGGGCTCAAGCGATCCTACTGCCTCAGCCTATAGCTGGGACTATAGGCATGCACCACCACGCCCAGCTAATTTTTCCTATATATTTTTAGTTGGTTAATTAATTTCTTTCTATTTTTAGTAGAGATGGGGTCTCTGGCTCTTGCTCAGGCTGGTTTGGAACTCCTGACCGTGAGTGATCCTCCCACCTGGGCCTCCCAGAGTGCTAGGATTACAGGCGGGAGCCACCACGCCGGTCCCTCTAATTTGTTTCTGTTTCCAAGCAAATGTTCTCAGTAAAAAGGAGAAGAGTAAAAACATCATAATTTTGTTTTTAAATAGAACATTTTTAAAAATATTCCCTAAAGCATGACACGCTTGTTTTAAGAAAAAATTATTTACTTAATCAGAATAAAAATGAGCTAATAAACCTTATTCCTTTTACTTGTTTATCCTCTGTTACGTCAGGGATTCAGGGGAAGTCCTTATATCCCCTAAGTTCATCTCTCCCACTTTAGATAGACTTCTTACACAACAGGCAATCAAAATGGCTGGCCAATCCCTTTCTTTCCCCCAGGGAAAGAATTCCTCATTTGGTAACTGTCATCTACTACATAAAAAAAGTAACCACAAATAGGAAAAGAATAGGAGAGAAGGACAGGAAATTCTCATCACAGCTGAACAAACTTCTATTATTTTAACATAACATGGGTGGCATTTATGGGCCTGTTTGAACTAATGGAAATTTCCAATAGAAGCAAAAATGCATTACCAACATTCAAAATAAATGTCCAATTATTAAAAATAAAATAACGGCCGGGCACGGTGGCTCACGCCTGTAATCCTAGCTCTCTGGGAGGCCGAGACGGGCAGATTGCTCAAGGTCAGGAGTTCGAAACCAGCCTGAGCAAGAGCGAGACCCCATCTCTACTATAAATAGAAAGAAATTAATTGGCCAACTAATATATATAGAAAAAATTAGCCGGGCATGGTGGCAAATGCCTGTAGTCCCAGCTACTCAGGAGGCTGAGGCAGGAGGATCACTTGAGCCCAGGAGTTTGAGGTTGCTGTGAGCTAGGCTGACGCCACGGCACTCACTCTAGCCTGGGCAACAAGTGAGACTCTGTCTCAAAATAAATAAATAAATTAAATTAAATTAAATAAGATCGGTGGGCCAACTCTAACATTTTATAACTCTTTTTCATGTGCCATGTAGTAGTCAAAGACAGAATAAATTTGTATGCTGTAATGACCTACAACAATACTAACAAATGCTTCCTTTTTAAAACTATGGGGGGATCAGTGTTATACACAGAGAATTTATTTAGCATGCCAAGGAACTAGAGCAAAAAGCTTAAAATCATACATCACTGTGTATTTCCAGGAAAGACAGAGAAGTTAAAAAACAACTAGGGTTCATTTCCCCTATTCCTATAAAATAATTCACTCCCCTTATCTGCGAATCTTCAAAGATCTAGTATGACCACTCCCCTACCTTTACTAAAGTAAAAATCAAATCACTCACCAATTTCCAAAAGGCCTTGCCAGTTCAAGCTTTCAATCCTCAAAGCCAGCAAAGCTTAAGCATCTGTCTCTTTCTGTCCTTTTGAAAGGAGTTTGCACCTCTCTTTCAAAAGCTGTGAAACCATATTCCGTCTCTAGAAGCACATAGTTTAACTATGTCCGCTTTGTCTACTCTAAAAAATAACAAAGCCTCAGGAGTGCTCCTTCAGTCTCTCAGAAAAGAACCAGCCACCTCTTGAGCTCTTGCACAGCTGCCTCTGTCTTTTTCTGTCAGACACTCCACCTGGAAGGTTCCACTTGCAAACAGAATACAAAAAGTAGAGCCGAAAAGCTACGGTATGCTTATCTGACCTCCAAAATAGAGACACGGCCCTGGGGCAACCAGAGACTCCTTTTCAAAGGAAAACTTTGTACAATTAAACAAATTGGAGCTGCGTAGGGGTTCCTGGAGGGTGGCCCCTGGGGAGGGCAGGGAATCTTCTCAACTCATAATAAAAATATCAAATATATATTTGCACATGTCTCACTGGGCAGCCCTCTCAGCTTGTCTCAAACTAGTTTTCTTGGCTCTGCATGGTGGCTCAAAGTGAGTGAGAGTGAGACCCCATCTCTACTAAAAATACAAAAAGAAAAATAAAACTAGTTTTCTCAATTCATAATAAAGCACATTAGTGCCAATTGTGTTACAAGAGAACCTTAGTGAGCTGTGTTCAGAAAGCATTTAACAAATTGGCCCTCCATTCTCTACTTCCTTTCTCTTGAGTGAGGAATAGAGTATGGTATTTTTCCTAAACAAGTCTAATGGCTAATTTGTCACATTACAGAACAAACTGGTATTTCTGATCTGCTGTGCCCAAGAAGAAAGCACCTATGTGTCTATTGAGGATTTACAAACAATATGCTTGACACAATGTTTCTCTGTCACATTGACAGAGAAATCAGTCCATTCCATTAATAACATTAGGTTCTAAAATTCAGTAATATCGATGGCAATATATTAACATTGACATAGCACTTACAATTTACAATTTTCACAAACAATCTCAATCATACACGCGATGCTTGCAAGAGCCCATTTGAAACACATCTTCCTGAGGTTCAGAAAGGTTAAGTGGGACCTGCCCAAGGTTATTTATCATCTTTATCAGTGGTCAACTTGGTTTTGAGCCTGTCCGACTCTAAGCCCTCAGTTCTTTTTCCCAGACTCCTCTCAGCTTTAAACAGGGGGCTCCCGACTCCCATCCTCTACCCAGAGCAGCCTATTACTCGGGGCGACTGACTCTCCCTGCCTGATTCAGAGTTGGCTTCTTCAGCTCCAGTAGGGCTTTCATTCTCCACCACCCTCCCCTCCGCGACCATTCTCAGAAAGGAGCGGAAAGGGAGAGGCGACCAAAAGCTCTTGGGGGAAGGGATGATGACAAATGGGGGAGCGCGGGACACTGGCCCTGCCGTGGGCTCCTTCACTCCACAGCGCGCAATCCCTTCACTCCACCAAGCTGTCCAGCTGTGGGGCCGACGATCTGGCCACCGGTGCCCCAAATTCTCCCATCACCTCCAGAAACTGTACCTCCCCTCAGCCCCTCCACTATCGACACGCAAAGCCACCCCTCAAAGTCGTGGTATCCCTCCGCCTGCGCCCCAATTCTTGCCCCGCTGCCCACTCCCCTTCCACCACCACTCACTGTCGGTGACTGGGCCCGGCCCTCATGGCTGCTCCGTTGCCGCCCGCCGCCACCACCACTGCTCCACGCCCCGGCCCCTCAGCCACCGCCGCAGCCGTCGGGACTCGCCGGAGTCGCTCCTGCGCCTGCGCAGCCTGGCTCGCCGGGGCCCTTTCGGGCCGCCCGCGCCTGCGCAGCCCCTGCCGGGGGCGTCTTCTTCAGTGCCTGACGGTCAGGAGTCTGGACCCTAGTGGTCATGGGCTGTGGCTTTCAGAACCTGGTAGGCTTAGAGAATTTGGAGGCTGCCCCAGGGGTTGAGGCCTCTGGAGTACTTTGCCTAGGTTACTAAACTCTTGGGCTGCGGCTCCCCTCAGGGGCCATAAACTTGACACTTCCACAATTCTGGATCCTGCTTACATTTAAAGGCCTGAATTCAGGTGCTTTCAGGTGACCACTGAAAGGAAATTTGGGTTTCTTTCAAGAAGACAATCATGTCTAAAATGCATTGAGGGTAACTATGTAAGAGATAACTCTGACATCCCAGAATACACTACTAGCCAGGAGGTGCTCAGAAGTCCTGGGGACCTTGTCAAAGAGGTGACCTCACCTACAATGCACTGGGACACTGCTGCTAAGTTCAGTACATTTATCAAGAACATGCTGTTTATTGGACAAAAATGTTCTAGGTACCCCATATGTGCCATCAAGGAATTTGCAGGCGAATGGTCCCCTACTTTCCAGCTCTTACTGTGGAGTCTGGCACTTTTGCAACTAGTAAACAAAAACAGACCTTCAGCCTAGTAAGGTCTAACTACCAGCCCCTAAACCACTGTGCTGCTTTGGCATAGCTCAACAAGAGACTAAGCTCAACTGAGTCCTGGGAATTCACAAAACAAACTTGAAAGCAGCTGGCAATGTACAGCATCCAAAGGAAAGAGAAAATACAGGACTAAACTCCTCTCTGCTAGGACTTTTTTTTCCATCTCACCTCCAGCCCTGGTGTCCTCTCTACAAAGTTTGTACAGATAGGGACCAAGATATAATGCAAATAAAAAAAAAAAAAGAAGAAGACAACGATGAAGAAAAGAAGTTTCATTCTTTCTGTGAAGGATATTAAATTCTCTGTGCTTCCAGGGAAAGTAAAAACTACTCCTGATCCCAGTACCTAATGTGAATGTTTGAACTCCTAATATTAAGGAAAGTTTTCCTTATATTGGAAAGAAGCAAGAATAGGTTCTGGGCCGGGCGCGGTGGCTCACGCCTGTAATCCTAGCTCTTCGGAGGCCGAGGCGGGCGGATTGCTCAAGGTCAGGAGTTCAAAACCAGCCTGAGCAAGAGCGAGACCCCGTCTCTACTATAAATAGAAAGAAATTAATTGGCCAACTGATATATATATATAAAATTAGCCTGGCATGGTGGCGCATGCCTGTAGTCCCAGCTACTCGGGAGGCTGAGGCAGAAGGATTGCTCGAGCCCAGGAGTTTGAGGTTGCTGTGAGCTAGGCTGACGCCACGGCACTCACTCTAGCCTGGACAACAAAGCGAGACTCTGTCTCAAAAAAAAAAAAAAAAAAAAAAAAAAAAAAAAAAAAAGAATAGGTTCTGAAGTAAAGACTGAGAATGTTAAAAATGGAGTGTCACAGAGATGCTGGAAGCAATAGAGCCTGCTTGTCACTAATATTCTTCTGTAAAAGGAGACAGGAGATATATACAACTGTATATAATGGGACTCTCCGGTCACTAAGAAACAAAGGGTTATTCTCTGCTGCCTTCTTCTCAAGGAAGCACCTAGGAACCTGAGGACTTTTTTCACATCAGATGCTTGGAACTTTTAGGTACATAGCTATATGCTGCTGTGGAGAAACAGTGTGTAAATTGGCATCTAATACAGTTCCTACAAAAGCAAATCTACACAAAGGTGCAGGCTTTATGTATGAGCTGCCTCCCACCTAAGCAGAATCATCTTGACATATGTTAGAGTAAAAGGCAACAGCTGACATAGCAGCTGGACAATAAGCAGAACATCCTATGGGTGGGGCCCAGGATCAAACCCAGTGGCTAGTTCCTGGCTTAGAAGTCTTGGCATTAATTGCAAAAGTATTACCCTTTGGAAAGAGAGAATATTTGGCACCACAGGGGAACTGCAGAGCCAGGAAGGTGGAAGAATTAAAATTGGCACTACATTCTGATGAATAGATGATTAAAAAGGTGCTCATAGCTGACCCCAAAGTTTCTGAGAACTATACCTTCCTAACTCCACTACCACAGCTCCCTGCAAAGGCCTGCTATAATTTATATGACAACAGCATGTATTCCTATATTTGAATCATTCTGGGTCTCTGGAGCCACTTTCCTACTTGAATTTCTTACCAGGGCAGAATGGTGGATTTTTTTTTCCTGCCAAGCATTCATTCATAATCTCCAGTGATAGTCATTCAGAGAACCACCCCTACTCCAAACTCAGACCATGTGGTTTGGATGAGGCTCTCCAGGCATGGAGCACATAACCTAGACTAAAGTCAATCAACACTTAACATTTTCTAAGCTATAATTATTGTTTCAGGGAAGGGCAGGTAACCCAGTGAGAGCCAAAAAGGCACAGGAGACTTTTCCTTCTGGGAAAGTCTCTTGTTTTTTCCACTGAATCTGCATGTGAGAAGATATAATATCTAAAGTTGCTGCAGCCATGTTGATACCACTAGGGGAAAGCCAGTCCAGAGAAAGATGTCATTTATTCACTCACTGAACAAAAATCTATTGAGTACCTACTATGTGCCAGACACTGTTTTATGTGCAGGAGATATAGTAGTGAACAATATATACAGGTCCTATCTTCATAGAATTTACAGTCAACCCAAGCATGGTGGCTCATGCCTGTAATCTCAGCACTTTGGGAAGCAGAAGGAGGCTTGTTTGAGCCCTGGAGTTCAAGACCAGCCTGGGCAACATAGTGAGACCACGTCTCTACAAAAAATAATAAAAATTATCTGGGCATGGTGGTGTGTAACTGTAGTCCCAGCTATTTGGGAAGCTAAGGCAGGAGGATCACTTGAGCTCAGGATTTTGAGGTTATAGTGAGCTATCTATGATTACACCACTGCACTCCCCGGGCAACAGAGCAAGACCCTGTCTCAAAAAAAGAAAGAATTTACAGGCCAGGTCATGGTGGCTCACACCTGTAATCCTAACACTAGCACTTTGGGAGGCCAAGGAGGGAGGATCACTCAAGGTCAGGAGTTTGAGAACAGCCTGAGCAACAGTGAGACCCCGTCTGTACTATAAATAGAAATAAATTAATTGGCCAACTAAAAATATATAGAAAAAAATGAGCCGGGCATGGTGGCACATTCTTGTAGTCCCAGATACTTGGGAGGCTGAGGCAGAAGAATTGCTTGAGCCCACAAGTTTGAGGTTGCTGTGAGCTAGGCTGATGCCACGGCACTCTACCCTGGGCAAAGAGTAAGACTCTTTCTCAAAAAAAAAAAAAAACAACTTACAGTCTAGAGTCTAGTAGGGTACATACACACATACATATACAATAATAACATCAAACACCAAACACGTAGCATTTACTATGTAAATGCTCTATGTAAATGCCAATTCTCTTAATCATCATAATACCCTGATGAGGGCATTATCATTATCCCTATTTTATAGATGAGGAAACTAAAAGTAGAAAGAAGTTACTTGCCCAGGGTCACACAGTAAATAATGGAGCTGAAAATTCAAACCCAGGATTTCTGGCTCTATAACCTGTGTGCTCAGTCACTATGTTATACACTGCCTATCATCAGAGGGAAAAGAGAGGATCTAACCAGTTGTGGAAAGAACAGCCGATAAGAATGCCTGGAATCCCCATAATTTTCTGAAATAAAATTTTAATAATGCCTAGGAGTGAGAATACTAGACAATTTGGGATGTGAAAGAAACTCAGTGGAGCTGGAAAAGGTGAGTAAGAAGATGGGACTAGCGAAGTAGACCAGTTGTGTTAATTAGCTTGTACTTTATTCTGAGGGTAGTCAGGCAATGGAGTGACTTCGTCAGATTGGGGCCATGGGAAGGTTGGTAAGATCAAAGACAGGAAAACTCTTTTTTTTTGAGACAAGAGTCTCACTCTGTTGCCCTGGCTAGAGTTCTGTGGCGTCAGCCTAGCTCACAGCAACCTCAAACTCCTAGGCTCAAGCGATCCTCCTGCCTCAGCCCCCCAAGTAGCTGGGACTACAGGAATGCACCACCATGCCCAGGTAATTTTTTCTATATATTTTTAGTTGGCCAATTAATTTCTTTCTATTTTTAGTAGAGACAGGGGTCTCGCTTTTGCTCAGGCTGATCTCAAACTCCTGACCTTGAGTGATCCACCCACCTTGGTCTCCCAGAGTGCTAGGATTACAGGCATGAGCCACCGCACCCAGCCAAAGACAGGAAAACTCTTTTTTTTCTTTTTTTTTTTTTTCATTTTGAGTCTGCTTCTTAATTGGCTATTTTTTTTTCCATTTCAGCATATTATGGGGATACAAACTCTTAAGGAGCCTCTTGCAGCATTCTACTGCTTAGTGGACAATGAGCTAAATAAGATCATTTCAGGTAGTGATAAATGCTGTGAAGAAAAGCTTCTCTGAGGAAGTAATATTTGAACTAAGACCTAAATGGGGAGTAGAACCAGATCTGGAAGAACATAGGAGGCTGAAGTAACAGGTATTAAGGCCTTAAGGCAGAAATTAGCTTGGCATATTAAGGGACAGAAATAAGGCCAGGGCTGGTTGCGGTGCCTCACGCCTGTAATCCTAGCACTCTGAGAGGTCAAGGCGGGAGGATCACTCAAGGTCAGGAGTTTGAGACCAGCCTGAGCAACAGCGAGACCCCCGTCTCTACTAAAAATAGAAAGAAATTAATTGGCCAGCTAAACATATATAGAAAAAATTAGCCGGGCATGGTGGCACATACCTGTAGTCCCAGCTACACGGGAGGCTAAGGCAGGAGGATTGCTTGAGCCCAGGAGTTTGAGGTTGCTGTGAGCTAGGCTGATGCCACGGCACTCACTCTAGCCTGGGCAACAAAGCGAGACTCTGTCTCAAAAAATAAATAAATAAGTAAATTAATAAATTTATATTTCTAATGTTCAGATACAAGTTTTTTCCATGAAAAACACTATATTATTTATCTATCTCACTGTTTAATTACCAAATGTGATATAAATAGTCACAAACTGAATGAAGAATCAAAGCCAGTCACATCATAGAAAAAGAATCCCTATGGCTTTCTAATATTGCCATGGGTAACAAGTTATTGTAACAGTTTAATCATGAAATTATTCCAAGTTGCTCTTTAACAAATCCAAGACTTTCAAATATATAACATTGCTGAAATTAAGAAATATTTCCAATAAAAACTGGATGGAACTGATAAATCAGTGCTTTCTGCTCTTCAGATGCAGATGGAAAATGATGATTGTTTTTCTGAGCTTCATCAACGAAGAACTCTGCTAAGTAAAATGCAGTTTTCACAGCATTAGGTGCATGGAAAATGCCTTTTAATTTCTTCCACTCATAAGGTACTTTCTCTGGATGCCACTGGACACCACACACTGGATATTTATATCCTTCCATTGTTAAGATAAACTCAATCTTGCCATCTGTATTTGTAGTTAATACATTGAAAAACTTCTTTAAGTTTTCATTCATCATAAAATTCTCCATGGAGAGGCTCCCTTCGTGGAAATTTGTAGTCAGAGGTTCTGCTGCCAATGACAGCAACAAGTTAGGAAGAAAATTCTGGAACATTCTGCTGTGCAATGAACCTCCTCCAGTGAAGTTCAGTGGCATTTTGATCCCAATGGTATCTGTGAGAGTTAATAAGCACTTTTCAGCAATCAGTAATGAAAGCTCTTCAAAGCCAAGGCATGTGCCCCACACAGAAAAATAGTCTCCATCATCAAAACTCTGTATGGCCAATTTGTAAAATATTTTGGCCACTCTGGCATAATCTGAGCGCTTGAGGTCAACACTTCCTCAAGTGGGAAGTATTGGGAATGGGAAAAGGACTCCATTAATAGATTTGAAAAGTGTTTCATATTCGTTATTTGTAAGATCAAGCCTTACTGGTACAACTCTTGCACCTGCAGACTTCAGATACTTTACATAAGATGCAGCAATATAGTATTTTCCAAGGTTTCTCATGACTATATTACGGCATTTTTGCATTAATATTCCAATGATGGGCTTCTTGCCGGTGTCACGAAGGTTCTGGGCAGCCCGGAGCTCTCCACGCGCAGCCGCAAAGGAGCAGGGTCAGCACGCACAGCAGACGGCTCAGGCTCGCCACCGCCCTCGCTGCCTCCCGCCGCCTTTCAAAGGCACTGCGGCCCCGCGGGCGGGCGGAGGCGGCCTCTAATTTGAAATTTTTAGTGTGAAATGTTCCCTTTACCCTAATTGCAGTTGAAATGGTGTTTCACCTAACTGTCCATCAAAGAAGATTCATATTTTCTTGATTGCTGGCTGTCCCTTGTATTTAGTGACATCTTGTTCTCTGGGCACCCATATGCCCAAAGAACATCCAGAATATCATGTTCCAAAAAGGGTGTTCCTTCCACTGACAGAGCAGGCAGCCTGAAAACTGGAGCCTGGCGCCATTTCCAAACCATTAATGCATTTGGTTTCCCAGGCTCCGTCAATCCTGTGTCACTCGGAGAATCTCTGAACACCAATATTCCATTTCTACAACAGCAGCCTGGCCAGTTGGTTCTCTCCACCTCCAACAATTCTCCCCTTTCTGTCCTATATTATCAATGTTTTTCTTCCTGTCTACTGAGTGATCGCCATGAGCAAACAAAATCTTTCACCTTAGAAAAGAAAGAAAAGGAAACCCACTCTTAACCCCACAGCCCTGTCCTGCTCTTCTACTACCCTTTCCTCTGTTCCCTTGAGAAGTTGTATATATAGTCAGCCCTCCCAGGGTTCTGCATCCACAGATTCAACCAACCAAAGATAAAAAATATTTGGCTGGGCATGGTGGCTCTAGCCTGTAATCCCAGCACTTTAGGAGGCCCAGGAAGGAGCATCATTGAAGGCCAGGAGATTGAGGTTACAGTGAGCTATGATCCACTGCACTCCACCCTGGAGGTCTCTCTCTCTCTCTTTTTTTTTTTTTTGAGACAAAGTCTCATTTTGTTGCCCAGGCTACAGTGAGTGCCAAGGAGTCAGCCTAGCTCACAGCAACCTCAAACTCCTGTGCTCAAGCAATCCTTCTGCTTCAACCTCTTGAGTAGCTGGAACTACAGGCATGCGCCACCAGGCCCAGCTAATTTTTTCTATATATATTAGTTGGCCAATTAATTTCTTTCTATTTATAGTAGAGACGAGGTCTCACTCTTGCTCAGGCTGGTTTCCAATTCCTGAGCTAGAGCAATCCCCCCCCCCTCAGCCTCCCAGAGTGCTAGGATTACAGGAGTGAGCCACCGCACCCCGCCTAGATGTCTCTTTTTATTTTATTTTTTATTTATTTTTAATTTTTAATTCTTTCTTCTTCTCTTTTTTTATAAAACATGTTCTGTAATATAGATGTCTCTTTTTTTTTTTTTTTTGAGACAGAGTCTCACTTTGTTGCGCAGGCTAGAGAGAGTGCCGTGGTGTCAGCCTAGCTCACAGCAACCTCAAACTCCTGGGCTCAAGCAGTCCTACTGCCTCAGCCTCCAGAGTAGCTGGGACTACAGGCATGCGCCACCATGCCCGGCTAATTTTTTCTATATATATTAGTTGGCCAATTAATTTGTTTCTATTTATAGTAAAGACGGGGTCTTGCTCTTACTCAGGCTGGTTTCGAACTCCTGACCTTGAGCAATCTGCCTGCTTCGGCCTCCCAGAGAGCTAGAATTACAGGCATGAGCCACGGTGCCCTGCCTAGATGTCTCTTTTTAAAAAAAAATTCCTAGGCTTGGCGCCGTGGCTTATGCCTATAGTTTCAGCACTCTGGGAGGCCAAGGTCTGGAGGATCACTTGAGGTCAGGAGTTCAAGACCAGCCTGGGGAATATACTGAGACACCGCGTCCACAAAAAAATAGATTACTGGGTGTGGTGGTGCTGTAGTCCCAGCTACTCAGGAGGCTGAGGCAGGAGGATGGCTTGAGCCCAGGAGTTTGAGGTTGCAGGGGGCTATGCTGATGCCATGCACTCCAGCCAGGGCAATAGAAAAAAGAAAAAAAAAATTCTGGAATTAAAAAAAACAACAATAAAAAATACAAACTTTAAAAACATAATAGAGTATAACAACTATTTGCATAGCACTTACATTGTGTTAGGTATTATAAATAATCTAGAGATGACTTAAAGTATATGGAGAATTCACAATTTGGGCACCCAGGGGGTGGGATGATTGTATTCCTGGAAATAATCCCCTGCAGTTACCAACAGAGGACTGTATATTCTGGCTATCCACAATTCCTTTCCTCTCATTATCTCTTAAACTCATTCCATTTAGGCTTTCACCCAAACCACTGTACTGAAATTTCCTGTCATGTCACTAATATCTGACACAGACACAAGGGCACTGGCCCCCAGCATGCAAGTCCTATGATGGAAATTTCTTTTCTTTTTTTTTTTTTTTTTGAGACATAGTCTCACTCTGTTGACCGGGCTAGAGTGCTGTGGTGTCAGCCTAGCTCACAGCAACCTCAAACTCCTGGGCTGAAATGAAACTCCTGCCTCAGCCTCCCCAGTAGCTGGGACTAAAGGCATGCGCCACCACACCTAGGTTATTTTTCTATTTTTATTTTTATTTTATTTATTTATTTTGAGACAGAGTCTCACTTTGTTGCCCAGGCTAGAGTGAGTGCCGTGGTGTCAGCCTAGCTCACAGCAACCTCAAACTCCTGGGCTCAAGCAATCCTCCTGCCTCAGCCTCCCAAGTAGCTGGGACTACAGGCATGCGCCACCATGCCCGGCTAACTTTTTCTATATATATATTAGTTGGCCAATTAATTTCTTTCTATTTATAGTAGAGACAGAGTCTCGCTCTAGCTCAGGCTGGTTTCGAACTCCTGACCTTGAGTGATCCTCCCGCCTCGGCCTCCCAGAGTGCTAGGATTACAGGTGTGAGCCACCGTGCCAAGCCCTAATTTTTCTATTTTTAGTGGAGACGGTGTCTCGTTCTTGCTGAGGCTAGTCTCAAACGCCTGACCTCAAGTGTTCCTCCTGCCTTGGTCTCCCAGAGTGCTAGGATTACAGGTATGAGCCACCATGCCTAGTTCCATGATGGAAATTTCTGTCCATTTTGTTCACTGATGTATACTCAGCACCTGGACAGGGCTTGAACATAGTAGATGCTTTATAAATCCTCTCCCCTAAATACTCCCCAAGATTTATCTCTCAGTTTCAGAAGTTTGACTGAGAGGCTTCAAAGGATGAAGAGGGCTCAGAGCCAAACAGGCCAAGGTAAATCCAGTTCCTCAGGATACTAGAGCAGTCCGGGTTATCCTAAGCAGTTTCTTCCTTTGCAGACCCTCTGATTTTTCTCCGGGAAGGAATGGCCTCACAGAGGAGATAGTAGCAAGGGTTTACAGGAAGGAAATTCAGATCTGCTGCTCATCCATAACACCAACCCGAGGCCAGCATAAAGCAAAGGTGCAGCCTGCTGGAGGCCACCGCTAAGCGCTACACCATGTCAAAGTGGGTCTGGAAGAGGATCCTGCAGGCCTGAGGCCAAAAAGGAATGAAACAAAACAAACACAAAACCACAACCCTTATGGGCATAGGCGGAATCTGCCCGTTCCCACGCCCACGCCCACGTCTCCCGCTGGGTGAAGCCAGGCCCCAGGAGGACGATTTCTGCCGCTTGGCCTCCAGGGAAATGTAGTCTTTCAGGAGACAGGGCTAGAAGGGCCTGTCACAAAACTTTGGCAGAAGAAGAAAATACGATGTGTATGGGAGTACAAAACCATCATCATGCTCGCATACACCCTAAATACACACTTTTCCCGTCCTTCAGCATCCGCCAGTCCCCAGAAGTGGCCCGTCGGCACTCCCACGTCCCATGTGTCTCTGCTTTCTGTTTGGGCCCACCTACCTCTTTCCTACTCGCTTGTTTGTCGGCCGCTCTGTCCAATCGTAGGAGCGCTCCTGGTCGGTTCCCGGAGTGCATTGCGGCCGCAATGGCTGCCCCCGGCCTGCGTGGGGCTGGGCTTGTTCGAGCGGTGCTAAGGGTCTGGCCCTTGAGTCCACGCTTCGCGGGGGAGTGGGTGATTCCGTTCTCCTCGCTCTCATGCTGTCAGCGGAGGTGCCTGTCCTGTGTCTCGGGCGCCACTTTCTCTGGTCCCCGCTTGACATCGGCCTCTCGTCGATATGGCCAGGGCTCAGCCCTGGACCATTTTCTCGGATGCCCTCAGCCCGACAGTTCGCTGCTGACTCCTTGCGTCCCTGCGGTGTCCACACGTAGAGGTAAAGGCCCCTGATAGGTTTGCCCGAAACTGTAACGTTTCTAGCACTGAAAGCTTTCAGTTTCTGAGGATATCGTGATTGGTGCTATTTTATAGAAAACGGTTTTGAGGCCCTGGGAGAGGGAAGAAGTGAAGAATCTCACAAGAGGGCGATACCAGGTTCTAAGACTTTGGGAAGGAGAGGGAACCGATTTGGTCACGACCAGAGATGCTCACGAAAGAACAGGAGATTGAAGGGCCACAGACAAGGCTGAAGTATATATGGCTCCCTGCCCCCACATGGAAAGCAAACTTTAACCAGTAAATGCGTGTAGAGCCTCATCTACTTGTTAAGGCCACAGTTGCGCCTGGAAAATAGCACACTTTATTCTTCAAGTGGCATAAACTAGAGTATGGTAGGGAGGCTGGGCACATGAACTGGTAATTGAAATTCACTGTCATGAGGAGCTAATACAGAAAGACTGAGAAAACTTGCAGAACCTTCACAGCACCCTTGGTAGGGTGAGATTATGAGAGCTGGGGAAATTTCTTTCTTATTTTTTGAGACAGTCTCACTCTGTTGCCCGGGCTAGAGTGCGGTGGTGTCAGACTAGCTCACAGCAACCTCAAACTCCTGGGCTCAAGGGATCCTCCTGCCTAAGCGTCCCAAGCATCTGGGACTACAAGGGTGTGCCACTGTGTGGCTGGGCATGGTGGCTCACGCCTGTAATCCTAGCACTCTGGGAGGCCAGGACAGGCAGATTGCTCGAGGTCAGGAGTTCGAAACCAGCCTGAGCAAGAGCGAGACCCGTCTCTACTATAAATAGAAAGAAATTAATTGGCCAACTAATATATATAGAAAAATTAGCCGGGCATGGTGGCACATGTAGTCCCAGCTACTCAGGAGGCTGAGGCAGTAGGATCACTTGAGCCCAGGAGTTTGAGGTTGCTGTGAGCTAGGCTGACACCACGACACTCACTCTAGCCTGGGCAACAAAGTGAGACTTTGTCTCAAAAAAGGGTGTGCCACTGTGCCTGGCTAATTTTTTCTATTTTTAGTAGAGACGGGGTCTCACTCATGGTCAGGCTGGTCTCAGACTCCTGAAGTCAAGTGATCCTCATGCCTCAGCCTCTCAGAGTGCTAAGATTACAGGCGTGAGCCATCTTGCCCAGCCAAAATTTCTGGCTTTGTATAGGCTAGCTGTACTTTCACATACATTCATATAGACACAACTACACAGTAATTGAGTATCTATTAAGTGCCAGGCACTGTGCTGAGTGGTTTTACACAGTTTTCTAATCATCAAAAGAAAGTTTTATGTGGGTGAGTAGGTATCATTAATAACAACTCTATTTTGCATCTAAGAAAGTAAGGGGCTTAGAGAGGTTAGAGAACTTGATAAAGTTATATAAATTAAGGGCCAGACTAGGTTTCAAAGTCTAGGTGGCTTGAACCTGGTGCACTTAATCTTGTACCTTTACTCCCTTTGTGGGTGGGCAGGAATGAGTACCTGACAGGGTATTCAGATTCCACTATGTCTCATCTCACTCTTCTCTCCACCCACACACAGAGGAGCAGGATCTCCTCTTGGTCCATCGTCCTGACATGCCTGAGAATCCCCGGGTCCTACGTGTGGTTCTCCTGGGAGCTCCGAATGCAGGAAAATCAACACTCTCCAACCAGCTGCTGGGCCGAAAGGTATGCTGCACCCTTGACTGTCATACCCTTTTCATCTCTCACTTCTTGCTGTGCCATCATGGATGGTCCTAGAGGGATCGGAGACCTCACTGGGACTTCTTTATTTCTGGCAGGTGTTTCCTGTCTCCAAGAAGGTGCACACCACTCGCTGCCAAGCTCTGGGTGTCATCACAGAGAAGGAGGCCCAGGTGGTGGGTACCTACAAAGGGAGTCCTGGAAATAGGACAGAGGGTGAAGCTAAGAAGGTCTCCATTACCATCAGCCTTAAAGAAAATGACACTTAGATTCACTTATCTGAGGGTAGGGGGTTTCCTCTACCTTTAGGCCTGGAGCAGTTCTGTCTCTGCTTTCCTTCCTCTGGCATCTATTCAGAAAGGTCTCATTCCCTCTTTACTGCTTCCTAATTTTCCATATATTCACAGTCATCATATTCCTGGATCTCATCTAGAACTAAAACAAAACTGAAGGGCAAAAATCAAAAGTCAGTAACAGCATGGCCAAGAAGGGAGGGCAGGCTCCTGACATGAACGGTGGCCTCTCACTTCCCAGTCATAATGATGGCTCCTGTGCTATGAGTATCTCTCTTTCCTGATTTTAGATTCTATTGGACACACCTGGCATTATCAGTCCTGTTAAACAGAAGAGGTAATGTGGAAACAGGTGGGAATGCTGCTGGGGAGGTACATAGGGGCTAGAAAACCCCCTTACCACACCCCATTCCACGTCAAGATTGCCTAAGTCATAAGATCCTTCCTGATTGATATATGTCTGTCCCTCAGGCACAACCTGGAGCTCTCTTTGTTGGAAGATCCATGGAAGAGTATGGAATCTGCTGATCTTGGTTAGGCTCAAAATGGGAATCTGAAACCCAGTTTATAGGAGTTATGTCCTTTCATTCCTAGTAGTTTGTGGGGTGGGAGTTGGCCAGAGCCCATACCATGGAAGTTTTTGTGAGGATGGAAAAAAGAGTGGTCACATCCTTGTCCTTTTCCCTGCCGTGCTATCTTCCAGTTGTTGTTCTTGTGGATGTCTCAGACAAGTGGACTCGGAACCAGCTCAGCCCCCAGGTGCTCCAGTGCTTGACCCAGTTCTCCCAAGTCCCCAGCATCCTTGTCATGAACAAGGTGAGCACCCCCCTCCTGAGGAAGGGGTCTATTTCACTCCAAAGCTGACCACATACCCTTTGCTGACCACATACCCTTTTCCCATCCCCCACATCCAGGTAGATTGCCTGAAGCAAAAGTCAGTTCTCCTGGAGCTCACGACAGCCCTCACCGAAGGTGTGGTCAATGGCAAGAAGCTTGAGATAAAACAAGCCTTCCGTTCACACCCTGGCATGGATGGCCCCAGCCCAGTGGCTAAGGACCCAAACATAAAGTCTGTGGGAAGCCCTCGGAGAACTGGCTGGCCCCATTTCCAGGAGATCTTCATGTTGTCAGCCCTAAACCAGGACGAAGTAAAAACACTAAAGGTCAGTTAGCCTTGGCCATAGCCTGGCCCTTGCTTTCTACCATGTGAGGACAGGCCTCAGATTTCCTCCTGGACGCCAAGTGAGTATGAAAGTCCTGGTTGGAATTGAGATGCCCACTTACTCACTCTGTGCCCACAGAAATACCTCCTGGCACAGGCCCAGCCAGGGCCCTGGGAGTTCCACAGTGGAGTCCTCACCAGCCAGACACCTGAAGAGATCTGTGCCAACATCATCCGAGAGAAGCTCCTAGAGCACCTGCCCCAGGAGGTGCCCTACAGTGTGCAGCAGGTGCAGACAGAGTGAAGGGATCGGGAGTATACACCAGGCACACACCCAGGAGCAGTACTCTGGGTCCCAGAGAGGCCAGGATGTGACTAATTAATCATGATGTCTCCCTGCACAGAAGACGATCTTGTGGGATGAAGGACCAAGTGGGGAGCTGATGATCGAACAGAGGCTTCTGGTACCCAGAGAATCTCATGTGGTAAGTGAGACTAAGCTAGTCTGGAACACCTGGGCTCAAGCAGTCCTCCTGCCTTAGCCTCCCAAGTAGCTGAGACTACAGACATATGCCTGGCTTCCGTGTCCTTCTCTTTTTTTACACACCCTCAGAGGCTCCTGATAGGTCCAAAGGGCCAAGTGATCTCCCATATCGCTCAGAAGGTGGCCCGAGACCTCATGGACATCTTCCTGTGTGATGTTCAGATCCGCCTCTCTGTGAAGCTCATGAAGTGACCACCCACTTCTGCCCCTCCCAGCGCATGCCTGCCCAAGCTGCTGGCAGGAACGGACCAATTGTCCCTGGCTGGGAGGCCTGCAGGGACCGATGAGGGGAATTACTACTGACTGACTGCCAGCTGGCCTAGCCCTGCTGAGGCTGCACAGCTGTGTCTCCTGTTGGAGAAAGGAACCTGCCTTAGCTCAGTTCCCAGGTAGTTCCTCTACTACTGGGAAGTAGTAGCTACTTTGGTCCCAAAACACAGCCTCCAGCTGGCATTGGGTCCAGAGTTTCTCCCTAAGTTGCCATTGTTAGCAGGGAAGAGATCTTTCTCCTCTTCCCCTAGTTCTTCCACCTTGGAGCTATGTAAGGATCCGTGTTTCCCGAGTGACATAGTGCCTCTCACCCCATCCCTCTCCCCAGCCTCGGATGATAATAAAGTTACAAGACAGCCATTCAGGTTCTCATCTTTATTTCTTTAGAACAGGAAAGAGAAAACGTACCTATTCCCTCACTTCCACCCCCTTGTTTGAACTGAAGTCTCCCTCCCTTCTAGTAGTCTCCTCCAGGCTCCTGAGCTCTCTTCCTGGCACGTTTTCTGGGTGCAGCAAGAGAACCGTTACCATTACTAAACTCAGTAATGGTAACGGTTTCCTCGCCATTCCCAAGTGCCCTGGCAGACGGCAGGCTGCGACAGGCTGAGCGGTGAGCCCCCCGGCTTGCAGCATCTCTCTCGCCCTCCTCATCAGGCTCCAGAGCTGGGGGTACCCGGACTAGTACATCATCTATACTGTAGTGTCTCATAGCAAACTTACAGTATATGATGATATCCCAGCCAGGGCCCTGTAGGAGACACAGGAAGTGTGGCTTGGAAAGCACTGTGGGCAGAAAGATCCAGGGGCTGGGGGCAGACAGAGCAGGACACGTCAGGGTTGGACACGCAGCTCTCCTTCCCTTCCCTACAGCTCCCTCCCAGGCCAGCATTGATTCTGTGGTCAGGCACAGCCCACCCCACGTGGGTTAGGGGAAAGAGACTGACCCGAAGAGGTCGTCCCTGCAGAGCTAGGGTCTGTTGAGACCTAGGGTCCCAGGGCCAGTGTTAACCTAGGAATGACATAATGAAGGGAAAGATTCCCTCTGGTCAAATGGACAAGCAACAAGCCCAGAGAAGCACTTACCTGGAGCTGGATGGGCAGATTGGGAGGCCTTTTGATGCAGGGAGGTTCTGTCCCTTCTTCACTCAGGCTGCTTCAAGCTGCTTGCCTTATAACCCACCGGCCCCTCCCCTGGGTGGGGCACTTTTCCCCGGTTCCAAAAGGCCCTGCCCCTTAACCCTTCCTCTGCTAGACCCCATGGAACAAGGGTCCCTGGCCCCTTTCCCTGTTAGGACTTTTCTCATTTACTCTTTCATGGACCTTGCTAAGCCTAAGGTCCATCCTTTACTCCCATCCCCATGAAGCTGGTCATCTGCTGAGCTAGAAAGGAGAAATAACAGCCTTACCTAGTCTGTATTTTCACAGAGTTAACAAAGGAAGATTTTTTGCTTTTGCTTTTTTTTTTCTTGGTGGCTTCTGGGGAATATTAGTTGACTCTATATGGGAGGGAGGATCCTGGCAGCTGGATGTCTGGGGGCAAGCTCACAGGACCCTTCAGCCTGAATTTCCATTCCCCAGCCCTGCCTATGTTTATGCTGAGCCCTTGGCTACTACTGCCCTGGCAAGGTCCCCTGGGTAGGGGGTACTCTGCTGGGACATTTGAGGGTAGTGGAATCCCCAGCTCTTGGAGCCAGCATAAGAGTGGATGCGGGCCTGTTCTTCAGAGCTCAAGGCACTTATGGTAGGTCTGGCACTGTTCAGTTCTTTACCTCTGGGGAAGGGGAGACTCTTGGGGCAGAGGCTGTTTATTCCACCATTCTGGGGGATGTTCCCTCCCTTTCTCCATATCCTACACAGTCTGGTCTGTGTGCTGGGAGGCAGTTGTACCCCCTCCTGCAGGGTAGACTAGACCAAGATGGGGAGCAGGAAGACAGACTCAACCTTCTTTTGGTTCTTTAGAGGAGTTCTGTTTCCTTCCACCACAGAACTTTAGCACATGCTCTACTCTCTGCTTAGCATGATCTTCCCTCCTTTCTTGTCTAGTTAACTCCTATTCCCTTTTCACATCTTTAAGTGTTACTTCCACATGGAAATCTCTGGCTGTTTAAATCCCCCTGCTATGGGCTCATTTGTTGTATGATTATTTACATTAAGCATGTAATCACGGGGCCTTGGTGTATTCACTGATGTATCTCTACCACACTAAACATTCATGTGCAATGGCTGACATCAAGCTGAGCCTAAGGTAATGTGGGGCAGGAGAGAGACCTTGGCCTGGGGGGGTAGACAGAGGTGGCTGTGGCCCTCTCAGGCCAGCCATTTTCTCTCGGACCCTCCCTGTTCTCACTGGTAAATAGGAACAGGAATAGGCCCAGTCGGCAGAGTTGTGAGAGCTAAGTGACAGTGCTGGTGCTGGTCCACAGAAGGGTTCAAACAATTGAATTCGCCTCCTTCCCACAGGGACCTACTGAAAGCCACAAACCAGACCGGTTGTTGAACATCTGAAAGCTCATGAAATATTCTTGAAATAAGCTCGGGACCATTGAGAGAGCCCAGGTTTAGAGGTGACAGGCCACTGAGTGACAGTCTCAGCCCCACTGCATCCAGCTCTGTGACTTTGGACTAAGTGCTCTCAGCCTCAGTTTCCTCAAATGTAAAGTAGGAGCTGTCTTGCTCACTTGCTATGCAAGTCAGGGCAAATTGCCCCCCATGCCTCTGAACTTCGTTGGTTTACATATCACCGAATTGTCAGAACCAAGTGAGAAATACGGGTGATAAAGCTTCGTAAACCGGGCCGGGCGCTGTGGCTCACGCCTGTAATCCTAGCACTCTGGGAGGCCGAGGCGGGCGGATTGCTCAAGGTTAGGAGTTCGAAACCAGCCTGAGCAAGAGCGAGATCCCCGTCTCTACTATAAATAGAAAGAAACTAATTGGCCAACTAATATATATAGAAAAAATTAGCCGGGCATGGTGGCGCATGCCTGTAGTCCCAGCTACTCAGGAGGCTGAGGCAGGAGGATCGCCTGAGCCCAGGAGTTTGAGGTTGCTGTGAGCTAGGCTGAAGCCACGCCACTCACTCTAGCATAGGCAACAAAGCGAGACTCTGTCTCAAAAAATAAAAAAAAAAAGCTTCGTAAACCAAGTGCCCTAACCAGATTGTTATTATGTCTGCTCCTGCTTCCCTGTGACCACCTTTCCTGTCCTGTAACCCTCCTGCCAGGTGACCTCTACTTAGAGACCTCACAGACAGCCCAGGCTCCTTTATCAGGCTGAGGGCTTTGTACACTAGGGTCAAACTTCATGTCACTCACTGCTTAGGCTTTTCTCTAGTCCCTAGGGTTCAAGTCCAAAGGTAAGCATGGGCAGAACCCAGGGGTCCTGGATGTCGAGGAGAGAGAGAGGCAGCCAGAGATTCTGTGGCTGGGGCCCCTGGCTAAGGCTGGGGGTGCTGTGATCAGGGTGTGGGCTGGAGGAGCATCTGGGCCTGGGTGGGGTAGTCTAGGGGCCCTGATAAGCAGACATTGAGCTATCAGGGTGGGGGGCCCTGCACCTTCTGCTTATCAGGATCCTGCAGGGGCCAGAGCAGGACCTGAGGATACTTCCCGCCCAGGGCTATCTTCCTGGATGGCTATTGTTCCATTCCTCTGTCTGCCTTGCACCCCACAGGGAATTGGAAGGGGAGTCCCTCTCCCTCTCTGTAAGTCTCATGGAGACCCTAGCCAGCATAAGGGATGAGGGGGACACCATCTGGGTCTTTGGACCCGGCCTCAAATTCTAACAGGAGCTCCAAAGCTCTCCTGAGGGCAGTGTACACCAGTCTGGGGCTTTTGTCCTTCTAACTCCAATCCCTGCCACTGCAGCTTTAAGCTCTTAACTCTCATTTAGACTTTCTTTGGAAGAAGTCCTTAAACTATATGAGTGATGAAGTTAAGGATGGTGAGAGCTGCAAGGGTCCTTCAAAATCATGGCATTCAAGTTCCTCATTTATATAGGAAAGGAAATTGAGGCCCAGAGAGGGAGAGAGAATCTTCCAAGCTTCAGAGTTCCCACCATATCTCAGCATCAAAGAACAACACATGACGCTAAGAGAAACAGGAAGGCAGCAGCAGACATCCACAGATGCACAGACACATGTAAAACACAAATGCACATATGTACAATGCCCACATACAGATACACAACTCAGAGATACACAGCATACACAAAAAAATACATTTAGCTAGTAAAATTACTTGCCTCTTGGTTGCTTCACTAAGTTTCACGATGTTAGCAGTTTTATAGAAGGATAAAAGAAGGCCAAATAATATGGTTATTCGGTACTTTACTCATTCAATGTCTCACAGAAAAGTCAGCAGCAAAACTCATCCTCAAACCAAGGACTTCGAGGAGCTTTGGGAGATTCTTGCGCTCCTATTTTGCTTTAGATACAGGGATCCAAAGCAAGGGGCCGGTGTAGGCCAAGTAGCTTAACAGGTGTGAAAAAATAAAGCTGGGTCAGGTGTGCTGGCTCATGCCTATAATCCTAGCACTTTGAGAGGCTGAGGCTGCAGGATTGCTTAAGGCTGAGAGTTCAAGACCAGCCTGGGCAACAAAGAGAAACTGTCAAGACAGAGTCTCAATCTGTCACCCAGGCTGGAGTGCAGTGGTGTCATCAGCTACAACCATGTCACTGTACTCCATCCTAGGTAACAGAGGGTGACCTCATCTCTTAACAATGAAAAAATGAAGCTGGGAAACTGTTCAAATCCTTTCTCTTCATGTGATAAATGGGGGCCTGGGATTTAGGGAGTTTGTCAGAGATGACTGTTCAGTTTCATCCTGCCTGGTCTTCAGAGCCTCTCCTAAGCCTCCCAGACACTGGTCCCTCTGTGTCCAGGCTTTGGGTCTGCTCTCATTGCTTTCCTCATCACACTATAGTGAGTTCATCTGATCCCTTGTTTGTCTCCAACTACTCCACAAAGGAGTACCTTGTCTTGAGTCATCTCCGTTGCCCAGCACTCTTCATGGGCCTTATCCTGGGAGGTGTTCAGGGAACGCCTTACACTGAACAGATGCTGACCCCTGGAAACAGTGCTCGACAAGTGCTCAAGTACTCGTGTTCCCCTACATTCTCTCTTAACATTCAGCCCATGGGCAAGTGTGCATATTGAGCAACGTACCCGGATGCCCCTGAAGCCCTTGCAGGGAATGGGGTCCTAGTAATGGCTTCCCTTGGGGCTTTCCCAATATCCCTCAGTCTACAATAGATGCCTGCATGCCAATTTACAATAGAGAAACTGAAGTTCAGGGAGGAAGTGCTTGGCCTTAAGTCACACAGTAAATGAGAAAAAGAAGCAGGACGACAGCCCTGATCTCTGGACTCCAGCCCCCAGCTCTGTACACAAACCTACTATGAATGAGGTAGATTTGGTGTTTCTTCAGGGCCTTTTTGAGTTTTAAAGGTAATGGAATCCAATGTGAATTCTGCCAATTACCAGTGATGTGATTCTGAGCATATTGCTTACTTTGTCTCTCTGAGTCTCAGTCTTTTCAGCTATAAAATGAGGATGACAATAATACCTACCTGGCAAAGTCCTTGAGACAATTCATTCAGTGAAAGCACGTGGGAGAAAGTTCCTGGATGACACAGGGATTTTCTGCTTGCTTCTGCTAACTCAGCTGGACCCTACCCATCCAACTTCTTTTTTTTTGAGACAGAGTCTCACTCTGTCACCCTGGTTAGAGTACAGTGGTGCCATTATAGTTCACAGCAACCTCAAACTCCTGGGCTCAAGCGATCCTCCTGCCTCAGCCTCCTGAGTAGCTAGGATGACAGGGGAATACCACTATACACGGCTAAGTTTTCTAGTTTTAGTAGAGACCTTGTCTTGCTGTTACTCAGGATGGTCTTGAACTCCTCACCTCAAGCAGTCCTCTTGCCTCCCAGATTGTTAGGATTATAGGCAAGAGCCACCGCGCCCACCCTTCAACTGCTTTTTTTTTTGAGAGTCTCGCTTTGTTGCCCAGGCTAGAGTGAGTGTCGTGGCGTCAGCCTAGCTCACAGCAACCTCAAACTCCTGGGCTCAAGCAATCCTACTGCCTCAGCCTCCTGAGTAGCTGGGACTACAGGCATGCGCCATCATGCCCAACTAATTTTTTCTCTATATATATTAGTTGACCAATTAATTTCTTTCTATTTATAGTAGAGACGGAGTCTCGCTCTTGCTTAGGCTGGTTTTGAACTCCTGACCTCGAGCAATCCTCCCGCCTCAGCCTCCCAGAGTGCTAGGATTACAGGCGTGACCCACTGTGCCTGGCCTCAGCTGCTTTTTAAGCCCCTTCCCCGCACTGCTCTTGGCCAGCTCCAACCCAGCAACAATCTTCTCTTCTCTCTGACCTCCCCTTGCTCATCAGCCAGGCTCTCTCATGAAGCTTGACGTCCTGGAATCACAGGCTTGGACCAGAGCTTCTACCTTCACAGTTCAGGGACCATGCCTTACAGTTCTTGCTTCCTGACACGAGTACT
Organism: Microcebus murinus; assembly: GCF_040939455.1. NCBI lineage: Eukaryota > Metazoa > Chordata > Mammalia > Primates > Cheirogaleidae > Microcebus > Microcebus murinus. The sequence continues at coordinate 22,138,867 of NC_134121.1, read as the reverse complement.
AAAAGCCAGAAGGGAAAACCCAGCTTGAGATTTGTCAGAGTGTGGGCTCCACCACCACCTGCGGAGTGGCCCAGGCCTCTGCTCCTGCCCCTGGAGCCTTGGCTTCTTCATCAGTAAAATGGGGTTAAAGTGCCTTCTTTTCCATGATTGTTGGGAAGATGAAATGAGTTAGCGAAGGTGGAAATTTCTAACCTGGAGCCTGGCTCATATACAGCAGGAGCTCCACAAATGCCAGACCCCTTCCCTGCTGGCTTTGCAGTAGACTTTCCCTGCTTGTCCCCTCTAAGGGGTCACATACCCATGGGCACGTGAGTGCAGGTACTGTGCAGAGGCATGTGATCATGTGTCCTTATACACCTGCTGAGACACATATTGAGTCTGAAATGGAAACCTCCCTAAGTCTGTTTTTTTTTTTTTTTTTTTTTTTGGAGACAGAATCTCACTTTGTTGCCCAGGCTAGAGTGAGTGCCGTGGCATCAGCCTAGCTCATAGCAACCTCAAACTCCTGGGCTCAAGCAATCCTACTGCCTCAAGCCTCCCTAGTAGCTGGGACTACAGGCATGTGCCACCATGCCCGGCTAATTTTTTCTATATATATTAGTTGGCCAATTAATTTCTATTTATATCTTTTTTTTTTTTTTTTTTTTTTTTTTTTTTTTTTTGAGACAGAGTCTCGCTTTGTTGCCCAGGCTAGAGTGAGTGCCGTGGCATCAGCCTAGCTCACAGCAACCTCAATCTCCTGGGCTCAAGCAATCCTCCTGCCTCAGCCTCCCGAGTAGCTGGGACTACAGGCATGTGCCACCATACCCGGCTAATTTTATCTATATATATTAGTTGGCCAATTAATTTGTTTCTATTTATAGTAGAGACGGGGTCTCGCTCTTGCTCAGGCTGGTTTCGAACTCCTGACCTTGAGCAATCCGCCCGCCTCGGCCTCCCAGAGTGCTAGGATTACAGGCGTGAGCCACCGCGCCCGGCGTAATTTCTATTTATAGTAGAGATGGGATTGCTCTTGCTCAGGCTGGTTTCAAACTCCTAACCTTGAGCAATCTGCCCACCTCGGCCTCCCAGAGTGCTAGGATTACAGGCGTGAGCCACTGCACCCAGCCCCTAAGTCTGTTCTTTAGCTCTGAGTTCTTGTTCTCTGAGTCAGTGGGGACTCCCATGTCCAGAATTTTCAGGCCATGACCTCTCCAGTCTCCAGGCACAGCCCTGTTGTGTAGAAATGATCCCCAGGGAGCCTGGGTGTCTCTACCGCCTCAAATTCTTCCCGCCATCAGGCAAGCCCTTACCTCCCTCTCTCTGCCAGGACAACCTGTCTAATCCACAGCTGTGGTGGAAGAGATAGGCCGCCTGGATTATCAAGCCAGACAAGGCTCCTCAAAACAGTTCCCACCCAGCCCAGAGGCAAATGTTCCCGAGCCCTTAAGAGCCCTTAACCCCCTCCGTGCTGGGCTCTCAGGCCTAGGAACTGGGAACAGCAGGGAAGGTGGGTAGATCCTGTAGCCCCCACACCTAGTTCCCAAAGCTGGTGTCATGAGCACAGGGAAGTGGCGAACAGCATCACTTGGGGATCTGGAGGGCCACATGTGGCCTTGAGGCCACAGGTTCCCCACTCCTGTCCTGCTTCTAGAGGCTGGTTCCAGGCTCTGCTCTGGGGGCAGAGGCCTGGCTTTCCCCACACTGGGAGTCCACTAGCTTCATCTTCTCTCTACTCTCTTTCTCCTCTCTGGCATGCTTCAAGGCTCGCTTTTCTTTTCTTTTCTTTTCTTTTCTTTTCTTTTCTTTTCTTTTCTTTTCTTTTCTTTTCTTTTCTTTTCTTTTCTTTTCTTTTCTTTTCTTTCTTTCTTTCTTTCTTTCTTTCTTTCTTTCTTTCTCTTTCTTTCCTTTCTCCTTCCTTCCTTCCTTCCTTCCTTCCTTCCTTCCTTCCTTCCTTCCTTCCTTCCTTCCTTCCTTCCTCCTTTCCTTTCCCTTCCTTCCTTCCTTCCTTCCTTCTTTCCTTTCCTTTCCTTTCCTTTCCTTTCCTTTCCTTTCCTTTCCTTTCCTTTCCTTTCCTTTCCTTTCCTTTCCTTTCCTTTCCTTTTTCCTTTTTCCTTTTTCCTTTTTCCTTTTTCTTTTCTTGTCTTGCTTTGTTGCCCAGGCTAGAATGAATACCTAGGCGTCAGCCTAGCTCACAGCAACCTCCAACTCCTGGGCTCAAGCAATCCTCCTGCCTCAGCCTCCTGGGTAGCTGGGCATGCGCCATCATGCCCAGCTAATTTGTTCTATATATATTTGTTGGCCAATTAATTTCTTTCTATTTATAGTAGAGACGGGGTCTCACTCTTGCTCAGGCTGGTTTTGAACTCCTGACCTTTAGCAATCTGCCGGCCTTGGCCTCTCAGAGTGCTAGGATTATAGGCGAGAGCCACCGCGCATGGCCTACCCTGACTTCTAATGCTATATAGATTAGCTTTGCCTAGTTTTTGGACTTTTTTTCCCCCCACACTGCACATATCTTTCTTTCTTTTTTATTTTAGTGTATTATGGAGGTACAAGTATTACGGTTACATATATTGCCCATGCCCCCATCCCTCCTCAAGTAAGAGCTTCAAGCGTGTTCATCCCCCAAACGTTGCACATCTTACTCCTTGTGGTTGTATATACCCATCCGCCTCCACCCCACTCCCACTGGTTTTTGGACTTTTTATAATAGAATGATACAATATGTATGATTTTATTTTTGGCTTCTTTCAATCAACATTATGTTTGCAAGTTTCACTCAAGCTGTTATATATAGCAGTAGTTCATTTATTTTCATTACTGCATAGTATTCAATTTTATGAATATGATACATTTTTTTCATTGATAAATGAAAAGTTGGGTTTTTTGATTTTGGGGGCCATGATTTATAATGCTGCTATGAATATTCTTGTACCTACATGTATGAATATTGCTATTGGAAGTGAAATGGTTGGGTCTAAGGGTGTGCTTATGTTCCGCTGTAGTAGATTCTGTCAAACAGGTTTTCAAAGTGGTTGTATCGACACACATTTCTACGAGAAGTGTATGAAAGTTCCAACTGCCCTACATCGCCACCCACACTTGATTACTTTTTTCCATTTTAGTCATTCCAGTGGGTATATAGTGACATCTCATTTTGGTTTTAATTTACATTTCCCTGATGACTAATGAAGTTATGTATGCTATTCCTGTTATTCATTCCTGTGCACCAGATTATCCCCAAACTTAGAAGCTTAAACAATGAACAGCATGTTTACTATCTCGCACAGTTTCAGGGTTCTGGATTTTAGGAGAACAGCTGGGCAGAACAGGCTTGCTGGGCCTGGCCAGGTCTCTCTCTCTCTCCATGTAGCTCAGGCCCTATCCCTGTGGTCTCTCCTTGGGCTTCCTCACGGTCCAGTGGTCTCAGAACAGTCACATTGTTTACATGGCGGCTGAGGCTTAGATAGAGAGTATTCTAGCAAATAAAGCAGAAGCTACATCGTCATCTTTTATGATCTAGCTTCAGAAGTCACATGGTGTCACTTCTGCCATGTACTGTTGGCCTGATAAGTCACAAAAGTCCACCTAGTTTCAAGAGAAGGAGGCATAAGCTCTACCTCCAATTGCAAGGACTGTCAAAAGTCACACTGTAAGAGGAACATTCAGGATGGAAGATATTGTTGCCACTATCTTTGGAAAATACATTCTACCGCACATATTTTCATACATCTATTGGTGATTCTGTATAGTGCCTAAATTTGTCATTTGTCTATTTTTTCTGCTGGGTTATCTTTTTTTTTTCTTTTTAAGTCAAATTTAGCAATGGGGGGTTGTATACCAACTTTAGTGACACTAATGTTAGTAAGTTCTGATAACCCACTACCATTGGACCAGCCTTGTCTTTTTCCTTATATATTGGTAAAATATATTTTGGATGCTAGTTTTTTTCCCCAAGATATATGTACTACAATGATCTTTTCCCATTCTCTGAGGCTTGCCTTCTTGCTCTCTTAATGGGTCTGTGTATGTCTTTAAAATTTTTTTTCTTTTAAACAATTTTTAGACACAAGGTCTTACGGTGTTGCCCAGGCTGGTCTTAAACTCTTGGCCTCTCTGGGAGGCCGAGGTGGGCGGATCGCTCAAGGTCAGGAGTTCGAAACCAGCCTGAGCAAGAGTGAGACCCCGTCTCTACTAAAAAAATAGAAATTAATTGGCCAACTGAAAATACATAGGAAAAAATAGCCGGGCATGGTGGCACATGCCTGTAGTCCCAGCTACTTGGGAGGCTGAAGCAGGAGGATTGCTTGAGCCCAGGAGTTTGAGGTTGCTTTGAGCTAGGCTGATACCATGGCACTCTAGCCAGGGCAACAGAGTGAGACTCTGACTTAAATAAATAAAAACTCCTGGCCTCAAGTGATCCTCATGCTTTAACCTCCTACGATACTGGGATTATAGGCATGAGCTACTGTGCCCAGCGTGTGTGTGTCTTAATTGATTTTTATTGAGATAATTATAGATTCACATGTAGTTGTAAGAAATAATATGGAGAGATCCTTTGTACACTTTGCTCACTTTATCCAATGGTGACATTTTTGAAAACTGCAGTATAACATCACAGCCACAATGAAACATAACAGGATGTTGACATTGATGCAATCTACTACTTTATTCAGATTTCCTGTATTACTTGTGCTCATTTGTGTGTGTTAAATTCTATACAGTTTTACCACCTGTGCAGGTTCATGTATCTGTCCTCATAGTAAAGATACTGAACAGTTACCATGCCTGCAATACCCACTTCCTTCACCCATCCTCCATCCCTACCCCTGGCAACCACTAACCTGTTCTTTTTATTTTTTTATATTTTTTGAGACAGGGTCTTGCTCTATTGCCCAGGCTAGAATGCTGTGGGGTCAGTCTAGCTCACAGCAACCTCAAACTCCTAGGCTCAAGCGATCCTCCTGTCTCAGTCTCCTGAGTAGCTGGGACCACAGGTGCCCACTATGCCTGGCCAATTTTTCTATTTTTAGTAGGGATGAGGTACCACTCTTTTTCAGGCTTGTCTCGAATTCCTGAGCTCAAGAGATCTTCCTGCCTTGGCCTCCCAGAGTACTAGTATTACAGGCATGAGCCACTGTGCCCATCCTTGTTATTCTTTGATTATGCCAGATGTATTCCCACTCAGGGCCTTTGGACAGATAGCTCTTACTTTGGATATCTGTGTGGCTCATTCCTTTACTTTCTTCAGTACTCCCTTCTCATTGAATCCTTCCTTGGACACCCTAAAATTTTAGCACCCTCTCATATTTCCTATTCCTTTCCCTGATGTATTTTCCTTACTATTTACCATTATCTAACATACTACATGTTTAATCTTTCTTATTTTGTTCCTGCTTAAATGTAAGCTCTAAAAGTGAGGCTTTTGTTCCCTGCAGTCTCCCAGCATCTAAAACAATGTCTGGTACATGGCAAGCATTTGATAAATTTGTTAAATGAGTAAGACTATTGAGGGCCAGAAAGATGAAGTTAATTGCCCAGGATTACACAGGTAATAAACAACATAGCTGACATTTAAAGCCAAATTGTCTGACTTCAGATTTCATGCCCCCACCCTTTTCTTTGAAACAGGGTCTTGCTTTGTTGCCCAGGTTGGAGTGCTATGGCATGATCATCACTCACTGCACTCTCCAAATCCTGGGCTTAAGCAATCCTCCTGCTTCAGCCTCCCGAGTAGCTAGGACTACATGCACGTGCCACCATGCCAGGCTAATTTTTTCTTTTTTTGAAGCAGAGTCTCAATCTGTTGCCCCAGCTAGAGTGCCACGGCATCAGCCTAGCTCATAGCAACCTCAAACTCCTGGGCTCCAGGATCCTGCCTCAGCCTCCTGAGTAGCTGGGACTACAGGCATGTGCCACCATGCCCGGCTAATTTTTTCTATGTATTTTTAGTTGGCCAATTAATTTCTTTCTATTTTTAGTAGAAACAGGGTCTCACTTTTGCTCAGGCTGGTTTTGAACTCCTGACCTTGAGTGATCCACCCGCCTCGGCCTCCCAGAGTGCTAGGATTACAGGCATGAGCCACCATGCCTGGCCTAGGCTAATTTTTAAATTTTTTGTACAGTTAGGCTCTTACTACGTTGCTCAGGCTAGTCTCGAACTCCTGGCTTCAAGCGATCCCCCCACCTTGCTGAGTTCATGCTCTGAAACCTGAGGTGGCTTCCATTACCGAGTAGAGCTCAGGACTAGCATGGAGATGCAGTGAAGCTGGTTGCCCCCTTCACCTTCTACCTGCAGCAGAGCCAGGTCTTCCAGGGCTCAGGTCTGGTCTCAGCACCCTGGCGAATGGCAGCCATGCCCCAGGCTACCACTGGGGACAAGGCCAGTGTGCTGATGCCCCTCAGTGGCTAGGGTGGAGAACAGGCTGAGCGCAGCCTTGAGGCTGAAGGGGTGTTTGGGTGGAAGAGGACCTGGTTGGTTCTTGGCCCCAGCCTCTCCCCTCACAGAAGACACAACACAGGGTCTGCGCATTAGAGATCTTTATTTTATCAGAAGGGACAGGCAGTGGGGCAGTGCAACATCCAAGCCCCAGACCAGACATGCAGCATTCACATGCAGGAACAGCTACACAGGCTGGGGCAGGGCCAGGGGTGGGGAACTGGGACGGGTAGGACACCCACAGCACCCCTGCCAGGATGTTTGGGCTCTGGGTTCTCCTGCCTCCACTGGAGCAAGGAGACAGAGGCCTGGGCTGCTTTCCCATGGCTGGAGCCCTATCAGTTTGGCCAGGAAGAAAGATGCACAAGGGCTATGGGATCTGGCCAGTCTTCGGCACGCAATTCTGTACGGGGTTGGCACAGCCTTGCCCACTGGAAGGGCCCAAAACTTTCAGGCAGGAAGAGGGTCTACACACGTTCCTGTCCCCAGCAGGGCTAGACCCTGATCCCAGAAAGGCGTGGCAGAGTTGGGACCAAGCCCCACCATCCCAGCAGGGACATGCCCACGGAGAGGACTTCCCTGAGCACAACCAGGGGCCTCCTAAGGCAGTAGTAAACCGAGGAAACTGCTAGAGACAAGAGGCCTTGCCTCTGTGCCCCGGGGGTGGGGGAGAGAGGACATAGTATGAGTGCCAGCCTGGGCCTGGGGAGGGATGAGGGAAAGGGCAACAGTCCTGGGCCCTGCAGACCACGGCTGCCCAGGCCTAGAGGGGCAGGAGCAGGTGAAGCCATGGGCTTCCTGGGGCAGGGTTTAGGGCTACAAAGACCAGGCCAGGAGAGGGGAGAGTGGCCGTCCTACCCAGAACCCCTGCACCCATGCTGAGCACTGGCCAGGGCCATGGGGAGGACGGGCAGATGCATGGAGAACTTCAAGGCACCAGGATTCGGAGGAGCAGCAGGGCCACCCCCCCCAGCCCCCCGCAGACAGACAGCGATTATAATAAACATTTTCAGCTCAAACTACATGGTGTGTGTAGGGGGTAGGAGGACAGAAGGAGAGAAAAAGACTGACAAAGGAAGAGACACACAGGGAGATGAAAGACAAACCAGATGAATGTGGCAGTGAAAGTGAGGGTGTGGGGGAGAGGAAGAGGAAGAGATGGACAGAGACAGAGAGAAGGGAAGACGGCCAGAGATGGCCTGAACACGCAGCACTTCTGGTCCCTACAAAATAAGGCACCAGAGTCAGTAACGCTCCCGCTGTCCCCGTGGTATTAAAATGGATGCTGGAGGGAGGGGCCGGCAGCTGCTGAAGGGTGTGGGCTGCAGGAGCCTCACACCTGTGCACCGGTAGCCTTCTTGATCAGGGGTATCTGCAAGGATGGGAGGTGGCATGAGGCCTTGGCCTTGGGGCCCAGGACCACTCTGCCTGGGCCAGTCCAGTGGGCTGCCCAGGCAACCCCACCGCAGCTCGGGAGGCACATACCTTAGACAGGTCCACACCTGTGAGGGCGTGCACGGAGGCAGGCAGCTCGGCCAGCAGTCGGTTCACTTCTGATGTGACCTTGCTTGTGTCTCCACTGAGGACCACGATCTCATCGACTTTGGTCAGTGGGGCAGCGATTTTGGCAGCAATCTAGGAGGCGGAGTGGGAGGAGAGCTTGGCTGGTGCTCTGACTCCTGCCTGTCCTGTCCAGCACCTCTCCCTCCCTGCTCCAGCTCCCCCAAAGCCCAGGCAGCCCAGGCGGCCCTAATTTTGAGCCATGGTAGGGGAGGCCCAGCGGGCCAGGGATGGCCTAGGCCCGATGGAGGGTCCCTGTCCAGCTGCTGAGTACTCTCCCCATTTAATCCTTCTGGCTGCCTGTTGCTGTGTTACTGACAAGGCCCAGAGAAGTTCTGGCACCTGCCCAGCTCATCAAGGGAGGACACGTGACCCTCGGGTCCCAACCTGGGGCGGTGGCCTCACCTGGGGCAGGGCCTCCAGCACCAAGGCCATCTTGGCTGCGTCCCCATACTTCTGGTAGGCTTCGGCCTTGAGCTTCATCCGCTCAGCCTCTGCCTTGCCCATCGCCTCGATGACTGCGGCCTCTGCCTCCCCGATTTTGCGGATCTTTTCAGCCTCTGCCTGTGCCAAGAGGACCTGCTTCACCCTGGGGGAGCCCAGGCCGGGCAAAGTCAGTGGGAGATGCCAAGGTCCCCTCAAGCTTTGCCTGGGGCCCAGCAAACCCTTTAGTCTTCTCCTCTGGGGGATGTCAGGGGTGGGAGACATTGGAAGGGGGAGGAGAGGTACCCAGGCCTCCTGGCTGTGGCCAGGGAGAGGCCTCTGGCTCCAGCTACAAGTGGGAGGAGGGACTAACCAGGATGCCCTCCATGCCAGGTACTATACCAGGCCCTCAAACCTCCTCTGACCCCTGACCCCGGCACCTGGGGCGGCTCTCACTTTTCACCCTCAGCGATCTGCTGTATGCGGTAGGCCTCGGCCTCGGCAGGGCGGCGCACGGTGGCGATGAGCTCCTTGTCTGTGCGCAAGATCTCCTGCGCCTCCACTGCGATCTGCTTCTTGCGCTGTACAACTTCAATCTCGATCTCTTCCTGCCTGATCTTTTGCTGCTCACGGGCCCCTTGCAGCTCATAGGCCAATTGGGCCTCTGCTGTCTGTGGCAAGAGGGTGGTCGGCACATCAGAGGCTGGTCCCCAGGTCCTGAGCCCCAAGCCCCAAGCCAGGATGCCCTCCGGCTTCTCACCTTGATGTTGACTTCCTCACTGAAGGCTGACTTCTGCAGCTCGAAGGCTCGCTTGGAGTCGGCGATCTTAGTGTCTGCCAAGAACTTCACGTCCAGCATCTCCTTCTTGCACTCGGCTTCCTAAGAGCAGGAGGGGCAGGTGCTGAGGGTCGCCTGAGTGACCATGGTCCCATCACCTCTGAGCTTCCTGTCCCTGGGGGTGGGAAGGAAATGTCACATACCCGGATGCCTGCGTCCCGCTCTGCCTCAGCCACGCCGATGTCAGCATCTCTCTGTACCACGGCAGTCTGCGTCTTGCCCAGGGAGCTCAGATAGTCCACTTTGTCATACACATCCTGGGGAGGGAATGGGGAGTCATATGCACACAGGGACAGCCAGAGGCATACAGGTGTCCCTCTAGCCAAGCCCCCATCTCCCAGGTGGACGCTAGGGGGTTCAGCCTCCCCATCACACCCTACCTTGATGGTGAAGCTGAGGATCTCAATGCCCATGCGGCCAACGTCAGGGGCTGCCACCTCCCGCACCAGCTTGGCAAACTGGTCCCGGTCCTGATAAATCTGCTCCACAGTCAGGGTCCCTGGGGGGCAGAGGGATCATAGACTGGCTCTCCAGGGGCCCAGCCAGCTGGGGAAGGGAGGAGGCATGCACGCAGAGGTCTGGATGCGTGCAGGGCTTGTGCAGTCTGAACTGGATCTTCCTGGGGCATCTTCTCAATGGTGCTTAGCACTGAGCCTCCTTCTGTGGAGTCCAGGCGGGATGGGGAAAAGTGTCTCGAGCAGCACCAGGTTCGAGAACAGCCCACAGCCCCCCACCCCAGTGCCCTGTCCTTCACTCAAGTCACCTGATGTGTTGAAATGAAAGACTTGAGGGAAAATGTTGCAGCCTGAAACCTCACTGGGACAGGCCCCTTGTCAGGATGGCACCCACCTCCCTGGCCCTGGCTTGGGGACCCTGTGAGGGTCTTCAAAGGCTGGACAGGGCCTCACCAAGGATGGAGCGCAGATGCCCCTCCAGGGTCTGCAGGACGACGTTCTTGATGTCCTGCACGTTCTTGCCCAGGAATTGCTCACAGGCCACAGCCAAAAGCTCCTTCTCCGTCATGATCTTCACCTGCCAGTGGTCACAGAGGTGCTTCAGCCAGGCTGGTGGGGGCAGATGGAGGCCCCAGACCCAGAGGTGTGGAGGGTGGTGGCTGTGCCCCTCCCCTCCTTTTTCAGATCTGGAGGCCCTGGGGGCTAAGAGGGGGGCTGGAATCTGTCTGCAGCCTCTAGTGGGGAGACAGTGGCACAAGGAGTCCTCCTGACACAGCCTCTCTCCTGCAGCTCTCTCCTGGGCTCGTCTCCCTGTTCCAGTCCCCTGTCCCCGCACTAGCCAACTCCTCCCTTACAGGCTCCCTACGTGGGAGACCCTCAGGCTGAGGAGCAGAGAAGAAGGGAGAACGAGCAAGAGAGGCACAGACAGATAGACAGACTAGGAAAGAAGGGCAGGAGACAGGTCCAGGGGGACACAACCAAGGGTGCCTTTCCTTTTCAAGGTACTCAGCCAACCCCCTTGCCAGAGGCCTGTGACATGGTTGACCCTCACTGCCCTGTGACGCCGAGAGGTGGAGTAGGGCAGGGTGCTCCTCACCCAGGCCCCCTGCTGGAACTATACCGCAGCCTCTGACTCCCAGAGCCCAGAGCTCCTCTGCCTCGCACGGTCTTTCTCTCTGCACCCCCCTCCCAGGGACAGGGAAGGCCTGGATTCTGGGGCTTAGCATTTCCAACACCTGCAAAGAATGGGGGTGGGGTTAGTGAGGCAGGAGCCCTCGGCACTGCTTCTGTCCCTCTCGAGCCCACTGAGAAAAGAAGGGGTGTCTGTTAGTCCTGCTGGGTGGCCAAGGGGGCCAAGCGAGCATGTTCCAGTGGCGATGACTGACCCTCTCTTGGGGGGCAGGGGCAGGGGCGCTAGAGACTGCCCCTGGCTGCCGTCTTCTCCTCCTCCCCCCAAACCCCAGCACGGGGACGGGACGAGGCAGCTCAACAGACATGCGCGGGGCTGCTGAGTTACTATACCTGGGCGACACCCGTCACAGTTAAAGCTACCCCCTCGGCCGTCTCTACGTCCTCGCAGCGGGGCTGCAACGTCATAATCTCTAGGGAAATCCTGCCAAGAAATGCAAAACAGGGGCATGGGTCTGCGGGCCCAGGGCCCTGGCAGTGTGGGGAAGAGGCCAATACCTCACTGCTGCAGCTGGGGTGGGCCAAGGGTCCTGGGGAGGAGGAGGGTGGGGAGGACTCTCCAGGGGGTTGAAGCTGGCAGTGTGTGAGAAGGAGGTGGGTGGGAGGGCAGCGTGGGGTGGGTGCAGGTGGCTCCAGGGAAGGTATGTAAGTGGGCTGCACATGTGCACACACATCCTCTGCTCAAGTCAGCCTGGCTCGAATGGCGAGGAAAAGGAGGTAGAGAAGAAGTGGCTGTGGGTGGTCTGGTGCTGCTGGGGGTGGGAGAAGCTACGTGTAGCTGTGTATGTCCTAAGCAGCAAGGAAGTGCCAGTTCTCCAGGCCCTGCGGTGTAGGCTGTCCATGGATGCCACCTGAACGTCCCTAGGGTCCTCACCCATCCCCTGGGTCTGCTCAGCACTCCAGGATGCCCCAGGAAGCTGCCTAGAAGGCTGTCTGATCTTGGCACGCTAGGAGGTATTGCCCTGATATGCCAACTGCTGGGCCAACGTGGAAGTGACCCTGCACCTGCCCCTTGCCAGGGAAGCCCTACCTGGTCCCCTCACCTGGCAACAGTCTATGACTTGAAACCCACCCTAGGTGGGTCAGTGGGGCCAAGGAGTGTTAACCCTAGAAACCCTAGAAAGAGCTGTTCTTCCCAGACGATATGACTCCTCAAGTGTCCACAGTCACCCAGCTTGAAGGGACCTGGGTGTCTGCAGAGGTTTCTAGTAGTGGGTCTGGAGGGGAAAGGGCTGCTTCAAACGGAGTGTTGAGGAGGCCTGGGCCCTACTCGTTCCACACAAGGTGCGCTGAGATTCTTAAGCCTCTGTGCTAAGGACTGCTCTCCCATAGTTACAAGGCTGATAAGATGGGGACAGTCCCCGTCCTGATGAGAGACGGCAGAGGCAGGGAGTGGTGGTGCGGGACTTTTGCCTGGGCAGGCTGAAGGGCCATTTAGTGCAGAGGGAGGAGGATAAGGAAGATGTTATTTAGGTGTCTTCCAGCCTGGGGACCCACCGGCACAGAGGCTCTGAGGGGCAGGGGCTTTTTGATGTTTGCTGCTGCATTCCAAGTGCCCGAGACCAAGAAGGCGCTCAATGGAGAGCTGGTAAATGCAGCAAGGACGCTGGGGACCTGCACATTACAGGGAAGGCACTGGGAGTTACTTAGCACCCTAGCCCCAGAACAGATTTCGCCAGCTACAGCTGCAGGGCAGTGAAGACCTGGCATCCAAGGACCCTCACTGGCAGGCTTGGGCAGAGCTTCCAGAATCCCTTGCTCCTTCCCCCCTTACAGTCCCCATGGGCAAGGGCAGGGGCCCTGGGCTCTACACCCTGGCACCCAGAGCAGCCGAGGAGAGAAAGGAGGGGAGGCACACTCTTGGGAGGGGAGTCCACCGGCTCCTGCCTGCCAGGCCCCGCAGGGCAGGAAGAGAGAGGGTTAGACACAGAGGAGGAAGCAGGTGGGTTATTACCTGTGCAACCCCTGTTACGAATAGCGGGACCCCCTCCGACGTCTCAATATTCTCACAGCGACACAGGATGGTCATAACCTCCAGAGACAGTCTGAGGAGCAGCCAGGGGGTGGGGAGAGGTAGGGACAGGAAGGGGTAGGAGGGGACACAGCAAACACACACAGTGGTTACCAGACAAGCACTGATGCCTGGGGCGGGGTGGGGGTGCTCTCCATACTTTGACCCCCCCACTGCCGGCTCAGCCTAGGGCCACAGGAGAGCAGAGACACCCCCTTGCTGGCCCGAGGCTTCTGGGTCTCTTCTCTAGCCCCTAAACCCTTCTGGGAGGAGCTGCTAGGCCTATGGGCTGGGGGCGATGCCTGCTAATGCCCTGGGCTCAAGCCTAGAGGTCGGGAGGCCTCTGCACAGGGCACCCGGGTTGGCCATCACCTCACCTTCCCGGCAGATTCCCGTCACAATCTCAGAGACTTAGCCTTAGCCCACCCTCCTAACACAGGCAAACCTGTGTTTCTAGAAAGTGGGAGGGAGAGGCCACTCTGGGGACTAATGAGCCTCAGCAAATACCAGATCCTGTGCCGGGCACAAAACTTCCAGGTTTATACTACCCAGCACAATGAAGGCAAGGTAGGGCCAGAATAATGTGGATTTTCTGATTTGGGAGTAGGGGTGAAGGAAAGGCTCAAGGAAAAAGTGTGCTTTTGCCAGAATACTCAGAGACAACTGGGAGATGAGGGAGTATTTCATTTGGGAATTTCCAAAGTTGGCCATGGGCAGAGAGGAGTGTTGGCAAAGCAAACAAGGCACCTAGAAGCTGGCTCCTTGGCCCACTCTGCTGGGCCTCCCTAGGTGGCGTGTATGCGCACGCGTGTGTGTGCAGGCAGAGGCCAGGCTGTGCTCAGCATGGACGGTTTCCTTAAACCAGAGGAAGGAAGAGAAGACAGAGGCTAAAGGGGCAGAAGCAGGTGGTGGGGGATGAGCAGCAGGAGGCAGTGGGGAGCCCCCACTTCTACTCTGGGAGGGGCCACCCTCACAGTGACAGCTCTGGGGCCTCCCTCCAGCCATGCATAGATGCAAAGGTTGCCTTCATTTAAGCACCTAACATTAGCACCCTTGGGCCTGAGAGGACTCTCGACCCAGCTCAGACAGGAACCCACCAAGCTCTCTCCTAGGGAAGGAAAGAAGGAAAGAGGGAACGGGAGGGAAGGAGGGGAGAAGGGAGGCTGCAGCTCAGATGCCAGAGGTGGAGGAATTGCTCAGGTAAGGGGGAGAGAGCTGCCTACTTTGGGGCTTCAGGACAGTACAGGACATGGCAGCCAAGTGCAGCAGGAGAGACTTCCGGGACCCTAGAGGAGTGGTAGCTGACCCTGAGGGCAGGTGCATGGGATGGCTGTGGAAGATACTGAGAACCCAGGCTGAGTTAGAAGCCTCTTTTCTACCTGAAAGGCTCCTGCCAGCCTAGGGCAAGAAAGGCCTCAGCTTGTAGAGATGTCCCCCAGGCGGGCCAGGGATTGGGCAAGGGGCTGCTACCCAGAAAAGGGACCAGGAATGAGAAGGGCTTGCAGGTTCCTGCAGGTGGTACCAAAGGAGGGTGTGGAGCCTGGGTGTGAGGCCAGGTTCCTAACAGGAGGTATGGGCTCCCCTACCTCTCACTTCCAAATCTGCAGTGAGAGAGGTGTGGCCCTCCTGTCCTGCAGCTCTGCTCCCCGGAGCAAGGAGGGAGCCAGAGACCAAGTCCATGGAGAAAGGGCTGCAGGACACTGCCCTAGCAGTAAACAGCCAAGCAGGACAGTGTCCGGGCCCGGCTATAAGTCCAGGTTCTTGGACAAGACACTCTGTTGTGCTAGGACTGCAGGTGTGTGGGGTGGCTGTGTCTCTGGAGGGGGCTCCCCATGACTTCTGACAGGCCAGCGGGCCCACTCAGGAGTGCCTAGGATCTTCTCAGGTAGAAGTTGTGACCACCCTTTTTTTTTTTGAGACACAGTCTCTCTTTGTCACCTTGGGTAGAGTGCAGTGGCATCAGTCTAGCTCATAGCAACCTCAAACTCCTGGCCTCCAGTGATCCTCCTGCCTCAGCCTCCCAAAGTGCTAGGATCACAGGTGTGAGCCACTGTGCCTGTGACCACTCTTGATTACTTTCCAACAGTTTTTTTTTTACTAAAATGCATCCTCGTGCACTATCTCCAACAGTTTTAGCCTTGGATCAGAAGAGTCTCCCAGGATTCCTCACCTCTGGCAGGGAACGTGAGGGGGGATAGGAGAGTGGGGGGGTTACTGGGAAACCAGTGAAGTTGAAAAACTGTGACATGCTTCCTGTTCCCAACCTAGCAGATGCCCTCAGACTCCCAGAAGCCTCAAGCCCCAGCAGCCTGGTGCAGACACAGCTTCGCTCTGCCGACTGGCGGGGCTGGGGTGGAGGGGGTTTCCACTGGAATCTCCATTGCTTCCCCTGTGGGATGACCGAACCCCTACAACAGGTCCACAGCTTCACGGCTCTCCTGCCCTTGTTGCCTGGGTCTTGGCTTGGAAGGATCTGCTTCCCCTGCCCCATCTCCCATCATCAGGAAGGGGGTGATCGTGAAAAGGTGGCTGCCACGCCTCATCTCCTGGGTGGAAGCAGGCAGGAGAGGCCAGGTCTGGCCCTGCTCTGGGCTCTGGAGGCGGCAGCAGGTAGAACTGGATGGTAGGCCCTTTGAGGAGCTGAAATCTTCCTTTCTTTAGTAAGTCCAGGCTGATCTATGGGGTCAAGATCTGTCTTGCTTGGCACCAGCACCAATTGGTTAGGCCCCTACCCCTTGTCTCTAACTTATCACTGGCACAGAACCACTTTTTTTTTTTTTTTTTTTTTTAGAGCCAGTATCTTGCTCTGTCACCCAGGCTGGAATGCCAGTGGTGCAGTCCTAGCTCACTGCAGCCTAGAACTCCTGGGCACAAGCAAAATAATCCTCCTGCCTTAGCTTCTGGAGAAGCTAGGACTACATGCATGCGCCACCACGCCTAGCTAGATCACAGAACCACTTTTTTTTTTTTTGAGACAGAGTCTCGCTTTGTTGCCCAGGCTAGAGTGAGTGCCCTGGCGTCAGCCTCACTCACAGCAACCTCAAACTCCTGGGCTCAAGCGATCCTCCTGCCTCAGCCTCCCAAGTAGCTGGGACTAACAGAACCACTTTTGACTGTATATCCATTCTCTGCCTCTGAGCCCCTGCCCAAATTCTTTCAGTGCCTGCACAGATAAGGGTGTATATATGGGGTCTCTTCTGCCTTTCCTCCTTTCATAGACTCACTCCAAATAGGGTGTGTAATTGAGACTTTCTTAAATAACTGTGAGCTAGAATTAAGAAATTGAGATTCTGCTTGGGTATGACTCTGAATTCTCTGGGACAGAAGTGATGTCACCTCCACTGGAAAAAAAGAACACCCACCAAGGAGGAGGTACCCACGACACCCCTTCTTGATAAGTTCCTCCTGTGTCCCTGTGCAACCCACTGCACTGGCTTCTCAGGACGCCCCCACCCACCAGAATGGAATGTGGCAAATGGCAGATGCTCTAGCATCTGGGGGCTGGAGGGGGACACTGGAAACCCCGTTCTCCCTTGCCCACCGGATGACAGGCTCTGGAGCCCCCACCGCTTACCTCTGAGTGTCAGAGATGCACCACCAGGCCCAGGCCCAGCCGCCAAACACGTACTGTTTATAGTCGGAACCACAACAGCCCCCTGGGGAGCAAAGCAAACCACCGAGGTCAGTCAGTTCCTGGATTTGTCTACTCTATTCCCTATCCCTCCTCTGACAGCAACTTTGGCCCTTTCACCTGCTCTGAGACTGGGCGACTCCTACTGTTGGGTGTCAGGTGCTGAGGTTACACATAAATGGGAGACAAGTTCTCCCTGCCCTTAAGGGACTTAGAATCCAGTTTGGCAGACAGGCAATTTGCATAAAAAGGACAGCTAATGAATAGTTCAGAATAGAAATGCTGCCAGAGAACGAACAGGTCATTGGGCAGGGGTGGTTTTGAAGAGCTTCCATTTTTCATTTAAGCATTCATTCATTCATTCATTCAACAAACAGGTAGATACTCTTCTGTGCTAGAGATACAGAGATGAAGATACAATTCCTATCTCAAAGAAGGTGAGAGTAGGAGGAGGAACCTTTTCCTGGGATAAGAGGGAGGGAGAGTCTTAGAGCCTGGGTGGGCTCCTTGCTGTGCCTGGCAGACACTTCTCAGGTGTGGCTGGTTCTCTACTGCCAGCCCCTTCACAGTGCCTTTTTTCTCTTGTGGGAATGGGTGGCAAAGGCAAGTCCTCAAAGGCCAACTCGTGGTACTAACGGGAGAAGTGAAGAGAAAGTGAAAAGGCCTAGAAAGGAAGTGGTTCTTGGGAACTGTGTGTCAACTAAACAGAATATCTAATTTGGCTACAACTCAGATCTATGCTGTGGACATGTTCAGCATGTTCTCTATACGCAAACAAGAAAAATCCGTTCCTGAAATTCTTGTAGTGACTGCTCCTGTTAAATGCCAAAATTACTCACCAAGTTCAAGGAAACATGAACAAAAACCGGAGGGGCGGTTGACCTGTAGTGCAAAGCAATCTACAGAAAACAGATGATTGGAAGGAAATGTGACTTGGGAAAAAGCCAGAGGGTGTCATCATTTCCATGTTCGCACACTTGGATTTTCACGAAGACCTCAGGGTGTTTGCCTCCCAAGGTCAGGAACCCAGGCGAGGCACAGTGGCTGATGTAAGGGGATAACTTCTAGAGTTGTCTTGTCTAAGAGAACTTTCTTTGGGGGTAGAAATGTCCTATATCTATGTGGCTGTGCACCATGGCAGCCACTAGCCGCATGGTGCCATTGCACACCTCACATGTGACTGGCATGACTGAGGAACTGAATCGTTAATTACTTTAAATTTAAATAGCCATAGATGGCTAGTGGCCACCACAGGGGACAGTGCAGCTCTAAAGTCTGGGTTCGGGTGGGTGGTGAGGCCAACAACCAAAACAGAGACATCGGAGAGAAGAGCAAACTGAGGACAAGTTTTTGATGGGTGGAAAAAAGGAAAAAAGACCTGCCCTGCCCCACCCCTATTGGGCAGGGCTTGACAGGTTGGAGAGCTGACTGCTACCCTGTATGGAGTGCTAGCTAGCTGCCACAGTGTAGGCAGGAGCAGGAAGGAGTCTTAGGTCTGTCTGTTCTCCGGGGTGGAAATACCTGCCCACAGGGCTGCTGTTCAAGACAAGCCATTAACAGGCTTTTCTTCCCTGGGAGGTGGGGTGGGGAAGCCTCTGAAGACAGGCAGTCAATCTGAAACCCAAACTGTCTTGGGATCAAGTGAAAGTGGAAGAAGGCCAAAAATCACAGCTTGTTCTACATCTTCTGGCCTGGTGGGGGCTGGGGCATGGCTGCCTCCGGCCAGCTCCAGGGCACTTCTCAATGTGCTGTGGGCGGAGGTGGCAGTGGTGGAGTAGGATGGGGAGGGGGACAAGGTAGGTGTCCACCTTTTACCTTTAACTTATTCTTTGACCTTGGGAGCGGGCTGCCACAGCTCAAGCTGGGCCTTGGCCAAGGGTAACATGGCCAGGTTCCCAGGGGTAGCAACAACAGGAAGCTGGGACTGCCAGATTGCCCCGCCCCCAGCAGCCTCCTCCCCTGGAAGGCATCTGTCTGCCAGCTTCCTGATCACTAGCAGCGGATCCCCTCTCCCGAGAGGATAGTTAGGTGCCTATTCCTTGACCTCCTTAGGGAAATTTCTCCTAATTTTATTTCACTTTTTCTAACCCAACTTGCTCCTCCTTGCTCTGTTCTTGATCAAGTGGAAGAACCTCAAATACCCCATGATAACCTCTACTCCAGCCTCCTAGCCCCTCCCCAGACACAGGGCTCAGCTCTGCCCTCTCAGGAGTACTCCTTGCTCTTCCTGTTCCTCCTCTACTTTCTTCCTACTGGTCAAGAAGACCACATCCTACAAGGGGCTTTTAGCCATTTTTGAACCACACCCTTTAGTAGTCTGGCAATACCTAAGGACCTCTCCTCAGAATGTTTATACATGTATAAAACAAAATACATAAAAAATTATATTGAGTTATCAAAATGTTAAAATAACCAAATGTGCAACATAGTAATAGGTGCTTCTTTATTAACACATTAAGTAATAAGATCTAGCAGATCTCATTACTAGCTTAATTGTAAAGTAGTGTTGAGCAGAAACGATTTTCAAGGTACGTGCAACGGTAGGAAAATATCTGCTAATACAATCATGGATTGCTGCCGACACTCATAACCAGAGGAAATACTAAATTTCAGTTCAGGTTAGTGGAAATAAAAATGTACTCCCCCACCCTTCCCCAAAAGCAAAAAGGATTCCCCTTTAAAATTTTCAAAAGTAGAGAGAAAAACGTTTTATGTCACAGAATGAAAGAGGAAGATGAGACAATAAGAGACAGGAAAGATGACCATCAGATGCAGGACCACTCTCCAGAGGGTGAGATGCCTCTGGACTTAAATGCCAAGGAACAAGGTAGACAGGTGGGGCAAGGTTGGGAGCAGCTACTCTGCACTCTTGGGAGTCCACATGCAAGAGGGAGCTGCATCTCGCCTTGATCATCTCAAATCCCAAGGTACTATTATTTTATTTTATTTTATTTTTTGAGACAGCCTGGCTCTGTTGCCCAGGCTAGAGTGCTGTGGCATCAGCCTAGCTCACAGCAACCTTAAACTCCTAGGCTCAAGCAATCCTTCTGCCTCAGCCTCTCGAGTAGCTGGGACTACAGGCATGCGCCACAATGCCCGGCTAATTTTTTCTCTCTATATATATTTTTTAGTCGGCCAATTAATTTCTTTCTATTTTTAGTAGAGACTGGGTCTCGCTCTTGCTCAGGCTGGTCTCGAACTCCTAAGCTCAAATGATCCGCCCACCTCGGCCTCCCAGAGTGTTAAGATTACAGGCGTGAGCCACCATGCCAGCCCCAAGGTACTATTATGTAAGCCAGGAATTATCAGTCTGTCTCCTGCCCTCTGGCACCCTCAGTTCTCAGCATGACCTCCTCTCTGCACCCCTAAAACAGCTTCGAAGCTAGCACTGGTCATGGGAAGGCACAGAGCAGCCCCTATCAGGGGCTCTTCTCACTACTCAGTCTCAAGACTTTCTGCAGGGACAGAATTGGAGCTTTTGTCTCCTCAGCCCAGAGTCTGGGCTTCCTGAAGGAAATTCCACAAGAAAAACAAAGTTCGGTGCAGATTCAGGTTTCTAAAAGCCTCCTCTCATCGTGGGGGCTGGAAGACAGGCCCAGGTCTTACAGAGGAGCAAGTGTGGCCTCAGTGCTCTTTGGGGGTCTCTCTTCTGACCCCAAGGCTATCTCTGGTCTTCAGGGGGGTGAAGGGACATCCCCACAGTGGGGATGTCCCAGTGTGACTGATTTTGAGATCCAAAGGCCATGTTTAGGGGGAAAGTTCCCAATGGATTTATCACACCTCCCCAGGGTGGGCAGCTATAAGCCCTGCCTCAGGGCTTCGACCTCCTTCTCTCTCTTGGCTAGCCAGTCCTACCAACTGTGCACACAGGCTGAAAATCAGCACTTGACAGTGGGAAGTAGACATGAGGGAATCCTGTAGCTCCAGGCTTCCAAGCTGTCAGGCAACACCACCCCCTCCCTCAGACCTGGGAGCCAGGAGCTGCACACTCTGGTGGCTTGAAAGGTTTCAGCCACCTCCGAAGAAACCCCAAATACACAATCTAAATAGCAGCTCCTCTTTCCCAACACTGCAGTCCCCAAGCCCCACCTAGAGAGAAATTCCGGAGCTTGCAGCATTTTGCAACCTAGAGCTGGGTTTCCCAATCTGTAGAGGCCGCACCCGCGTCTCCAGTAAACCCCAGTCTGCTCGGAATTAACGGGTCTGATTGTGCCTAGAGAAAGGATCCACGTCTCGGGGCCACTCCCCATGCAGGCACCTGCCCTCCAGAATCGCGCGACCCACCCTCAGTCCTGGGCGCTGGAACCCAGCCAACCCTCTGCGTTTTGGGAACCACCAGTCCCCCCCTCCTGGAGCCCCAGGGCTTCTGCTATGGACCCCCCAAGCCCGCGGCGCGCAGCGGAGGGGAGGCCCTGCCTAGGGAGGGGACGAGAGAGGAGGGCATAAACACGGAGAACACGCAGTGGGAGGGGAGTCCCTGGCGGGTGCCGGAGGGCGCGCAGCACGGAAAGCGTGAGTCTTTCCTTGGGGGCTCTCTCCTCGAGGGGGTTCCTCCCGGAAGGGGTCTCAGGTGCGGCCCCGGGGCCAGCGTCCTGCGCGGCGCGGTGGACTCTGCCCAGCACGCAGCGCCCCACCTTATCCCTCCCCCCTCTGAGCCCTTCGCCGGCCCAGCCCTTCCTCGTGCCCTCCCCAGCCTGCGCCCACCCGAGGCACCCTCCCCGGCCCCGGGCGCCCCAGCACCCACCTCCCTCGCTGCCCCCTCACCTGAAACCACCAGTGCCTCGTTGGGCCCCACCGTGTGGCAATTGCCCATGGCGGCCGCAAGACGGAGGGCCCTGGGGACCACGCAGACCTGGACAGCAGCAGCGGGTCCGCAGCGCCGGCCGCGCCCAGCCTATCCCGCCACCCCCAGCGCCGCCCGCCCGCGCCCCTCTGTGGTCGCAGCCCCGCCGGAAGTGTGGCGGCGGAGGGCGGGGCCGGCATGTTGAGAGAGGCAGGAGCGAGCGCAGCCTCGGCAGTCAACGCGCTTTATTACTAGGGGCTCCAGATCGCGGGGTCCGCCTCACCCCCACGGGGCGCCTCGATAACAACCGCCTATCTCTGACTCACTGCCCACCTCCCAGCCGTCAGTCGGCCCTGGCCTCAGACCCCCGGGTTCCAATCCCAGTCTCCGCTCCTAAGGTCTGTGAGACCTTGGGCGAGTCCCTTACCTCTGGAGCCTAATCCCGCCTCTGTCAAACAGGGGTAATTTAACTACCTAGCTAGATGGTTGCAAAGGGCTCCGTTCGGTAATTCTCAATGTTGGCAGTGCATCAGGCAAATTTCCAGGCCCTGCTCCCGAGCTGATCAGAATCACCGAGGGTGGGGCCTGGAAATCCGAAATTCAAATTCCTGAGAAGCACAGTGCCTGGCACCTTAGCGTCCACCCCTCCATCTGGGCTTGCTGTCATTCTCGGGAAGAAATAATCACCCATGATTCCTTCAACCAGGAAAAGAACTGTCCAGGACACAACTTGGGGCCCCAGAAAGTAACCATAGAGGTAAAAATTGCAAACCCCTCAGTGCTCAGGGCATGGCACACAGCTAGGGTTTTCAAGGGCCACCAAGTGCCATGAATAACATCCTGGCCTGGGGCTTAGGAGACTTGGGTCTCAGGCTCAGCTTTGATTCGAATTCGGCGTATCACCTTAGACAAATCTGGTGAGCTCTGAGGGCTGAGGTCGGGTTCAGAAACTGTGCGCTCCTCAGGGTGGGGGGTGCTCAGTGAGGGTGGGACCCCTGGGTCCTCAGGCTGGGGGTCTTCATTGGGTTCGGCATCCTCCTCAGGCCCAAGCCCTGCTAGCCTCCTGCTGGCCTCCCACAGGCGCTGGGCTGCCCGGTCATCTCGAGCAGCTGGGGGCACCTCCTCCACACGGCAGTTGGCAAAGTATCTCCCACTGAGGGGCTCGATGCCCTCCTGCAGAGCACAGTACAAGGGTGTCTGCGCACCCCCTCTCGGCGCCCGGAGTATCAGCCAAGCCAGCGGGCGCAAAAGTGGGCGCAGCCATCCAGGAAGATGGCGCAGGAACAGCTCCGAGTTCACAGGCCCTGTGGGCACGAAGAAAGAAAGGAGTTGGAAAGGATGGTGGGCGAGGGCCCAGAGTTTGAGCAACCAGAAGGGAGCAGAGTTAGAAGGGATGTGGGGGACAGAATCCAGGTCCAGGGAAACCAGGATAGTATTTCCTAGGCATTCAGGGCTCCCACAAGGTGACTTCACTCATTTTCTCCATGAAGCCTCCTCTCTGCATCCGAACTGCTTGTACATCCCCATCTTCCAGATTTTGGTCATGCTGTTTCCTGCCTGAAACAATTCACTAGTCTCTTTCCATCTTTTCTTCTAGCTTGATTCCTGTTCCTTTGTTTAACCAGCATTTATTAAGCACCTATGATATACCAGCCACTGTTCTTGGACATTAGGGATATGGAGTGTATTAAGGCTTTTTTTTTTTTTTTGAGACAGAGTCTCGCTTTGTTGCCCAGGCTAGAGTGAGTGCCGTGGCGTCAGCCTAACTCACAGCAACCTCAAACTCCTGGGCTCAAGCGATCCTATTGCCTCAGCCTCCCCAGTAGCAGGGACTACAGGTATGTGCCACCATGCCCATCTAATTTTTGTATATATATTTTTAGTTGGTCAATTAATTTCTTTCTATTTTTAGTAGAGACGGGGTTTCGCTCAGGCTGGTTTCGAACTCCTGACCTCAAGTAATCCGCCTGCCTCAGCCTCCCAGAGTGCTAGGATTACATGTGTGACCCACCACGCCTGGCCATAATAAAGGCTTAATAAAGGTTAGTTTGTGATTATTATTGTCACTATTATAATTACTAATGAGCCTTAGGCAACGACTCTCTAATATGCAGTATGGTACTATCAGTAGAGCAAATCTTATTATTCTGGTGTAACCTATTCCCTAAAGGCAAAGAGGAGTCTATTCATCAATTATCACACTCAGAGTAAAAGCTAAAATGCTTACAGTGAACCTCCAAACCCTGTGAGACCCAGCCCATCTCTATGACCTAATTTCTTGCCACTCTCCCCCCGTCACTCAATTCCAGTCATGCTAGCTCTTTCTCAAGCACACCAGGAACTTCTGCCTCAGGGCCTTTGCACTTGGCTGTTCTCTCTCTGGATGTCTCCCCAGTAAGCCATGTATCTTTCAGGCCTCTGTTCAAATGCCACCCTTACAGATATGTCTTCCTTGACTGCCACTGATAAAATAGTACCTCCTGGCATTCCAAAGCCCCTTACCCTGTTTCATCTTTCCTCATAGCACTTTATCACCACTGTCATTGTATATATTTGTTTATTGGCTGTCTCTCCCTCCCCTAAACTAGAATGCAAACTCTATGACAATAGGACTTTGTTCTGATATGTAGTAGGTACTCAGTAAATGCTTCTTGGATGAATGAATAATTATTAGCTATTATCATCATCATAATATTATAGTCAATTCAGTATGTATAGATGGCTCCTGGGGGTGAGAATGTGGGTCTTGTTCATTGCCATACCCCACCCAGAGGTCAGCACCCCAGCTTGTGGTGTGAGAGGAAGAACCTAGACAAGGAGAACCTGGTTCCATGATCAGCAAGGAACAGGTCTCTGCTTGGACCATGCTCCCTTCCTGTTCTGAGACTCTGTGACTCAATGAGAGGCTGGGGGAGCTCAGGATGGGGCAGGGGTGGGAGAGGGGGATCAAGAGCAGCCAGAGAACGAGGCCTCACCTGGATGGGCTGCATAACAGGTGACGCCAGTGCCCTCAAGCTGGGTGGCAAGCTCCCGGGCAAACAGCACGTTGGCCAGCTTACTGTCAGCGTACGCCCGCAGCTCCTGCCGCCAGCCCACGACGGGGCGGTCTAGGCGTTTGAAGTCGAGGCGCCCACGCCGGTGGGCAGCTGAGGAGACCACCACCACACGGCTAGGGGCACAAGTCTTCAGGCGGGGCAACAGCAGATGGGTCAGCAGGAAGGGACCGATGTGGTTCACCCGAAGCAGCAGGTTAAAGGCCTCTCGGGTCCGGCCACAGGAACTGATCCCTGGGGCAGGGGCTAGGTGTGAGCAGATCCTCCGGAAGGAGCCCTGCGGCCTCCCCATCTGTGAGATGGGAGTAGGGGGCATCTTTCCCATGAGTCCATTGGCCCCTGACAGGGCCCGGCTGGAGGGGGCAGCTGCCCCTGGCCACCCGCCACCCCCCTGCAGGGCCTGCTGCCCCTCACCGGCGTTGTGGATGAGGATGTCCAACCGTGGCTCAGAGCTCAGGAAGGCAGCAGCAAAGGCCTGCACCGAGGCCAGACTGGCCAAGTCCAAGGCCATGAAGATGACCTCATTGTTCCCACTCTCCTGTGGAGCGGCAAGGGCTGGGCTTGTCACCAGGCACCTCCCTCCTCTTCCCTCTCCCCAGGCAGTAAATTGTGAGAGTCCATCTCCGACTATTACTAAAATCTGGCCCTGTGCATTAGAGCGTAGTGGATAAGTGTATGGCTTCAAATCCTGACTTTGGCTCTTACTGGAGGGTGACCTTGAGCAACATACATAATCTCTCTGGGCCTCAGTTCTCTCACTGTAGAATGGGAATAATAGCAATAGTACCTATCTCATAGAGCAGCTGTGAGGATTGAATGAGTTAGTAGATGTAAAATGCGTGCAGTCAGCACCGTGCAGGTACTTGCTATTATTATCGATATCATCCCCTCTCGCCTTTATCACTTACCGGAAAATCTGTAACAACTTCTCATTGGTCTCCTTTCACCCACCCCTCCCTCTCCAGTTCAGGCATCACACAGCCACAAAGGAATTGTTCCAAAAGGCCACTCTAACAGTCCAGAGCCTATTCTAACAGTAAGGACCCTTTTCTGATCTCTGCTGCCAGTCCTATAAAGTCCAAGCTTCTCAGTAGGATCTGTAAGGGCCTGCAGAACCCAGTCCTGGCTCTAAGCCTCCAGCCCTTCATTTTGCCCCTCCTCCTCCTCCTTTGTGCTCCAGCCTCATTAAACCTTTTTCTCAGCTTCTCAAATCAGTCTACCTCTCTTGCCTCAGGGCTTTCGCATATGCTGTTCCCTCTGCTGTTCCTTTCCCCACCGGTTCTTCATAAACTTAATTCCTCTTAGTCCTAATCATTTTAAAACAGCAATTACTTCCTTAGTTCGGGACGCCCCCTTCCCAGCTTGGTTCTGGCGCACCCTTGCCTGTGTGACCGGAGCACTCCGTGCACCCCCTCTTCTGTACTTAACCAGCCGAGCCGCACTCTCTCCTCTGGAACTGGATCTCCCTGAACCGCCTTGCTCGCCCCTCTGAGTCGCGGTGAGTCCTCAGCTCACCCTCCCAGCCGCCCCCGCCCTCCCTCACCTGGCGGATGTCGAAGGCGGCCGCCTCCCCGCGCTCCCGGCTGCGACAGGCCAGCACCACGCGCGCTCCCCGGCGCGCCAGCTCCAGCGCCGTCATCTTCCCGATGCCGCTGTTGGCGCCTGCGGGCGGCGGGCGGGAGCGGAGCTGAGCTGAGCCGGGCGGGCCGCTGCCCCCGCCGCCCCCGCCCCCCGGCTCCCACCGCCCGCCCAACCGCACTCACCCGTGACCACGGCCGTGCGGCCCCGCAGGTTGCTGATGCCGCCGCACGGCGGGGCCTTCACCAGGTTGTAGTAGACGAGCACGTAGGCGCCCAGCAGCAACCCCACGCCCAGCAGCAGCGCCTCCATGCCGGCTGCGCCTCGCGGCTCCCGCCCAGGCCCCGCGCCGCCCTGGATCGCCGCCCAGCGGCTGCCGATCGGCGCCGCACAGGCCTGGAAGGGCGCCGGGCGCGCGCGGCCTCCGGAAGGCGGGGGCGGGCAGGAGGCAGGGCAGGGGTGTGTGTGCGTGCGGGTGCGTGTGGGCCCGGCGAGCGCCGCCTAGGCCAGCGTCTGCGTCCTGTGGGCGCGTCCCTGTGTGGACACCTTTGAGGCTCGTGTGCCATCTGGACCCTGGGAGCGCCCCCTACATGTGGGCCTGTGGGAACTCCTAGGTGTGTGCGCGCCCTCGGGCACTCTTGAGAGTGCCGCTAAGCATGTGCCTGTATTTGCAACGTGTGTGTGTGTGTGTGTGTGAATGACCTCGAAGTGTGCATGTGCCAGGGGATCACCCTCCGTCTGTGTGCGTGCCTCTGGATCTTTTGTGTGTGCGCCCCTGTAGGTGTTTGTGCACATTAGCGCCGAGCCCCCACAGGGGTGTGTGTGCTTGAATGAACAGCTCCGTGTGCTTACTCTAGGTGTATGTAGTACAGTCCCTCCCTTCTGGAGACGTGATACTCTTGTGTCTGAGACAATCCACTCCTAGATGCTTTTCTCTAAATGAACAAATCCTTCAATTCCTTTTTTTTTTTTTTTTGAGACAGAGTCTCACTTTGTTGCCCCAGGCTAGAGTGAGTGCCGTGGCGTCAGCCTAGCTCACAGCAACCTCAAACTCCTGGGCTCAAGCAATCCTGCTGCCTCAGCCTCCCGAGTAGCTGGGACTACAGGCATGCGCCACCATGCCCGGCTAATTTTTTCTATATATTTTTAGTTGGCCAATTAATTTCTATTTTTAGTAGAGATGGGTCTCGCTCTTGCTCAGGCTGGTTTCGAACTCCTGACCTTGAGCGATCTGCCCGCCTCAGCCTCCCAGAGTGCTAGGATTACAGCTTCAATTCCTTATCCTCACATCCAGCCCTCAGCTTCTAGGATTCTTCCCTGTTCTCTCCAATACAGGCCAGAGAGGTGACACAGTGTTCAAGGTGGCACTAGCAGTCAAGGGCTTTCAGGATTCACTCATGCCTTCTCTATGTCTCACTCCATTTCTGAAAGGAAGCAGGAAGAGACAGAATAAAATCTGTTATTGCTCTTCAGGAGGGAATTTGTGGACTGGTTCTCACAGGGGGCAGAAAATGTAAAGGGTAAAGAGATTCCATCACTTTGCCTGAAACCCCACTACTTGTGAGGCCAAGGCAGGAGGATCGCTTGAGGTCACGATTTCAAGACCAGCCTGGGCAATGAAGTGAGACACCATCTCTACATAAAATTTAAAGAATTAGCAGGAGTGTACCTATGGTCCTAGGTACTCAGGATACTCACTTGGGCCCAGGAGTTTGAGTTTACAGTGAGCTGTGAATGATAGGAGCACTGCATTCTAGCATGGTGACAAAGTGAGACCCTGTTTCAGAAGAAAAAAATAAAAAGCTCCATCACTTAACGTACTCCAAGGAAGAAGTGGGAATAGGGAGGCGTGGGCTAAGGGCATTCCTGGCCAGGTGACTCAGGACCTTGCCTGAGAAATTCAGTACAATTTGGCACCTGAGGCGTGCATAGCTGTGTGGTTACCTTGGAGATGCTGAGCAGAATATATAAAAGTTTCTGCCCTTAGGGAGTTCAAGCAGCCTACCAGGGCAAGGGGAGCAGAGTAGAGACAAAACTAGATGGATAGATGGAAGTCTCAGATCCCAGAGGAAGTTTGCTTTTAGCTGCACTGTGGATTCAGGATTTAACTGTAGATGTCGTGGGATGAGGCTGGGGGTGGAATATTCGTTCTCTATCCTTGAGGCAAAATTTTGATACGTGAACAGGTGCATTGCTGGAATAGCTCTGGGGTACACACAGAGGTGCCCTCTAAGGAACACTGTCCTCAGGAAAACTTCCAGGGGAGTTCCTAAGGTTTGGAAGGAGGAAAGGATGGAGTTTGGTTTAATGAGGCCCCTTAGGCTTTACAATTGAGGTGATGCAGTAGACTCATCAGCGAAGGAGGAACAGCAGTTGTAGAGAAGTTGTGACTGTGAGTCACATAGCTAGAAGTGGCAAAAGGATGGGTCTAGACTGGATTCTGCTCTATTATTCAGAGATCTCTAACAAACCACCCCTCCCCAGCAGATGCGCCCCTGCCCTGACAGTGTCTTCTACCCACCCTGGGCTTGCTTTTCTCCAACACCCCACCTCTCTTCCCAAACTTCCCCTGGGGACTATCTGGGAATGAAACCTACTCAGCGGGTCCCCCACATGTTGAACCCAGACCTAAGGGAGGGTCCCCTCTAAGGGTGATGACAGGTAGGACAGACAAGCAGAAAACATAATTTGAAGTATTTTTGTTTTTTTATATACAGAATACAGGAAAGCTTCTGTAAAGTCTAAAACATTACAATTACT
Source organism: Microcebus murinus (assembly GCF_040939455.1). NCBI lineage: Eukaryota > Metazoa > Chordata > Mammalia > Primates > Cheirogaleidae > Microcebus > Microcebus murinus. Next base: position 22,110,166 of record NC_134121.1, on the reverse strand, counting down.
ATGTACATTGGTACTAGTTGTGGGGGTGGGAAGAGAGGAGGGAGCCAGGGGCAGGAGGAAGAGGAGAGAAGTGGCAAGAGAACAAAAAAAGGAGACAAAACAGGTTTACGACAAAAACATTTTTGCTACAATAGACAATTTGAGAAAACGCTCTACCACATGTAGTACTGTACACGGTTTTTAAAAACATTGAAAAAATGTCATCACTAGATGTATTTACACAAAATCCAAATACACTTTTCCTTATTTGAAATAAAATAAATGGACAGCCAGAAAAAGAATTCATTTCTCATTTGTCCATAATACACAGTAGCTACCTGTAGTGCAACCGCTGCAGAAAGGGAAAATAACTCAAGGGTGGGAACCATGGAAGAAGGGTGGGTAGCGATCTTTATATTAAATAAAACAATGATATTGTATAGATTTTGCTGTATGAAAACTGTATTTTTTCTTTTAATATAAAACTATTGTCACTGCCACAAAATAGAACAAGTTTCTGATTATTTTACAACGGCGGGCGAGGGGGAGGGAGCAGGAGGTGGGTGGGGAAGGGTTTTGTGTTGGAGAAAGAGTCCAGACCACAGGTCTTCCCCTCCCTGCCCACGCTGTTCCTCAGCTCGGGTCTGCCGCTTTCCCATGAAATGTCGAGTACAAATATATGTGCAAATGCCCCCTAGAACTTGAGAAAAGAAAAAAGATTTTTAAAAAAGTCAAAAGGGTTTCTTCATTTCATGCAAAGATTGTAGTTGAAGGGTTTCTGGTATAGAAAACACCGGGCTTGGTTTGTGTACATTTTTGCATTGCAGGAGTCTTGGGTGGGTATGCAGGCCAGTGGCGGGGTGGCCGCCAGCCCTAGGGAACAGAGTTGGAGCGCAGCACAGGGCCCTGATGGGGCTTGAGAGAGAGCTTCTCGGCCAAGACCCCATCCTGCAGCAGGCTGGCATCGCCTTTGGGCTGTTTGGTCGCAAACTCAGTGATGCTGAAGACAAACTGCAGGCAGCCCAGCTTGATGTAGCTGCCATGGTGCAGCAAGGCCGTGCCCTCCCAGCCGGCCCCACTGCCCCCAATCAAGCTCGAGCTGCTGGCTTTGCAGTTGCAGGGTCTCCGCTGGGGCCCCTGGGCCTGGGAACTCATCATGGCTGCCTCCTCACTTGGCTCTTCATCCTGTTTCTGGTGCCGGTGGCGCCCTGGGAAAAAGGGGGATGGTCACAGGAGAGGAACAATGAGCAGCCAACCCATCTGGGCTGTTCGCCAGGGTTGGGCCCCTGCATTTCCCCGTTCCAAGTGCTGCATGACTAGGGGTGAGGGACACTCAGAAAGGGTTGGTGGCATCTGAAGTCCCCACACAGGCGTGTGCACATATGCGGGTGCTCAGCATTTGCTTCTCTGTGGCCTTCCCTGGGCCCAGGAGCAAGGAGAGCCTAGCCAACGGGACTGGGGAGGCAAGAGACAGCAGGTCATCGGCAGCAAGTGATGGGGGCCTCTGCTTTGTGGCCACAGGCCTCTGCTCCAACTTACTGATGACACTCTGCACTTTGGCAACAATACTGCTTGGGGGGGTTGGCGGGGTCTTCTCAGAGAAGTCACATGAATACAGCACATTGTCCACCGTTGTCCCGTGCTCACTGTAGTTTAACAGCTCATAATGTTTGGTATTCTGAGGAGGAGGAGGGGAGATAAGATGTGTGGTCTGCTGTGTGGGGCCTGGGGCTAAGGGGAGAGAGGACACATGGAGAAGGCTGTGCTGCTCTACCTAAGGAACTCTCACTTTCTTCCCTGGTCATGGCCCAGCCCCACGCTTTCAGAACACGCTGGAGAGTCGCCTCCTGGGGTAACCCTTGCTCTCCAGTGCCCTACACCCCCTGATTTCCCACTGCTCCTTCACTCTGCTCCTCAGAACTGGTTCCTGTTGACATGACGCTCACTGGCCTGTGATGATGATGAAACTCATAGGAACATACCCACAGGGGTGGGCTTTCCCTGCTGTGCCTATGACTAACAGGGGAAATGGCAGCCCTGCTCTTGGGAAGCAGGTAGCCCCGGTAGGATGCCCTTGGCACCAAGACTCTTCTCCTCCAGGAATGACAGGGAAGGAAGAAAAAGAGAGGACCCTCAACCCTTCCCCCACCCCCCTCAGCACTGAACAAAAACCCAGTGCCCGGGATAGGCCTCAGGTTGGGAAAGCTCCCTCCCACTCCATCTCCACCCCCTCACCTCATCGTAGAATATGCAGGCGTGTTTCCCAGACACGTAGTTACAGTGACCATAGTTTGTAAGGCACACGTCCATGTCAGCTCCTGCAAGGTGGCAGGAGTAGAGGGAAAGGAGGGCAGAGAACAGATTGTAAGGTGTATGTGTTGGGGAGGGGAGGGGAGAGGGAGTGAGTTAACTGCAGGATGGGTGCTAGTATAGACCTCAAGGGGTGGGTAGCTTGGGGCCCTCTCCTTGTATTCTGAACAGAAATTGATGCCTTTTCCAACCCCTTGCTAAAGAACAGCTGTCCCTGATAGCTGATGTGCTTTAGAACATGTGGTGACTACCTAGAGGGGCAAGACTGAACCACTAAAGAGGATGGGGTATTTCCATGAGAATATAACATGGGGGTATAGGGCCTATATAAGTTATATCATCAGAAAGAAAGAGACATTGGTAGGCTAAGGGCTGATCTGTCTGTCTCAGTGCCAGATATAGGGCTATCTGTCTCTAGGACTGTTGGGGGGCAGGGCAGAGAACCCACAGGTACCTAATTGAAGGTTGGGTATGTGTGAGCCCATCACTTTTTCAAAGACCTCCAGGGACAAGGCATTTGCCCTCTCCTTCAGGTTTTTCCCTGCAGTACTTAAAATGCCTCCCTAAGCAGTGGTCAGAGCAGACTTTCATCTCTGTGGATGCCACACTGAGCACAAAGCAAAAGCAGCTGAGCCAGGGAGGATAAGTGACTGATCATCTCCAGTCTTAGTCTCTCCCATCTGGGTAAAACCAGCCAACCCTGGAAAAGGCTTCCCTCATCCCTTCTAGCGTCTGTGGGTAAGGGTGCTGATCTGTAGGGCTGAACAGCTGCAGTGCCTCTCCCCGCTTCCTGGCTGGCTCACCTGTCCCGATGTAGAGGGTTCGATAGCACATGTTCACAGCTCCTCCCAACCCTAAGAGGGGGTAGAACACAGCTCGGGCCTGTACCTCCTTTCTTTGCACTACAAGACAAACATAGGAATAGGATCATTCAGAAACTCAGATCCTGTGACGCAAACATAAACCAACAAAATCTGGACCTCTGGCTCATGGCCTGGAGAAAAATCCCACTGGATGACTCATCTTTCCAAACTCACATCTGACAATGAGCTGCTTCAGAGTGAGGCTTTCTCTCCCCACCCACAGCATTGCCAACATGGGGCGGAGAGCACTATTTTTGAAGATGGTCATAGAATTCAGAAATGATCATACTTTAAGCTCCTGGGCTGCTGGTTGGCTTATCAGGAATATTTCAGCTGATACTGTACTATAGGGGAAACATGGAAAAACAGAAGGCATGGACCAGTGTTTCTCAAACTTTAATGTGCACATGAATCCCCTATGATCCTGTTAAAATGCAGATTCAAATTTAGTAGGTCTGAGGTGGGGCTTGAACTTGCCATTTCTAACGTGCTCTTGGGGACTGCTGATGCTGCTGGTGTGGGGACCACGCTTTGAAGCGTTAAGGCTCTTAACAGCTAATGCTCAGAGATATCTGAAGCAGAGTTAACCACCTGGGGAAAATTTACAGGAGGCTGGCCCAGTGTTATTCTATTTCTCACCTTGAACTTTAAAAGTTCCCCCTTGGGAAACCCTACTAATTTAAATATTTGAAAGCAACTGAGCAGAAAGCATATCACATGTACCCAAAGACACTGGTAGCTGCTGTGCTGTATCTCAAAATAGAGTTGCATGAAAGAGTTACAACAGATTCCGAGTCTAATCAGAAAGCTGTAGCTGTCATCTTGTTCTTGCTCTCCAAGGAAAAAACCATGATGATTTAGTAAGCCCATTAAAGGCACACAAGGAGATTTGAGATACTGAAACAGCTCAGATTCTCCAAGGAGGCAAGGCGGCCGTTTGCACACAAAGGGGACATCTGATGGTGTGGTGGCAGGTGTGTGCATGCGCACCTTCGGTGTGGTGCCCTCCGGAAGCCAGTGGATGTGTCCCGACACTGCCTGGTGAAGCTTGGACCCGGGAGGGGAAAAGTTGATGTATTCTCTGCAAGGCCAGAAACTTGATCAGCTTCTCGTCCAGCATATTTATCTCGATTTCTATTAATCAAAGAGAAAGATTAAAAAGCAGCTGAGGTGGAAATGGAATGTAGAAGTAGGTAAGGGTCACAGAGTAAATAGTTCAACACTTCTATAATAAAATTCAGCCAAGTGATTTTTTTTTTTTTTTTGGAGACAGAGTCTCACTTTGTTGCCTAGGCTAGAGTGAGTGCCGTGGTGTCAGCCTAGCTCACAGCAACCTCAAACTCCTGGGATCAAGCAATCCTGCTGCCTCAGCCTCCCGAGTAGCTGGGACTACAGGCATGTGCCATCATGCCCAACTAATTTTTTCTATATATATTAGTTGGCCAATTAATTTTTTTCTATTTATAGTAGAGATAGGGTCTTACTCTTGTTCAGGCTGGTTTTGAACTCCTGACCTCGAGCAATTTGCCCGCCTCGGCCTCCCAGAGTACTAGGATTACAGGCGTGAGCCACTGTGCCTGGCCCAAGTGATTTTTGTTCAAACAGCACTGAGCACAGAGTGGTACAAGGATCTGGAGTTGGGCATCTCACTCAACTTCTGCAGTGAGAAGAGGCTCAATGCAGTCTGTTGGGTAGAGTGATTTTAAAGTGGTCTTAGGAAGGCAGAGCGAAATAAACCACTTGCCTGTCTGTGGGGGAGAGCCTGGATGTCTGATATTGAGACTTGGGTATTTTCTACCCACCCTCTGTTTACAGAGATCAAGACCTGTCCCTGTTCTCATTGACTTTGGGGATTTCCCACACAAGGCCCTTCCTTTGGAGCAAGGCTCCTGGTTTTATTCTATAAGTCTAGGTGATCTACCTGAAATGAGTTTGTTCTTTTCTCACTGGTTCCCCATCCCTTCTCCCTAGCCCTTCAGATCAGGTAACCCTTCTCTCCCTTTTTTGTTTTTCTTAAGAGACAGGGTCTTACTTTGTTGCCCAGGCTGGAGTACAGTGGCACCATCATAGCTCACTGTAGTCTCAGGGGGTATCAAGTGATCCTCCCACCTCAGTAGGAGTATCTCCCAAGTAGCTGAGACTACTGGTGTGCACTATTACACCTGGCTAATTTTTTAAAAATTTTTCTGTAGAGACAGGGTCTTGCTATGATTCCCAGGCTGGTCTCCAACTCTTGGCTTCCCAAAGTGCTGGAATTACAGGAGTGAGTCACCACACTCAGCCATCTTCTCCCCCTTTTTGAAATGAGCTGAATGCTGTACAGAATAGCACCTTCACCATAGCAAGTGGTGGAACAGCAGGTGCTCACTCACTCACCTCCATTGACATCCATAAATGCTCGAAGTGAGTTGGTGAGGTCCACCATGGCAGTAGAGTTGGCTGGGAAAGAGGGTACGGTTAAAGCGCTTCCTATGGATAACGTGCCGGGGCTGACCTTGCCATCTGGGGACGGAGCAGGAAGACTGTTACTTACGTCGCCTGAGGGAAACCCACCGGTCCAATCCCCCATTGCTGAGACAGGTCTGGATTTCGGACCCAAGGTGATGTTCCCTTCTCGATTCTCAACCCATAGGCTCTGGAACTCCTAGAGCTAAAAACGTGTGGTGAGGAAGGGCAGATGGAACGACAAAGCACGCAAGTCTCCAGAACACTGAGAACCACTGGAATTCACTACTCTGGGGAAAGTGGTGGGGCAGCTTCATTCTCTGGGCCATGACCACCTCCCTGCTACCTCTACCCTTAACTAAGTGGTGCCTGCCCCTACAATTCCTGCCTACTGAAACACAGCTCACAGCGTGCAAAATCTATCCACGCTGGTATTAAGAGATAAACAGAGAGAGGAAAATAGCCTGAGGGTAGGACCATCCTGGGACCATGGGCCCCCATGCAGAGAAATCAGTCACCTGGTTACTGAGACTCCCAGCTGACTAGGAGGCCAGCTTCAGTTCAGACGGGAGAGACCACAGGGGGCGGTTCCAGCAGCATCTGAAACCTGGTTCAGATGCTGGGGTCAGCAACCTCGACGTCCTGAGTGCTGACTGGGGACAGCTAAGAGAACAGGTCCGTGCTAGGCCAAGTATAGACTTAATGGATTGCCCTTTGGCATGTGGCCTAAGGGTAAGCTTCTGAAAGGCAGTGCTGCTTTCTGTCCCTGCTTCCCTGACATGGAAGTCTGTCAAATGAGCTGGCTCTGAAAGTCTGCTCGTGGATCTAGTCTCTTATATGAATCATGAGATACTGAGACCATTACCCAGAACCTCCGGCTGACACAGTGGTTCCAGAGAGCAAGCTGCCTTCTTCTAAGGTGATGGAACAGGCAGAAGACTAGGCCTAGAAGGTGTGGGAAGGAGACAGGAGACCCAGGCTGTAGTTCCAATCCTGCCACTGACTCAGTAGTGGAAATCACCTTAAGGAAATCACTCCAGCTTTCAGAGCCTAAGCAGTCCCATCTATAAAAATGGGGACAAGTTAATATGTGCTTCCTCTTCCATTACAAAAACAGGGCAAACACAAAACAATACAGATATCAAAGTCCTCTGAAGCATTCATGGGGATATAAGTGTTTTTGAAATCTTAAGTCTTATTTGCCAGGAAGAGCATAAAATTATTCTATGCCACCCCAAGTCTGAGCAGCACTCACCTGATGATGGCGCTGGTGAGCAGAATCGTTGATTGGCTCCTGTGGCCAAGATACTGTCTCCTGCTGCGTGAGGGGGAGTGAGCACCCGGGTGGCATTTGGGGGTGAGCCCAATGGCCTTGAATCTGTCAACGGAGGTCCTATCTGTGATTGGACAGTCTTTCTTTGCAAAGTGCTGGTGTTCTCGATGCTGGCACAAGAGCTGGGAATGGAAGGGGGCAGGCTTGGGACAGGAACTAAACTCCTCTGGGGGCAAGAGCTGGGGCCAGTGGCATTCTCAGTCTTCACAATGATGCCGACCGTGTGGTTCTGAAGGCCCCCAGCCGCTGGTGGCGTGAGGGGCTGGGGCCAGCCTTGCCGGTGTGAGAGGCCTGGTAGGGGTGTGTTGGTGCCTGGAAGTCGCCGGGGGTCCGTGGAATCAGTGGGGCTGCTGTAGAGGTGTGGGCCATTGACTTTCACCTCTGTGTTCACTGGCCCGTTGGCAGTCCCACAAGGGGCTTTCTTGGATTTTTCCGCACAAGAACTGCAGCTGATGTCCTCTAGGGCTGGGGGTTGGTGGGGTGGAGAGCAGCTCAGGGAATTCTGGGTGCTAATCCCTGAGGGGCAGGACAAGGGGTAGTGGGAAGGTGGTGGTGCCTTGTCAGCTGTTTGCAGGGAGGTGGTGATTGAGCTGTCAGTCACAATAACAGGCTTAATATCAGCCTTCTCTGTCTGTTCAGAGTCCCAATGCGAAGGCATCTGCTTAGCAGATAAATGTTTCAATATGCTGCACTGGAGCGCAACAACACTACAGAGCCACTGCAACGGAAGGAGAGGAGAGGAGAGGAGGGTGAGAGGCCTGGGAGGCGCTGGTCCTTCCTGCCACAGCGGCCAGGGCTACAGCAGAGCTGACGAGCAGTTTCCGAGGTCCCATCAAGAATGCCCAGGAAGGATGTGCTCGACTCCTGACAGGATTCCATTTCCATTCCCACGGGGTACGCTCGGCAGACAACACCCCGTCAGCAGAGCCTGGGGTTCACGCTTTGGCCCTGCCACGAAGGCTCACCTTACGACCGATACTCAGCAAGTACCCGAGCACCTGCAGTGTGTCCAGCACTATCGCCTGAACTCTCTACAGGTCAACTCAACTCCTTCTACAGCACAGATCAGCCTGTCTCACAGTGTACTGGGGGACTGATGGAGAAGCAGACCGGTTGACTCTGTAGTTCTCTCTTACTTGCCTTTGGGATCTGAGCCAGAGGTTCCCTCTGGAATACTCAACTCTTCCAGGGTACAGTGAGGGTGGGTAGGGATGGGGATGGGAATGACACTGAGGCTGTTTGCAGTAACAACCGTCATGAGATGGAAGGAAGATTAGATTGGGAATCCCAGCCCTGCCTTCACTCACCTCTTGTTGCTCTGCTTGGGTGGCTAAGTGCTCAGAGTTCAAAAGGTGCGTCTGTGATTCCTCAGGGATCCCATTGCAGATCAGCTCCCCGTCCCGAATGGCCGCGGGTGCAATGAGAGGGGGTGGAAACTGGTACTGAGATTTTATAGCATCGGGAACCTGTTCAGAATAGACAGAAGGAGGAAGGAGAGGGAGATAGTGCCAACGTGTCCAGCTGATTCTGCTCTGACACGCTGTTCTGTCTGTGGTGCTGCTGATGCCCAAGGAACCATCCACTCCGAGGTCCACTGAGGACAAGAGGCTCAGTGCACTGCAACTGCTCTTTGTGCCCCATCTCTTTGACTCTGAAATGTGCACACTGGGCTGACAAGGCACAGCAATGGAAACAGCATGTAGGGCCTCCACTTTTCTTCATCAAGGTCTAAGGCTTGCAGAACCCAGAAACCTTTGCATGCTGTCTTCTGCTTTGGCCTGAAAGGTGTAGGAGTGACACTGGACAGGTCTTCAGAATGGTACTCTAGGTTCTTATTGCTTGGCGTCAAGTTTGGGAGGTGGGTGAGCAGAAACCGAGAGGTAAGAACATTTGTGGTAGATGTGCTCAGCATGAAGTTTGGCTTATGATAAGCACTCAATCAATGTTAGTTTTCTTTACCCACTCATTCATGACTCAGGAAATGACTGAAGACCTTTTTGTTGCACAAAGACAGAAGACACACTCTGAATCACACCATGTAAGAATGAAAAGGCCACACAAGCAGAGAGTCATTCATACATTCAACCAACATTTATTGACCACTTCCTGTGTCTGCATACTGTTTCAAGTCCTAGAGATCCAGAGATGAATAAAACTTAAGCCCTGCCCTCAAGGAGCTCACAGTCTAGTAGGGAGATAAACACAGAAACATTACAATACAATGTAATGGGTCCCAGAATAGAGGCATGTCTAAGGTGCTATAAAAAACATAAACACAAAGAAGAATAGTTAGCCAGGTGCGGTGGCTCACGCCTGTAATCCTAGCTCTCTGGGAGGCTGAGGCGGGCGGATTGCTTGAGGTCAGGAGTTCAAAACCAGCCTGAGCAAGAGTGAGACCCCATCTCTACTATAAATAGAAAGAAATTAATTGGCCAACTAATATATATAGAAAAAATTAGCCAGGCGTGGTGGCGCATGCCTGTAGTCCCAGCTACTCGGGAGGCTGAGGCAGGAGGATTGTTTGAGCCCAGGAGTTTGAGGTTGCTGTGAGCTAGGGTGACACCACGGCACTCACTCTAGCCTGGGCAATAAAGTGAGACTCTGTCTCAAAAAAAAAAAAAAAAAAAAAAGAATAGTTATTTTAGTTTGGGGGATAGGAGTTGGGGACTACGGAAGATTTTACAAGAAGTCAGTATGTGAGCTGAGACTTAGAAGTTGAGAAGGAACTTCCAAATCAGAAAAAGGGGAAATAACGGTTGAGGGTACAGCATGTATGGCACAGAGATGTGAAAGCCCATGGTGGATTTGGAAAGCATCCAGAGAACCAAGATTTTGGTGACCAAGTCCTTAGGGAGGATAAGGGAAGAGGAAGTGAAAACAGCTACCAGAATTTTGGTTTGAGGGACAGGGTAGAGATTGCTGTCATTCACTGAAATAAGAAATATAGCAGGAAGAGCACATCAGGAGGGGCAGAAGATGCTGGGCTTAAGTAGGTTGAGACTGAGGTGCCTGTGGGTTGGGCAGAAAGATGTAAGTCTGAATATGAGGAGGAAGACAAGGAATGTTGAGTTGAGAGTCATTGCCACAATGGTGTTAGCTGGTGCCATGGGCTTTTTGACATCACCTAGGAATGGGTGGAGGAGGAATGGTGCAGTCTAGGGCTGCTCCTTGGGGAAGAGTGAAGAAGAACTTTCAACAAAGTTCTAGCCAACACGGTGGCTTACACCTATAATCCTACTTAGGGAGCAGAGGAGGGAATATTGCAGTGCCCTGGAGTTGGAGACCTGCCTGAACAAGAGCAAGACCCCATCTCTACTAAAAATAGAAAAATTATTATTTTTTTATTATTATTTTTTGAGACAGAGTCTCACTCTGTTGCCCTGGCTAGAGTGCCGTGGCATCAGCTGAGCTCACAGCAACCTGAAACTCCTGGGCTCAAGCAATTCTTCTGCCTCAGCCTCACGAGTAGCTGGGACTACAGGCATGTGCCACCATGCTTGGCTAATTTTTTCTATATATTTTTAGTCGGCCAATTAATTTCTATTTTTAGTAGAGACGGGATCTCGCTCTTGCTTAGGCTGGTTCAAACTCCTCACCTTGAGCGATCTGCCCTCCTCGGCCTCCCAGAGTGCTAGGATTACAGGCATGAGCCACTGCGCCCGGCCTAAAAATAGAAAAATTAGCTCGGTGTCATGGTGCACACCTATAGTCCCAGCTACTCGGGAGGCTGAGGCAGGAGGATTGCTTGAGCCCAGGAGTTTGACATTGCAGTAAGCTATGATGACACCATTGCACTCTACCTGAGGCAACGAAATGAGACTCTGTCTCCAAAAAAAAAAAAAAAAGAAAAAGAAAGAGTTCTCAGCAGATTATGCCTGCGTTGCTATAATTAAGGAAAAAGGCCAATGTTCCAGGAGAGAGTTGGAGTTCTTTGTCAATGTCCTACAGTGCTACTGTCCTCACTTCACTCTCAAACAGTCTAAGCACAAGATGCTTTGCAGGCCGGGCGCAGTGGATCACGCCTGTAATCCTAACAGTCTGAGAGGCTGAGGCGGGAGGATCGCTCAAGGTCAGGAGTTCGAAACCAGCCTGAGCGAGACCCCGTCTCTACTAAAAATAGAAAGAATATATATATACAAAAAATTAGAAAGAAATTAATATATATATACAAAAAATTAGCCAGGCATGGTGGCGCATGCCTGTAGTCCCAGCTACTCGGGAGGCTGAGGCAGTAGGATCACTTGAGCCCAGGAGACTGAGGTTGCTGTGAGCTAGGCTGACGCCACAGCACTCACTCTAGCCTGGGCAACAAAGTGAGACTCTGTCTTGGGGAAAAAAAAAAACCAAAAAAAAAAAAACCGATGCTTTGCAGGTGACTCAATCGTGTAGATTTTCCTCAATAGGGAAACATTTAAAAAATATGAGGGGTACCATACAATGACAGGATTTTATTCAGGTGGCCTGGTCTGCTCACTTCAGCAGCCAGGATCTCTCCTAAATCTATACAATGAAGTACACAGCCTGCATTACTTTTAGATCCATTTAACTGAGGTATGAGGCACGGCACCTTTAATATCCCCTAACCCCTACTGAAAACACTTGAATTTAATTTTAGAAAACTTGCTTTTCCATTGAAGTACAAATATTTGCCCAGTTAAGAGTTTGCTATACAATTTCCAACAGTTAGCATCTTGCTAGTACTGACACCCACTAGAGGTGATGGTAGTGGTGTGATTGATTTTAAAATGCAGCTGCCACCAAGTGGCCATGTTCGAGAATTGCTGGCTTCTCTGGGCACATAGGACTGTCCATAGGATCATTTCAAATGAGAAAAATCAAGTTCATTTATGGGTATATAGTGTTGGGCCTCCAGGTTAACTGAATGAGGAGACTGAATAGTTTAAGAAACATCCTCAACACTACAAAATGCTTTTCAATAAAGAAAATTTTTCTGTCAATCTCTGTAAACACATTTTAGCAAATGTCAAATGCATATAAATGTTAGATATCATTACAGCAATGCTACAATTTGTGGAGTATAGGTGATATATTAACAGCAGCCTGGAAAATAGATTTAACTTTCCTTTAGACATTTTCTCTTTAAGTTCCTGAGCTGGGAATAGCTCTTCACTTTCTACATGGCGCTCTCTCACCAGATAGCTCAGGACAGAGGCCATCTAACAAGAACAGACAGGATGAGTATCAGGTGTGAGGGCAGTAACAACAGAGCACATGTAGGTTTGGTAGGATGAGCTAAAGGGTGCTCATCCTTTGGAGAACTATAGACTTGCAGACTTCAAGGCTTTGGCTCTCATAATCCTGACCACCATCCTCAAGTATTAAAATGTAAGGTCACGTTCATTACCTGCTGAGAAGCCACAAACAAATCTCTGGGGCTCCCGTCTCCCCATCTGTAAAATTGGGACAATGATCCCCTATCCCATGAAGGCAATCAAAGACCACCATCTTGCCTGCACTAGGCTGTGACTCACCTTCAAGCTTCTTCTTTTGACTGACTGGAGCACACGGCGGTTAGGAGGGTGCTTCTTGTGGATTCGGTTCAGGAAGTCCACTTTGATGACGTGCTGCGAAATGGTGTCCTGGAAACGATCAAACACCTGGCACCGATTGCTCAGTGTCATATTCTTCTGGTTCAGCTAGGGACAAAGCAGACACATCCCTGTAGTGAGACTCGGAAGGTGCTCCCCTCCTAGTTAACCCCATTATGGGTTTAAAAACTAGAAGCTTTTGGTCAAATGGGTTCCTTCCATCAGGGGCCAGGATGTCAGCACTCCTGTCAGAGGGCAAGGCAACATGAATGAGACTGCCTGCTCAGCTCTGCCCAATCCAGTGGAGAACTAGTGTGTTCCTGTTCCCTAGAGAGGCTTGAAGGCAAGAAATAGGGAATTAGCAAGGAGGTGCCCTTCCAAATTCAGCCTCTGACAGTCTTCTGCTGCACGTCAGAGAAGCCTTTGTCAGGGTACCCTAACAGCAGCACAGGTTTCAGAGGAGATGCAGGCCTTGGCCCTCAATAGACTCAGACTCCCTTCTCAAGAAGGGTCTCTCTCTTATAGGAAGTAGGATTGTGTTCTACATAGGAGCTTGGCTGACAACTGGGTCAGCACCAGAATCCTGTGTGCCCTGCCATATTCCTACTCCAGGTACCAGGAAGCATTAGTGAACCCTCTCCATATCATATTCTTCTTCTATGGGAGAGGGAAAACCTTGGACTGCTCTTAGAGGCTGGAAGAAGGGAAGAAAGAAGAGTTTCTGTGATAATATAAACAAACTATGCCATTTATCCTCTTCTACATCTGGTTCTCCAAACTTTAATTGAAAAGAAAGGACTGGTTGTGGCAATTTCCTAATTAGTAAATTAGGCAAAACCTTTAAGTGGGTAATAAAAAATTAACCAACTAATTATTTCTCATCTGCTGGAAAGCTGCCCTTTAAGATACATATTTGGGTAAACTGCTTATGGTCATATTTTTCCTGGTTTAGCAGGAAGCAAAACATGACACACACACTAAGGCTCAGAGAGAAGCTTCCTCCTAGATAAATCGGAGTGGCATGAGTCAAAAGAATACAAAGTAACTCTTCTCTTCTGTGTCTAAGTCTTTAACTGAGGTTTCCTTCAGTGTAAAGGCAGGAGAACACTGCCATGTTGAAGGCCAATAGTTATTCCATGGTTATCATCATTTGATAGAGAGTATCTTAAGCAGTAACCTTTTTAATTTGGAAAGGCTGCTCTTACAATGGAGCTCCCCCTCCTGAAGCCCTCGATCTTGTGAATGACTGCTGTCTAAAATGAGACATCCTAAACCTAAACTCTTTTGGAGATAGGAAATGACAGCTCTGTTCTAGTCTCTGGAAAATGTACCAAGACTTCTGGGAGACAAAGTAATAGGATCTTCATACTATTCATTCAACAACTTACTTATTGAACTCTTGTTATTAATATATGCCATCATAAGTAGGTTGTAAAGGATTGAACAACAGAAAGGAAATAACCTCATGTGGTGCCTGGGACACACATTCCATCCAGACAGCCAACCATTAAGGTTGGATCTAATATATTCTCCTTTTAGGACTGTACATCAACTGCTTAATTCACTGTGGGAGAAATTACTCACAAACAGCTAAGCACTAGTGAGTTAAGTCTGTCTATGTAACCAAAACAAGGCATTGTGGGAAAAGGCAAAAAGGACAGCTGAGGTATGTCTAAATGATGAGAACTGAGTATGATGCTCTACAAAAACCAGCATCTGTGAGATGATAGTGAACTCTGGCACAAAGCTGACTTTGGTGTGCTTTCTACTGAATCAGTGCATACCCTAGCTGTGTCTGTAGAGGAGCGACTGGACACTGCTGTGCTTACCACCACATGTTCGATGTGATTCGGACACATCCATCTGCCCAGGGGCATGGCAGTGAGCGGCGGCTCAAGGCAGTCCATGTGAAACAGGAGGGGGCAATAGTCACACTGTATGAGAGGGGCCACGCGGCAACTCCTGCAGAAAAGAGATATAGGCCATTTCTGTGACAAGATAACTCTGCAGTGTGGAACAGCCTCCCCTCCTTAATCCTAACAACATTCTCTCATGCCTTCCTCCTCCAGTGATTCAGTTATATTCATGGTAAGGATGAACTTGAGGGCTCCTGTTAGGCTCTCTATTATTCTCTCTTCTAAGAATAATGTGTCTTGTGGGGAAGTGAATGTTTATTTGCAGTATAGCTAAAGTGGCTGTCAGAGCAGGAATGATCAATGCTCAATACCCACTGGGGGAAGACAGCCAACTCTGCTCTGATCTTTCTACTCCTTAAAAGAGAGCACTATCATTTTTATAAAAATCACTAGCAACCTTTCTAGAGTCTTAACTATAGCAAAAAAAGATTTCTCTTTTGCATGAAATATTTGGCAGAACTGACAACTAGAGAGAAGTGTGCTGGGGAAATGATTTTGCATGTATTCATAGAAGCAGGGCTCAAGGGAGAGGGACTAAGCAAATGCCAATTATCATTTGTAACTACAATGCTCCTTGGGTCCCTGAGATGCACTGGAGCCACAGTTTGTCCTGGCTCAGAGTTCTACTGCTCTACTATCTAGTTCCCAACAGCTTTTGCTGATAGTTATTCTCTCTTGCTATCCTGCTCTGACTATAATACAGTCCTTCTAACTCACCCAAGCCAACAAGTCCAGCTTCAGTAATTGAAGCAGCTGGTTCCTGTCACTGAAGAGATCCTATTTGAAGGAAACCAGTGTCTCAGTAAAGGCACAACTGCAGCAGCCTAGGGGCTTTTGGAAGTCACCCAGTCTGATGCACACTAACTACTAAGAATACTTATACTACTTTTTTTTTTCCTA
The DNA here is from genome assembly GCF_040939455.1 of Microcebus murinus. Classification (NCBI taxonomy): domain Eukaryota; kingdom Metazoa; phylum Chordata; class Mammalia; order Primates; family Cheirogaleidae; genus Microcebus; species Microcebus murinus. The sequence continues at coordinate 22,094,871 of NC_134121.1, read as the reverse complement.
AAGAGATGAAGTCTTGCTCTGTCACCCAGGCTGGTCTCAAACTTCTGGCCTCAAGTGATCCTCCCACTTTGGCCTCCCAAAGTGCTGGGATGACAAGCATGAACCACCATGCACAGCCTTATACTACTTTTAAACTCATCTTTAGTGATTTAACAATGCTTTGTGCCCTTTCCAGGGACTAGCAACCTTTCTAGACTCTTAACTACAGTACAGCAAAAAAAGATTTCTCTTCTGCATGAAGCACTTGGCAGAACTGACAACTAGAGAGAAGTGTGCTGGGGAAATGATTTTGCATGTATTCATGGAAGCAGAGTTTAAGGGAGGGGGCCTAAGCAAATGCCAATTATAATTTATAACTACAAATTATATGTAGTTACATGCTACATATGTCCCCTGCTGGCCAGAATTTTTCCTACCAGCTAGTCTAAATATCTCATGCTTCAGTTTAAGTCTAACTCTTCTCGGTCTAGCCTCTATCAACACAGTTAATGACACTGCTGTGCTGTGATTCTTCAGGGAACATACTCAAAGCTCTGGTCAATCCATTAATCAGTCTCTGTGCACTGATACCATTAGAATATAGGTTGTCCACATTCAACGTACATGGTTTGGAAGAGGGGATGAAAGAGACAAGGCATCATTTGCTGAATATGAGGAAGAGTCTCTTGATATGAAAGAAAATACCTGTTACACGTGAAGCAGACTTTGACCGGTAAGGGAACGAGACCATTGTGATCTAACTCATGCTGTGTCTTCTTTACATTTTTCCCTGTGGTTTCCTCTTTTCGTCTTCTTTTGCTAGAACCTAGAAAAGAAATTGGTGGTGCTGAGCTACCCCTGGCTTCAGAGTTCCTAGCCTGCAATATGGAGACATTAAATGAAAATATAACAGGTGCTAAGCATGTACCATGACCTACACATGGATCTTCTCAAGACCATGGGGCTGGTTTCAAGTGAAAAAAAGAATGAGAAGGGAGTAAAAAGGAGATAGAGACATAAGTCAGAACCACGATCAAAAGTCACTTGCTTAGTAGCAGAAATATATCTAACTGTTTTGCAAACATAAAGTGGTCAGAAACGTAGGTTAGACACTGGCCAAACTAAGAAATATAAATGCCTAAGTTAATAGTCAACAAGGATTATTCTGTGGGGGTGGCTGAGGAAGAGACTACACTTTCATCATGTTTTTACAGAAATCAGAAAAGTTTTGATTCTATAGGCATCCTTCTGAAATCTACCAATTTTGCTTTCTCTGGGAAGAAAAAGAAAAACTTCTCTAGAGGCTTTGTAGTATCAAGTTGAAGGCAAGACTTGATTTATTTATTTATTTATTTTGAGACAGAGTCTTGCTTTATTGCCCAGGCTAGAGTGAGTGCCATGGTGTCAGCCTAGCTCACAGTAATCTCAAACTCCTGGGCTCAAGCAATCTTCCTGCCTCAGCCTCCTGAGTAGCTGGGACTACAGGCATGCGCCACCATGCCCGGCTAATTTTTTCTATACATATTAATTGGCCAATTAATTTCTTTCTGTTTTTAGTAGAGACGGGGTCTCGCTCTTGCTCAGGCTGGTTTTGAACTCCTGACCTTGAGCAATCCGCCCGCCTTGGCCTCCCAGAGTGCTAGGATTATAGGCGTGAGCCACCGTGCCTGGCCAAGACTTGATTTAAAAAAAAAAAACAGTGGAGGACAATTTGGTAATATATATCAAAACTATAAATGTATAGTTTTGACTGAGCAATTATAATATCAGAAATTTATCCAATAGATATACATCTATACATGTGTATAATGATGTTATTTACAAAGTTATTCATTGAAGCACTACCTGTAGTAACAAAAGATTAAGAACAACCTAAATGGCCACCAACAGAAAACTGGTTAAACAAATTATGACATATCTATACAATAGACTATTACATAATCATTAAAAAAGTAAGGAAATTCTATATTAATATGAAAAGACTTTTACAGCATACTGTGAAGTGAAAAAAGCAAGATGTAGAATGGTATACCTGGTTTGTTATTTAAGGAGAAAATAATGAGCATATATCCATATTTGCTTTTATATGCAAGAGGAAATTTGAGAAGAATAAACAAGAACCAACCAGAGGTTATCTGTGATGGGCAGGAAGGTAGAAACTAGGCAAATGGTAGAGAGGGGTGGAGGGAAAATTTTTAATTATCAGTTTTTATGTTTTTGATTTTTAAACCATCTACTCAAAAAGAAAAAAAAACATACTGGGAAGAGGTGGAAAAGGAGTTTAGAGACTCACAAAATGGAAAATTGAATAAGCACTATAGTGGTTAAGACCTTCAAAGATCTTTCCAGCAGAACTAGGAACAGGAACCTAAGACAGCGGCTACAAAGACTTACCATGCAGGGAGTACTGCTCTTTTGCTGGACAATAATCCTTTGGGAAAGCTGGGGTAGGGGAGGGAGTAGGATGATGGTTTGGCTAACCTGGTAGTGCAGTGGTACAAGTCAGTTCATTGGGCAACTGAAATTGGGTGGGGTTCCGCTCCATAGCAGCAGCAATCAGCAGCTCAAAGGGCCGCCTCAGCTGGGGCTGCACATAGTCAGGCTCCACTGCTACTGGCTCCTCATCCACGTCAATGATGTCCTCATCAACGTCGTTCTGCTCAGAGGTGGGGGTCTCTGTGCTGGCATTGGATGTGGGTGTGCCAGGCCGGCTGGCTCTCCTTTCCAGAATCCGAGCATGGGCAATGGCCTTGAGTTCAGCTTTGCTAGCTGATCTATCCAGCAAGTCAGTGTCACTGCTGGGGGATGTAGTCCGTTTGCCAGATTTGTCCACCAGTCCATTGACATGACCCAGCTCCTTTTTCTGCTCTCGTTTCTGTGCAAATGAACAGGTGGGCCCATCATGAAAAGTACCACAAAAAAGAAAGAGATGGGTGCTACAAAGTCCTGATAGACCACTAACCAAAATTATGAAAGTGCTTTACATGTAACAGAATCATCCACCTGGAGACTTGGAACACTGGTCTGTTAAACTTGACACAACTATAACTGAACTAATTTAAAGCTGATAAAACTATTACAGCAGGCAATCACCAAAAAGCATGGAAAGTCAGCAACAATTATACATCGTTAACCCTAACTCTTCATATAACACACATCTATAAGGTACAGGGCAAATGGCTAAAATGTTAACACAGTGAGAATAAATTTAGTGAGACTAAGTGAGAACAGTAAGAATAACAGTGAAAATCAGTGAGACCACTGCAGTTTATCTTGAAGCATCCTGACCTTCTGAATGGTTTTAAAAATTTTGGTCAAAATAAAGAAAGTCTGCAAAAGCAAAGGTAGTAAAAACAGGCAAGTAGAGTGTCCAGTTCAGGGAGGTTGGATGCTGGCACGGAGAGTAACTATGCTACAAAGTGGAAAGGTAGTATGAGAAGGGGAGCAACCCAGTAATCATGGTGTCCAAGGAGGATGGTTTTCAATGTTTTACTTTTAACTAGAACTCTGAAAATGACACTTCTTAGAAGGTAGGGAAGTAGAAAAAGACTAAGTGTACCCAGTATCCAGACAAGTATCAGTAGAACTGGATGTCTGATAATGTATTTTCCTCTAAACTTCCAAATAGAGCAGTCAAATGAAGGTTTAACACTGGTCTCCGGTTAGGGATTCTGGGATCTTGTCCCAGTTCTGCCACTGATTCCCTCTGACCTTGGGTGACTCATGCTGGTGAGCAGGAATTTCTCCATCTATAAAGTGAGACTAATAAAACCTTTCTCCTCCTCCTCTTAGGGATACAGTGGAAGTAAAGAGGGTCATATATATGGAGGATCATATATATGGTGGTAAAGAAGGTCATAAGGAGATGGCTCTGCACTGGAGGAAGACCTAGATTCCACCAGGAATCATGATAGGATCTGAACATCAGGGATTGGTGAGGCTCAGAGGATGTATCATTTCAATTCACTTCAGTGAACAGGAGGCCAAAAGGGAGTAGTGGTGGTGGAAAAGGCAGATTTGGCACTGGCAGGCAAAGAGGTCCATGTGAAAGCAGGTCAGAGCAGCATCTCAGGAGAAGCACCCTGTGTTAGAACAGGGCATACTATAATCTCTCAGCAAACAGCTCTGCTTCTAGAAAATTGTTGAAGTAACAGAGCTTTGTCAATTTCCTTGAATCCTTGGGAAAGTTAATCTATACTTCTGAGCTCAGTTTCTTCTTTTCCAAAATGGAGATCTACTATTGGCACCCTGCAATGGATGTATGGATTAAATGGGATAACAAGAAAAACATCTGGCACATGATGGAAACTAACATAATGTTAGTTCCTTTTCTCTATCCTTGTTATCCAGCTTCACTTCTTCTCCCTCAGCTCTTCCTAACCCTTTTGAGTCCAGCTTCTTTGAGTGGCAAGTTTCTAAAAGGCCTCCTGGCTGGCAGGTGCCAATACAGGCCCTGCTGTAACCTAATTGGGGATGCACAGAAAAGGATCCTAGAAGGTGGACAGGCTGCATAGCCTGGCATATGGGGTTTAGGAGAAATCGAGCTTCAGCTGTGGTTAGGTGATTGACTTGGCTTTGGCTTGCTTTTTAATAGGAACTCTTGTGCACGTATTTGAAAAATAATGTCTGCCTAACTGTTTACCTTCTTCTTAAAGGCTGAAAACTGTTACACACATAAACCACAATCTCTGAATCATGCCCTCATCCTGTTTCTGCAACTAAGGAAGTCACCATTCACTGTGACATCATGTTCAGGGGTGAGGAAAACAGAGGTGATGTCACAACAAAGTAAAGTTGCTCAGTGTATAATTAGTGTGAGGGGAGGGAAGGGGACAGTTTACAACTCACAGACAAATTCTAATCCATAGCCTATATATTTGAGGATTGGGTAATCATAATCTGAGTAGAAACACATCTACTTCCTTTTTTGATAAGGGAACACTTAGCTCTTGTATCCCACAAACACTCTCAAAGTAGAAAATAATGAACCATGTTCTTAAGCCAGTACTGAATTATCAAAGCTGAGGGAAGGGGAGCTAAAGAGAGATTAGGCAACCTGATGTACAAACAGGTTCAAAATCCTCTCCATGCAATGCACCTGGCCAAGCCTCTGAATACCAGTGACTTATTTGCCTTGGGGGGAGATAACAATCCCTTTTCCATCAAGCTGGAGAAGCAGCCTTCTTTTTCTTTAGCCATGGATAAGGCTGTCACATCCAGACCACTTATTAGGAGCTCAACAAGGAGATAAGACTACTCCTGCCACTGGTGACTGAACATGGCTCAGTAAATTAACACACCTCTTCTGACCATTTCAGCAGCCCATGTTTGGATTTTTAGGCCCTACTGGATTCCAAACAGTCACCATGGGGAGAGTGGGGTGATTCCAGGGCTGGAAAAGACAAGAAAAAGGGACGAAAATGCCTTGAGGGCCAGGCCATCTTAGCTCTAGAATATCAGTGCTCTAGATCTGGCATTTTGGGCAGAGCCTTTAGAAAACAGCATTATTACCTTTCGGCGAACAGTGCACCGGTGACACATCCACTCCCCAGGAGGCAACATCTCTTCACTCAGTGGAGGGTTACTGCAGGGAAAAGACAAGGGCAAGACTAAGTAACTAACCCTTTGATGCAGCAGGGAAAAGCCTAGCTAGGTCTGGCACAAAGCTGAATCTCCGTAAACTCCTATTTTGGCCAGTCTTACGGCCTTGCTAGGGTTTGCTCTTCTTTCAAAATGCTTATTCGACAGCATTTATAATACCTTGAGTGAACATCCTTCTTATCTTAGAAACTTTGCACCATGCTAATACAATCGCTGAGAGGTCCCACCACACTGCTTTAAAAGTCTGTTAGTGCAAGTCCAAGCTCCTCCATCTGCTATTCAAAGCATTGTCACATTGTCATGTTCTATCTTTCCAGGCCCCCTTCCAGTACCCTTCCTGTTAATCAAATTTAAGACTTGCTATTTCTTCATCTAGAATGCTATGCTTGTTAAAACCTTATTTATCCATTAGGCTTGCCTCAAATAGTGTGGTGGATTAAAGACAGCTACAAATTCTTTGCACAGCCTTCCATCCACAGTCACTCCATTTTCCTCCTCTTGAATTGGGCTTGCCTTGTGACTTGTTTTGACCAATACAACGCAGCAGAGGTGACAATGTTGTAAAAGGCTAGGCCTTGAGAGATCTGCAGAGTTCACTTTTACATACTTGGAATGTTCCATCTTAGATACTGCTGTCATGCTGTGAGAGGACACATAGAGGAGACCTATATTCCAATCAACAGCTTCAGCAGAACTCCAATCCAATAGGCAGCACCAACTACAGCTATGTTAGCAAGTCATTTTGGACATACCAGCTCAATAGAGCCTTCAAATGACTATACAATGGAACAGAAAAACCACCTAGCTGAGCCCAGGCAACCCTCAGAATTGTGACAGATGGTAACTAGTTTCTGTATCAAACCACTGAATTTTGGGGTGCTTTGTTTAAGTAGCAACATCTGTTGCTACTTAAACAAAGCTCTTAAACATCAAACACAGCTCTTCCATGGGGTCTTTCCAGATTACTCATTGTCTTGGACCTCTTGTTGTATGGTTTAGTTCTCTTTTAGCATTTCTCATGCTTTGCCTCATGTGATAGTTCTCTTTTTTTTTTATTAGAGGGATAAAGACAATGATTGGATTTCTTCTTTCTTTCTTTCTTTTTTTTTAGAGACAGAGTCTCACTCCATTGCCTGGGCTAGAGTGCTGTGGCATCAGCCTAGCTCACAGTAACCTCAAACTCCTGGACTTAAGCAATCCTTCTGCTTTAGCTTTTGGAGTACCTGGGACTACAGGCATAGGCCACCATGCCCAGCTGATTTTTTCTTTTTTTTTTTGAGATAGACTCTCACTTTGTTGCCCAGGCTAGAGAGAGTGCCATGGCGTCAGCCTAGCTCACAGCAACCTTAAAACTCCTGGGCTCAAGTGATCCTGCTGCCTCAGCCTCCCAAGTAGCTGAGACTACAGGCATGTGCCACTATGCCCACCTAATTTTTTCTATATATATATTTGTTGGCCAATTAATTTCTTTCTATTTATAGTAGAGACAGAGTCTCGCTCTTGCTCAGGCTGGTTTCGAACTCCTGACCTCGAGCAATCTGCCCGCGTCAGCCTCCCAGAGTGCTAGGATTACAGGTGTGAGCCACTGTGCCCGGCCCTGGCTAATTTGTTCTATATATTTTTAGTTGTCCAGCTAATTTCTTTCTATTTTTAGTAGAGACGAGGTCTTGCTCTTGCTCAGGCTGGTCTTGAACACCTGACCTTGAGTGATCCTCCTGCCTTAGCCTCCTAGAGTGCTAGGATTACAGGCGTGAGCCACTGTGCCAGACCTTCTTCTTTTTATTTTTATAATATAGAGGTTGTGTACACAGTAGTCACTCAGTAAGTCAATACTGAATCAAAACCAGAGCTGTGTAGGGCTGGGCCTTACAGATCCTCCAGGCCATCAATTTCCATGAAGGTTACCCCAAGAGCTACATGAGACTTTATTAAATCCCTGGGAGGATCACATTTATAATGCCTATACAACAGCGGTTCTCAAAGTATGGTCCCCAGATCAGCAACATCAGTGTCATCTGGGAATTTATGAGAAATGCAAATTCTGGGACCTCACTCCAGATCTACTGAATCAGAAATTCTAGGAGTGGGTCTCAGCAATTAGTTTAACAAGCCCTCAAGGTGATCTTGCGGAACACCAAAGTTTGAAAATCACTGCTATACTGAATAAGGCAATATTTATCCTTAAGAAATTCCTACCTTTGGTTCTTGGCAGTAACCTACTTGGAATGGTAAGGAGAAAATTTTTCTTCAAAGAATGTGAGAAATAGCAAAAAACAAAACAAAACAAAAAAAACCAAACAACAACAAAAAACCACTTGAGTATTTTTCACAATATATAAGCCCTTTAAGTTCCAGGGCTTAATACTATGCTATTTTGTCATTTCTACTTAAAACAGCACTTGGCTTGGCAAATTTTTCTAGCTTCTGCTCTGCCATGCTTCCCTGGAGCCCTGAGCATACGTGGCAGATGCCCACCAAGCCTTCACAGCTCACTGCTTCCCTTCCTCCCTGTTTCCTTAGTGAAACCTCAGGAGGATGCTTACCAGGAAGCAGAAAACTGGAAACATAGTGGCCTGCTGGGACAAGTCTCCAAACCCTAGAAGACCACAGGTGAATGTCACCTATGGTCTTTCCTCGTTCTCTCCAATATATTTCTGTATTAAGCCACATTCAAACTACTGAAATGCATGCAAGTAATTTGTAAAAGACTCTGCTATGCTTCAGCAGCTGTCATATTAAAATTAACCCTGAAAGCTGTCACTTCTGATTCTGTTTTTCATCATTTCTTTTCATTTGCCCCACTGGCTTTATATCACATACCCTGCACATCAAACATGTAAAGCAGAAGGGTGAGGCAAGGTGGTATGGGCTTAGATATTTCACCAGGATGTGAACTAGTCTCTTTGGCCACTCTTCATGCTTTCCTCAGTCTATTCCCAAACTTGCTGGCAGAATGATTTATCCAAAATACAATTATGATTATATCACTCTTCTGAAAAAGCCCTTCAATGGTGCCCCTCCACCATCTGTTATAAGATAAATTTCTAAGCCCCTCCACCATCCATTACAAGATAAATTTCAAACTCCTTAGTAACGTAGATAAGACCCCAAAGACCCCAGTGGCCAGAACTCTGACTCTTTTTCCAGCTCCATCAGTCGGTTGGCTCCCTGCACAGCCCATACTGTTTCTCATCTCTGTGTCTCTGCTCACTCCAGGGTCACCACACAACCACACAACCCTTCCCCTAATCCTCACCTGGTGAACACTATCTTTTGAGGCTCAAGTCAGGTATTCTCTCCAGGAAGCTTTTTCTAAGCCTCTAGTTCCCCACAGCACTTCTGCACCACACTGTACCCAAACCATTACATACCTGAATCCTCTTCTCTATTCCTCATTTACCTTTGTACCATCATACCCCATATAATGCCTGCCATGTGGCAGGCACTCAATGAAACTTTAAAGAACTGGGGAACACTAAAAGAATGGGCTTCTAAGAACGAGTATAACCCCTCCAAAGGCATGAGGCAAGGTAATGCAATTGGGCAGGCACTTGTTTTGGTGGTTAAATCACATAGGAAATTACTTACGGTTTTCTAAGTCACAAAACAGTGAGAAGACATGGGAGTCAAAGTCCATACTTGCAACCCTAAACTTCAAATTTAGGGTTGAACGACTCCACCTCATTCATTTTCACTGTCTTTAAACAATTTGATTTTTAATCTTGTTTCTTTTTCTTAACACAGAAGTAAAATGTTTAAAACTTGTATTAAGAGCTCTAAAAGTACTTCTTTGTTGGTTTCTAATGGATCACTTTTAAAAACACCAAGTTCAAGAACACACATTTCTCAGAATTCCAGATTATGGCCATAGGTTCCTTTTTTATTTGGAGACAGAGTCTTGCTCTGCCAACCCCGTTCCCTGGCTAGAGTGCAGTGGTATGATTATAGCTCATTGCAACCTCAAACTTCTGGGCTCAAGCGATCTTCCTGCCTCAGCCTCTCAAGTAGCTGGGACTACAAGTGTGCCACCATACTCAGCTAACTTTTCTATTTTTTTCTGTAGAGGCGGGGTCTCACTCTTGTTCAGGCTGGTCTCACACTCCTAAGCTCAAGCAATCCTCCTGTCTTACTCTCCCAGAGTGCCAGCCAGGCGTGAGCCACCACACCTGGCTGGTCCATAGATCTGCCCTAAGTGTGGGATGGGGCTGCAAATTTAGGGAGTCAGAGTGTTGTCTCCAGGATGAACACAGAACATTTAAATGAGTGAGGCCATCACTTCTTTAGTTGTTGAGATTCGCTGCTTTCTTAGAGACAACATGCATCTTGAAATAACAAATTTACAATGATGGTATCTTGACAGAAGGCAGTAATATCTGAGATCCGGTGGATAGGAAAGGAAGGTCTAAGTTTCTAGAAAATGATCATCACAGACATAGCTGGAACATAGGAACTGCCCATCATAAAACTTTCTCATGAGCATGTTTCCTCTCTGCTCCAAGCAATTTCTTTCAATCTATTCAGAAAGCAGCTTTTCAAGTCAAATTCCTAGAGGAAAAGGACTCCTGAAATGGCTCCAGGACAGACACTGTCATTCAGGTAAGCTCAGGAACCAGTTCTGAAAGAGGCTGTTTTGCTCCATTATCAGAAATACTGCCGACAGGGAAAGGATTCTAGGGAGAAAGGAGATTCTGCAGCCTCAGGGTACTCACGTACTCATTCTGAGGACTTCCTCACCTTGGCTGCCCATCTCAAAGCTCCTTCCCTGTAAGAATGGTGTTCCCATAAGCTTAGTGTGCAACTCTGAAACAATTATGTGTATCCCAGAGTCTTTAAATCATGATATGCCTGTCAAGAAAAACAACAATCTGCCCCAGCTCTCTCTCATCCCTATTTATCAATGAAGCAGGGTGCTGGAGGCCATCCTTTATACTAATAAAAAGAAATCATTAAAAGTTAAAAGTCAGGTAACACTGAGATTAGTCTACCACAGTTTCAGCTACTCAGTAATGAAAATACTATAAGGAGCCAGCACTGCCTGTAAAGATATCAATGTGCTTCCGAATCACTAAAGCCTAGAAATAGCAGAGTGACAACTTCATCTTACATCTGGTGCATTAAGTTCACAAAGTATTTTAACAGATGCTCTTATCTGATCTTCACTATCACACTCTAAGATAATTCTTATTTTCATCATATAGGTGAGGAAACAAACTTATCTAAAGCCTTGAGAACTAATAAGGAGCAACACTGGAATCCAAATCAAAGTTTCCTGGCTCTTTCAAATCTTGAGCCCAAGCTGTTTTTTAAGAACCTTTAGCAGTTCTCTTATTTCTGGGGAACACAACAGAATATTCATTGGGGTACTTTCCTTAACCTCAAGGCTGAGCATTTCCTTCTGTATCAGTCAATATTTATAGAGTCCCCACTGCTTACTTACCGATGGACTAGGTACCACACTGGAGGATGAACACAAAGCAAGTAAGTTATTATCTATCCCATCAAAAAAATGTAGCTTTGGCTGGGTGTGGTGGCTCATGCCTATAATCCTCTGGGAGGCAAGGCAGGAGGATCCCTTGATGTCAGGAGTTTGAGACTAGCCTGAACAATAGCAAGACCGTTTCTCTGCCCAAAACAGAAAAAATTAGCTGGGTGTCATGGCATGTGCCTGCAGTCCTAGCTACTTGGGAGGCTGAGGCAGGAGGATCGCTTGAGTTCAGGAGTTTGAGGTTGCAGTGAGCTATGATGACACCACTGCACTATACCCTGGGCATCAGAGAAAGACTATCTCAAAAAAAAAAAAAAAAAAAAGTAGCTTTGGGGAGAGAGGACCAACATCATTCACCCACTCAAACATTCACTGGATGCTTATTTTATGCTAGGCAATGTGCTAAGTGTTGGGATTTCAGACATGGTCCTTGCTTTCAGGGATCACAAGCTAGAGACAAAGTAAGGAGGATACTTGGTAAAGAGACCACATATAATCTACTACAAAGTGATTCTTGCCATACAGACCCACAGCAGGACTCAACTGCTTATGGATGCCAGAATCAGTGAAGAGCCCCAAAAGTTTGGTCATTTGGTACCTGAAAGTGACAATGGACTTTTCCCTACTCTCTTTTCATAATTCAGAGTTATTCAGTAGATGCTAATTCAGCCAATGATCCCTTAAAGACAGTGAAGTTAAAGATCTCAAGGGGTTTAAGAGGAATCCATAGTTTTCAGAAGCAGGGGTATTTCTGCATTTTGATAAATAACCTGATAAAAAAAAGGTTCTAGCAGTGGGTACACTTTTCCAGGGAATAAATGTCCCCAGAATAGTTGTCTTAGAAAACTGGTAGCTCTTTAGCCAATAGGCCAAGGACCTTTATACTTTACTGTCTGGCTTAAAAAAAAAAAAAATATGGCCCACAAAGCTATGATAGGCATTCCTGTCCACAGGCAGAGAAGAGAGTTCCTTTTAAAGATACATCTTTTGCAGAATATCTTTCCACCTTCACTGCTGTAGAGAAGTCTCCTTCCAGATCATTTGTTTAAAATGCCCTGGCCTGCAATTCCTGGCCAGAAAGTGACTATTTCGTTTAACCACCACCTGATCTTAAAAGACCTTCTGTTAGCTATAAAATAGTTCATAACAATAAAGCTCTGAATCTTCAGAGACTGCACATTCAATTGAAGGGGATATGCTTGTCAGAGTTTGGGGTGGCTCCCTTGAGGCCCAGAGAGCCCACAGATTGTTAATGGTGTTATCTATACACAAACCAATTACATTAATTTTTTAAAATTAAAACTTCCTAAAGCCAAGCATGATTCCAATATATCTAGACTCCCATAAACAAATCCAAATGGCCTGTCTTTATTGCTGATGAGGGTGTCTAGATCAGTCTATTTCTGGAGTCATCAAGGAGAAAACCACACACACACACACCTCTTAGCTAACAGTAATGCCTGCATTGGCAGACCTCTCAGTGTCACAGATTCAAAGCCCAGAGCCAGAAGATCCTAATTCACAGCTCAAGGATGGAACCCAGTTTTAATTTAGAATGCCTTTCATTCACTAATGAGGCTGCAGCTCACCACTGCAGGTGGAAGATGTTGGTAGTTGTCATGGTTCTTGGCTCTCTAATTAAGAGGATCTATTTCAAGTCATATATTAGTGTGGTTGATCTGAGTCTAACCTCACTCATCTCCCTTGCCTATTAATACACATGAACCTGCACGACATTAACATTAACTTCAGAGTCAGTCACCACCAGTGGGACCTGTTGCTCCATAGCACTGCGTTAATTATCCATACAGCGCAAGCAGTTTTTCAATATGGAACTGGAAGGGAGAAGGGAGAGGGGGAGAAGAGAACAAAGGGAGGAGGGGAGAGGTGGAGGGAGAAAGGGAGATCGGGAAGCAGAAAGAACTGCCTTTTATTCCAGAGACCTTTACACACAGATAAAAATGGTGTTGGGCTCTGAACCTGTTTTGTTTTGTTTTTAATACATGAGGTTACTGATGTGTGGCTTGCAACTATCCATCCCCTTAAGTGACACTGACATTTTAAAACTTGAGCCAATGGCAGCCTCAGAGACATGAAAATTTCACTTAACCAAATTAAAAGCTTTGCTTTGTTTTAGGACAAAAGAAATCAGGTGGATGAAAAGTATTTAAGAAAGAACACACTCTGTTTTCTCCTCCCAGGCTGATAAAATATTCTATTTAATACAAATACTTAACAGAACACTATGCAAACAGCATATCTGTACACAATATACAAACAGCCTTCCACTCGGGTTCTCTTCCAAAAGAAGGTCAGTCACATGAACTGTTAGGGTCCCTCCTGTCAGAACCCATCATTTTCCAGGAATCAGAGGATCTCTAGCCATCTATGGCAGTTGCAGTTGAAATAAATTATCAGTTGGACTAAGAAGGATTTCACTGCCACCACCATCATATGTATGTCACCCCACCTTCTTTTGGTGGGGGAAGAGGTGTTCAGCAAGCAAACAATGGCACTGAGCAGTTTTGATTTTTAATTTCACAGATCGTGGGTTTCATCCATCCATCTGAGGACCACTACCAGATAAAAATCCTGCAATTATATTTAGCAGCATTGTGTAAGACCAGTTGCAAAAGACAATACATGCTACTCTCACTCAGACTGGCCTTACGGCCCTCTGCCAGCTCAGAAAATGTGTTGGAGCTGGGCGAGGTGGATCATGCCTATAATTCTAGCACTCTGGGAGGCCAAGGCAGGAGGATCTCTTGAGCTCAGGAGTTCCAGCCTAAGCAAGAGCAAGACCCCATTTCTACTAAAAATAGAAAAATTAGCTGGGTGTGGTGGCACACTCCTGCAGTCCCAGCTACTCAGGAGGCTGAGGCAGGAGACTCGCTTGAGCCCAGGAGTTTGAGGTTATTGTGAGCTAGGATGACAACACAGCACTCTAGCCCAGATGACAGAGCAAGATGCTGTCTCAAAAACAAACAAACAAACAAGAAAACATGTTGGTACTAGCCAAAATGGGGAGTGAAGGTGATCACTGATAGGACCACAATCGTTTCTTGGCCTCCTAGTAGCTACCTTGATCTATAAAGGGACCCACACACACAGAAAACCAGCCTGTTATACACTGAAAACAGCTTATGTCCTGGAAAAGCTAAGAGGTGCTGGGTGAAGTTTAAAAAAAAAAAATTTAGGCTGGGTGCAGTGGCTCACATCTGTAATCCTAGTGCTTTCAGAAGCTGAGGTGGGAGAAGTGCTTAAGGCCAGGAGTTCAAGACCAGCCTAGGCAACATAGCAAGACTCCATCTCCAGAAAGAAAGAAAGAAAGGGAAGAAAGGAAGGAAGAAAGAGAGAAAGAGTATATGTTTTGAGGGAACAAAATTTAATGAAATTTAAATGTCAGCAGAAACAGTAAGCCTCCTCTGGACACTTACGTGAACATCAGCTTTATCTTCAAGTATGGCCTACCTTCCAAAGGCAAGGAAGATGGCCATATTGAAGGATATTAAAGAGATGAAAACAGAAAGTTCATAGAGTCCCTAAACCTTAATCCTTTACTCCCTCTTCATCCTAGCTACTGACTCAAATGCAGCTAATGCCACAAAGTACATAAAAAGTACAAGGATGGCTGGTTTTTTCATGCAAAGCCTCAGTGGCTGTGTTAACAAGGAAACCAATGAAGTGCCAGGCCACTACAAATGCCCCATTGAGAAACTTAGCTAGTTGCGTCACTTCCACAGGCATACAATCCTTTCAAACTAGCTGACTGTGCCCCCAAATTTTATCGCCTTCTATGCAGAGCTGGTTTGTGGCATCCTCCCAGCAAAAGACACCTGGAGAAGAGTGTTATAAGTTAGTGCAGAGAAAAAAGAAGGGAGGGAGGGTAGAGCACCAACAGTTATACCAGGTGTTTCCCTCTGGCAACTTTTGTACAAGCCAAGCCCCAGTGCCACAGGGCCTGATCTACCACTAGCCTAGTTTGGCTATTCTCGCAATTCTGGCTTCTCCACAATGGAAAATGGGCTTGCTACATTTAAAAAGTGGCTTCATTCATTCACTTCATGATAGATGCTGGAGGCTACCTGCTTTGGAAAAGGATCAACATTATGGCCTCCGTAGTCACTGTCTTTCTTTTTGGCAGTTTTTATGGCTTTACTTAAACACAAATGGAATGTGCACCATGAGCTGTCTATTCATTTTCTTCCCTGTGCAGCCTGGCACTGAGATTGGTGATTCTGATGGCCAGCTGGGCTGCTCTTTCCACAATGGCTTTGCGGTTCTTGGAGTAAACATTATGAGCAAACTCCGCACATCAGCAGCACTTCCAGCTCCTTGACGTTGTGGACCAAGAACTTGTGGAAACCACAGGGCAGCATGTGCTTTGTTTTCTTGTTGCTCCCATAATCAATGTTGGGCATCAAGATCTGGCCCTTGAATCTTCTCTGAATCTTGTTGTCTATAATACCTCTGGGTTTCTGCTAGTCACGCTTAATTTTGACATATCAGTCTGACTGGTGCTGGATAAACTTCGTGGTCCTCTTTTTGAAGATCTTGGGCTTCACGAGGGGCCTGAGGGCGGCCATGATGCCGAATAGGAGATGGCTGCCATCTCCATAGGCAGCGCCAAGAACAGAGAGGATAGTAGTCATTTTCTAACACTCTTAGGGAACATTCCATTGCAAGGAAGAATCAACTGTGTATTCCAGAAAAGTCTCAGAGGTATGGAAAACTGGACACTATTCTATTGTCAAATTTTAGTGGACTATCAAAAAAAGGAAATAATCAGGCAACACTTCTTGCAGACACAGCTCAGAAATTTGGGCCAGTTTACAGCTATTGGACCTAAAATTCTACAAAGGGTTGGAAAATGAAAAACACTAACAATGTCTTTACTTAAAATCCAACTAAATTGAGAGAGCATGTTTCTACTTAAGACTCAGCTGCCTTTCCCTAAGGAGGAATTTGTGCTTCATTTATCCTCACCCCTGACAGGGCCTATTAGAAAAGGAAGGTGGGAGAATAATATCATTTGAGCCATAACAGCATAGGGCTCATTCCCTCCTTCTTTTACCTTACCCTCTTCCACCCCCCAATTCTACTCATAAACCTCAAAGCTCCCCACCCTACAGGACCGAAGTAATCTCCTGGGCATGTTATTAAACCGTGCTGTTGTGGTTTGATGCCACAGCTAAGTGCTGACTTGGGCTTCTGAAGCCTTCAGTTATACCCCCCATGACCTATTTAGGAGTTGAATATATTTTTCAGAGATAGAGAGCTGTAATTTTTCCCTTTGGCCCGCTTTTCTCTCAGATGGTCCTTAACCAAAGAATGATTACCCTAAAGGTCTACATGTATGCACACATATAGTAAGATTTGAGGAAAGCCCTCTAAGAAATGCAGCAAGCATATATTCCTTAGACACGAATTACTTGCCACAACTTAAATAAACTGCAGACACTTTTCTCAACATACAGCTTACTTCAACACCAACAAACTACAACCTGCAAAGATGTCTGATATCACAGAATTAGGCATTTCCTATGGTATGACAGTTTGTTAAGTTAGAGTGGCTAAGTGTCACCTATGCCAGACAAATCCACTAGGACCACACAAAGGAGGGATAAAGCACAACAGTCATCAAAAAGTCAAAATTAGTGACAGAATTCTCCCTATATTTAAGATGATGCTCTTTCAAAAAAGGAAAGCAAGATAAAAGAAAGTTAAATACAGTCAACTTATGTGTAGAACTATGAAAAGTTATAGGTTTAGACACATTTAGTGAGATTGAGGAGAATTTTCATAATGCATTTTGACCAATAATTGATGACTGTCAAATGAAAAAGTTCACTGTAGAGTTTCCCTCTTATGTTTTCAAAGCTTTGTTAAAACTTAAAATCAGCCGGGCGCGGTGGCTCACGCCTGTAATCCTAGCTCCTGGGAGGCCGAGGCGGGCGGATTGCTCAAGGTCAGGAGTTCAAAACTAGCCTGAGCAAGAGCGAGACCCCGTCTCTACTATAAATAGAAAGAAATTAATTGGCCAACTGATATATATATATATAAAAAATTAGCCGGGCATGGTGGCGCATGCCTGTAGTCCCAGCTACTCGGGAGGCTGAGGCAGAAGGATCACTCGAGCCCAGGAGTTTGAGGTTGCTGTGAGCTAGGCTGACGCCATGGCACTCACTCTAGCCTGGGCAACAAAGTGAGACTCTGTCTCAAAAAAAAAAAAAAAAAAAAACTTAAAATCAGCAGAACTCTTGTCTGATGGTTCAGTGAACAAGGGAATTAAAAAGCTCCCAGCTCATCACAGGAGCCCAAGAGGGGGTGGCAAGAAAAGCAAGAGTAGGTCTGTATTGACTGATTTCATAATGCAGGGACTTTTAAAAACTCAAAGTTCTGCGTACTTCATTGGCTTCTCTACACAAATGCAGACAGGAGAAAATAATATTCAACATCCCTCTGAGGATCACAGCTGAGTAAAAGCATGCAAGTGTGTTTTTGCTGCCGCAAACAGGGTTCCACCTGGAACTCAAGCTTACTGGTAATTCTGAGGTTTCCCCAACCCTGCCTGGCCTGGAAAGAAAGTGATGTCTTTGGGCTACGGTTAAATTCAAACCCTATGGAGTGTCCTCTCTTGCTCACTCAAGCTTATTTCAAAAGGAGCCTCATGCAGAGCCCAGATCAGTGGGAAAGACTGACACTAGGTTCAAGCATGGAGTTTCTCCCTGCCCTGCTGTTACTCTGTCTTTTGTCAAGACTAGGAAACATTTCCTGGGAGACAGCCTATACAATTTGTCAAAAAACAGGGGAAGGGCAAAAATTAAACACCAAGGTAATTAACACACAGGAAAGCAAATGTAATTAGAGGAGAAGGAACTGTCACCTTGTGTTTGTGTTAACAAAGATACTATCTACTTAGAATAACCCAGATATCATTTCTGTTCCCCAACCAGTGTTTATCTTTGCTGTCTCTCATCTGTACTATCACTAGGTATTACACAGCAGTGAGAAGAGGAAATGGGTCAGCCTCTGGCTTTCAAGTAGTTTAGTGAGCATTTATGTAGAACGACCATAGCAAAAGGGAAAGTAGGGAGAAGAGCAAAAGGGACTCACTCTTTGAATGAGTTAAGTTTTTTATTACTTAGAAAATCCCACCAATCTATAAGGTGCATTTGGAATTTGCTTACTGTGAATTCCACAACAGAGCTATGTAACAGTCAAGTTCCTTCTTGCTGATGGGTCAACTCAATGATTTCTCCTTTCATTAGTGTCTATTGTACCCCTCAGCTTTTGCCTCCCACATAAATGTGCCTAAGCCTCATCTTGGTTCTCTCATTTGCTGAGACCTAGATTTAGAAACAACCTTAGGCTTAAAGGATAAGGATCTTGATATATGGAAATGGGAGGCAGAAAAAGGAGTCACCTTTTCATTCTTAACTGTTCTCAAGGCATGGGAAAAGTAGTCAGCTAGTGACCTGTGCATGTGTCCTGGGCATGGTGACAAATCCGAAATACCGAAGTGCCTTTCTGAAATTTGGTCTAGGACTTGCACTGAATACAATGTCCTCCTCTTTCAGTAAACTGGCAGAGGGACAGCCCTACTCCTGTCCTATGTCTCTCAGGAGGCTAGCATTATGCAGAGGTGCTCTTATAAGTGTCACTCATTGAATGGCAATGCAGCTGGCCATGTTGTACTCCCTGGGGCCCCTAAGTCAAAGGAGGAACCCAGCGGAGGGTGGAAAACAGACACTTTTTGTTTTCTGTTCTAATGACTTAAAACTCTGGCACCTTAAAACATGAATGTATTTCCATAGTAAGGGCCATCATTAATGCCAAACAGAATCTTCTACTAGGGTGGCCTACTTAACCATATACCCAAGGAACTGGGTATGTGCTGGGGGTGGGACAAGAAATTCAGAGATGGATTTCAACACTCTTACCCATAATCAAAAGCACACAATATTCAGATTCATCTATTTTCTATTACCTTTCACTTACAGGAGAAAAGATCTACCCATTTCTGTTAAGAAGCAGGACACCTGCATTTGTAGGTAGCAAAAATCCTCTTGGGAGCATGAAAACAGACTGCTTTTTTTTATAAGGTATATAAAACTTCCAGGCAAATATTCTATGCACTCTGTCTCCCTATTTACTGCTATCTAGGATTACATAAAGACACCTATAAACAGGTGAGTTCACTGCAGTGTACAAACAACTTTTTGTTCTTGTTAACCAGGTTCAAAAGAAGCCAGTTATTTACATCTCAAGCTGTTATCAATCAAACCAAGACAATTAAAATCTTCCTTCTTAAACTAGGGGCCTCCAAGTATGAGAAGTGTCTATACACAGAAATTTTCTATTGGGGTGGGTGGGTGCCAGGTGGGCATCCTACCTAAAGTCAGGTAGTGCATTTTAAAATACTTCCTCTAGGAAGTCTAGCCTTAGACTTCTTTGCTAGGAGGGGTCACTGCAAAACTTGCACCCAAATGTTCATGACATCATTATTCACAAGAGCAAAAAGTGTATCATCCTGACTGGAGTTCACAGAAGAAACTTTACTCACTGTCATTAGATAGATAATATAGGCATAGATACTAAAGTGTACTTAAATCAACCATCTTTTTCTAGGTAAGACTCAAAAATAAAGAAAAAAAAAAAAGACAGGAGAAGTGAAAAGACAACCCATAGAATGGGAGAATACTTACAAACCCTATCTGACAATGGACTTAGATCTAGAACAGGCATCCTCAAACTATGGCCCACGGGCCACATGCGGGTGTTTTTGCCCATTTGTTTTTTTACTTCAAAATAAGATATGTGCAGTGTGCACAGGAATTTGTTCATAGTTTTTTTTTTTTTTGAGATAGAGTCTCGCTTTGTTGTCCAGGCTAGAGTGAGTGCCATGGCGTCAGCCTAGCTCACAGCAACCTCAAACTCCTGGGCTCCAGTGATCCTTCTGCCTCAGCCTCCCGGGTAGCTGGGACTACAGGCATGCGCCACCATGCCCGGCTAATTTTTTATATATATATCAGTTGGCCAATTAATTTCTTTCTATTTATAGTAGAGACGGGGTCTCGCTCTTGCTCAGGCTGGTTTCGAACTCCTGACCTCGAGCAATCCGCCCGCCTCGGCCTCCCAGAGAGCTAGGATTACAGGCGTGAGCCACAGCGCCCGGCCCCAAAAAACTATGAACAAGGCCGGGCGCTGTGGCTCACGCCTGTAATCCTAGCTCTCTGGGAGGCCGAGGCGGGCGGATTGCTCGAGGTCAGGAGTTCGAAACCAGCCTGAGCAAGAGCGAGACCCCGTCTCTACTATAAAATAGAAAGAAATTAATTGACCAACTGATATATATACAAAAAATTAGCCGGGCATGGTGGCGAATGCCTGTAGTCCCAGCTACTCGGGAGGCTGAGGCAGGAGGATTGCTTGAGCCAGGAGTTTGAGGTTGCTATGAGCTGGGCTAACGCCATGGCACTCACTCTAGCCTGGGCAACAAAGCGAGACTCTGTCTCAAAAAAAAAAACAAAAAACAAAAAAACTATACTCCGGCCCTGCAACGGTCTGAGGGACAGTGAACTGGCCCCCTATTTAAAAAGTTTGAGGACCCCTCATCTAGAACATAGAAAAAACTCTTACAACTCAATAAAAAACCAAATAATCCAACTAAGAATGCACAAAGGACCTGAATAGATATTTCTTCACAAAAAAATGTCCAATGGCCAATAAGCACATGAAAAGATGTTTAACATCATTAGCCATCAGGGAAATTCGATTCAAAACCACAATGAGATACCACTTCATGCCCACCAGGATGGCTTTAATCAAGAAGGCAGACAGGCCGGGTATGGTGGCTCACACCTGTAATACTAGCACTCTGGGAGGCCGAGGCGGGCGGATTGCTTGAGCTCAGGAGTTCGAAACCAGCCTGAGCATAAGCCAGACCCCGTCTCTACTATAAATAGAAAGAAATTAACTGGCCAACTAATATATATAGAAAAAATAAGCTTGGCATGGTGGCACACGCCTATAGTCCCAGCTTCTTGGGAGGCTGAGGCAGAAGGATCCCTTGAGCCCAGGAATTTGAGGTTGCTGTGAGCTAGGCTGACGCCATGGCACTCACTCTAGCCTGGGCAACAAAGTGAGACTCCATCTCAAAAAAAAAAAAAAAAAAAAAAAAAAAAGAAGGCAGATAATAACAAGTGTTGTTGAGGATGTGGGAAAATTGGAAACTACTGGTGGGAAAGTGAAAATGATGCAGCCACTTTGGAAAATAGGTTGTTCCTCAAAAAGTTAAATGTAAGAGTTACCATACACTTAGCAATTCCAACTCTAGAGGTACACCCAAGAAAAACATATGTCCATACAAAAACTTGCACCCAAATGTTCATGACATCATTATTCACAAGAGCAAAAAGTGGACATAACCCAAATGTCCATCAACTGATGAACAGATAAATCAAATGTAGTACATCCATACAATGGAAAATTGTTTAGCCATAAAAAGGAATGAATTACTGATAAATACTACAAGTATGAACCTTGAAAAGGTTCACTGAGCCCCTTGGAGTAATTTTATGTATCACTTATACTTTTACTTAGAGGTTAATAACTTATACTTTTACTTAGAGGTTAATAAAAACCAGTGTATTTTATTTAACACATGGTAGTGACTATTTGAATCCGTTTTAAGATCAAGTTAGAAAATTTATTAAACATCCCTTTGATTTGGCTTAAAAAAAATAATCTTGGAGGCACACTTAACCGAGAATTTATAACAGGCCAACATGAATTCCATCTCCAGATTCAAATGAAAGCAGTACCTAAATATGTCTTTTGCACATTTATGTCTCTAAAGAATACACAAGTCATTTTACAAAGGCCAAAACTATCTTAATATATTAGTGGAACCCATTCATAAAGTACTTTGAGAGCCTTAAAGAATACCAGGTGATTGATGAGATTTTAACTACATCCCACCTTTCACTGAGTATGGTAATTTTGGGACAGACCCCAGATGAAAAATTTCTCACAACTGTATCACTAAATACTTAAGTTACACAAAACTGTTACCTTTCAGGAGTATTACCTCTTTTTCCACTTTTAATATTTCTGATACTTGTATTCATTCCACAAGAATTAGCCACTGAGCTCTACATTAAGTTTAAGAAGCATGCATCTGAACCCGAGCTAAAGCTGAACATCATTGGACCTTCCACGTTTAGATGAACCATTTAAAGACAACACTGCACACCTAGATTTTTCTGTATTCCCCTGGGAGGAGCATATACTGAAAAGTTGCCCTGAATATACTCCCTACACACCTAGATTCTAATGCAACACAGAAAATGCAAAACAAATAAGTAAATAAAATAAACACAAAACCAAATTAGGTTTGTTTTTTGTGGAATCATTTTACTATTGATGAGGCAAGGTGAGGGGAGGGAATCCAGACATTGTCACCTCCAGTTCCATTAGTGCCAGGCTTCTAAACACTTACAATGTCAAAAACAACAGATTCATAAGATAATGTTAAAATAAATTTATTTTAATTCACCACTTGCCTGGTATTATTTTAATGAGGAGCTAAACACAACAAAATTAGAAAAACCACCTCCTTAAAAGTTCAAACAACAAAGATTTTCAGTAAGGCAGTTTTCTATTCCATGTGTGAAACCTTTGTTATGACTCAATGAAAATTAAATATGCAAAACTCCAAGCTGAGCTTAGTTTTGCCTGTGCACAGAGACCTTTTTACTCTCATTCTTCGAAAACCTCATTTTGGATCTTGCTGCCAACACCAGAGAGAGGAAAGCCGGCCAAAATTCCAAATATAACATGCGGAGGCAAATGCTACAGAAATCTGTCTGACGGGAAGGGACCATGCTGAGGTCGGCTGAGATAGATGCAGTTCTCAATCAGACCATTTTGGTCCCTCAGTCTGTTTGGAACAAAATGCCATGACAAAGCAATCAGAGGAAACCAGCCAGTTTCACCATCCTCATTATTGATGCCCTATCTTATTCACCCTACCAGTGACAACAATCCCACCCATCTCCAACAGAAAGATGGGCCAGTGGCAACTAAAGCTCCACCAGTTATTCTAATTTTTAGGGACCAGTCCCTAAAAATTCTGGAGACACAGAATTTTCAGAAAGCTCAACTTACGACACGACAATTATGAAAAAGGTCAGACGCACCAGGGAACATTTAAAAACATCTCTTCAATTCTCCAGAGAATTGGAGATTTAGTAACCCCCTACTATCACTCTGAATAATTGATAAGCCAGTTAAACTTGGATAAAATGATTACGCTATCACTTAAACAAATACAAAGACATCAGCTCCTCAAGTTTAATTCTTTGATGAGGTCATGGTACTAAGGACAGGACAATTCATTTTCTCATCCAGAGGATCATTACAGAAAACTCAAATAGGGCTCCTAGTCTAATTGGGAAGAGATGATGTGGCTTGTACAGAGCACTGGGCCCTGAGAAAAGACAGAACAATTAAAACAGCTTATTTGACCAGTCATTTCCTCTAGTAGTTTATCTTAGAAAAATCCACTGTGGTTTACGGCTATGTCAGTTAACCCAGGAGGTAAAGTTTGCCTACAATGACTTCTGGAACATTGTACTGGATCCTGTTCACTGTGAGGCAGACTGGCAAGGCAAACTTAAGAGACTGAAAAAGGACTTATGATATAGAACTTTGAATAGAGAACACAGCAGCACTGCAAGTATGATTGACAGCATCTGCAAAATTCCAACTCTACTCTTATACATTCTGTACAGGAGGGAATTAATTTATCATTACTATGCTTATCTAAATAATTCAGTCTTAGCCAGTTAAAAAGGGAAGAGAAAATATTGCCATACCGCCTAACTTCATCTTCATATGGTATAAGTAATAATAGACAAATTAATGAAAACACACCCAGGAATCAAAATGTTTTGAGATCTTAACTACATGACCTAACTACTATGGTTAACGAAGGACTTCACTCTTGCTGGAAAAAGTGTGGCTTAGGAGGCAGGAAAGTGGGATAGGCCTCACTTCCCGAATGAAACTCATCTTGGGAATTCCTATTTAAAAGAAGACTTCCTGCCTTTCTACCAGTATCTACAACATTTTGTGATTTAGATAATAACTCTGATAAGTCAATGGTACATTCAGTACTGGCATCTTCAAAGGGAGGATTAGAGAAGTTAAACAAGCCCTACTTCATTTACTATTTGCAAATCTCTGATTACCAGTTCCCATTCATGGTCTCAAAAAAAAAAAAAAAAAAGAAAAGAAAAAGTATTCAATGAACTGTAGTCTGGGCAAGCCTGGAGAGCTAAAAGTTCTTCCTTCTCTCTCCTTCCAGCTAAAATGGAAACTGTTAATTGTTACAACTTGACTAGACTTAGACTCATCTAATTAAAAGATTCAGAGGTCAGGCTTTAGAGTTTAAAAGCCCAATCTCAGGCAAAACAGCACACTTTGTCCATGCATGATGTTTCTAATAAATAATTTCAGCTTTATTAAACAAATGAAACTAAAGATAATATAAAGCACATAAAATTGACACTCAACATGAAAGTCAACAATCACAGTTAACACCAACTTCATGCTAGGAGTAAAACATTAGCCTATAACTTTAAATCGAGAAGTATATACAACTCAGTCCTAGTGCACGTATTAAACAAGCATAATAAAAAAAAAGTAAGCAACATAGCATGTTCAGGTACAGATCTCTCCAGCAACTGAAATTTGACCAGAGATATTTCCTCCAGATGGATCACACCTTAATAGAAGTAAAGGCTAAAAACCACAGACCCTTCTTGTTGGTATTAGTCATTTCATAATAAAAATTTTAAAGCCAACAGCAAAGCTTCCTCCAGGATAATCATTTTTGTCCCTGCAACATTACAAGCCCAGATGGGGTGCCCTCCTGGGCAAAAGTATCTTGGGAATGGTAATGGGCACTTCCTACATAACTTCTGACCACAGACTTAATTTGCCCAGTATCAGTCATATCTGTCTAATAAGTGTTCCAAAACCTGCAATTAGTACAAATATACAGAAGGCACTATTCCACAAACGGAGAGATGGAATGTGAATGGATTGTGTGAAGAGACCTTATGGGAAATTCCTCCTTCCCCCTTAAAAAAAGAAAGAAAGAAAACCAAAGAGCTAAAAAAGGCAATACCAAAAAATGGATGGGAATAAACAGAACAGTCCCCTCTCCTTCCTTTCTCCAAAGCCTGCCTTAGTCAACTGTTGCTGAACAACAGAACAAAACCCAGCAGAACAAGATGAAATCTGGGTTTGCTGCGCAGACGTGGGATTTTTGTGGAGGGCAGAGGTGATTTCTCCCAGCAGAAGCTGGAGTTTAAACTCTTCTTTGCCGGATTGTTCTGGGCTGAGCTGCTGAGGAGGATCAAGCAGCGGGCGATCAACCCAGGTCCCTCCCTCTCTTCGGTTTTCCCCCCTCCCCTCCCGTTCAGTAAGGAAGAAAAAAAAAAACGCACGGCTTTCCAGCTCCCAGCTCCTTAAAAATGCCTTTCCAGAGCCACAGCACACAATCTTGCCCCGGCAGCAAAGAATTTTGCTGCAAAGGGCTCGCCGATCCGGAGCGGAGAAGTGAAATAGGCGCCCAAGGGCAATTTTAATTGTCTAACCCGGGCCGATTTCCTAAGAGGCAGCAGCGCAGGGAGAGAAGAGGAAGGAGGGAGGAGGGAGGTAGCTCCGAGAGGCAACAGGGGGCAAGCCGAGGCAGAGAAAGGGAACCAAAGCTGTGAGATCCCAGCCTGGGCCCCCGAGGAGCTTCTGCAGAAAAGACTCCAGGGCTGCCCTCACCATTCCCTGGTAAACGTTTGCAAATTATATATGCAGCCAAAATGGCGCTGAGAATAAAAATATAATTTAAAGGCAGGTCGCCATATTGTAAACAGAGAGGCAAAGAAGAGGAGGACTCAGAGACACCCTCCATTATTTCTTCCACAGCCGCAAGCGCCCAGTCGCCAGGGTCTGGAACAGGGCAGCTCCCGCGGCCGAGGGCTCCGCGCACCCACCCCGAGGAGAGCCCGGCCGGGCAGGAGCCCCGAGGACAGCGGGCGCGCGGGCAGGCAAGCTGCACTGGGCCCGGAGCTCCTCCCCTTCCTCCCCCGCCACCGCCCGCCGTGCCCTGCCGGCTATGTCCCGGCTCCCCAGCGACTTCCAATCCCAGATGGGGTTCTCCTCACTCCTCCCAACCCCCACCTCGGGGTCCGGACAGTCCGCTGTTCCTCCCCCCAAAACGGTCAGATCCCGGCAGACACCTAGGGGCGGGGAGGCGCTCGCCTCAGCGGCTGCAGAAAGTCAGCTAGCGGCTGCAAGCGCCCGTTATTTCGGCAGGCAGGAGCAGGCCGGGTGAAGGAATGTGCCGAGAAGGGTCCGCCAAAGGGCTCCAAAGGGGTCCTCAGACCTTACCAGCATTGGAGGTGGAAGGCGGCCGGGCAGTGGTCACAGCACAGGAGATCTCCACCTTCCTTGCAGCTATCGCAGCTGTCGTGGTTGGTGGCCCTGCCGCTTCTCCGAGGCTCCTTCTCGGGCTTCCGACTCCGCTTTTCTGCCTCGTCTGTCTTGGGGGGAGCCAGCAGAGCTTGGATTTGCTGCACACACATACAAACGGCGTGTGTGCACACTCGGAGCTCCCGGGCGGTCCGTCGCCCCCCCGGCGCGGCTTCTCCGTCACCCACCCCTCTCCCCCCTTTTGTCCTTCTTCCTCCCATCCAGGCTGCTCCCAGAACCTTTCAGCCCCCGGAACCAGGGGGGGAGCCCACCCTAACCGCGTTCCTGCAGCACAACAACGAGAACAGCTTCTTCCAAATGGGGAGGATCAAGGGTAGGGGGATGGGGAGAGGGTGCGCGGTTCCCTTCTCGCCACTTCCTTGTATGGACAGTGGGGGACTCCAAAGCCCAGCTCAGGAGAGGCCCGAGCCCGGTACCCGGACGTGCTGGGGGAAGCACAAAAGGGCCGACAAGAAGGGGGTGGGGAAGACCGCCGGTGCAACGAGATGGAGTGGGCTGGCACCTCAGGAGAACGAATCGAGGGCGGCGGGTAGGTGAAACTGCTGCAAACGTCCTCGGAGGCTGAGCACAGCCCCTCGAATTGCAAAGATGGGAGGGAGAGGCTGGGTGAGGAAGAACCCCCCTCCCCCGGCCCTCTGGGCGCCTCGAGCTTAGGACCGGCTTTGTGGGGCGGAGGGCGTAGGTTCCCTCCCAACGCTGGGGGAAGGGGATGAGTAGGGCCACTCTTACCTCCATCAGCCCCCCCGACGTGTCCAAGTCGTACACGATCGTCTTGGTCTCCATTTTCTCCCACATTCATCCACCTCCCGGGCTGGGTGCTCTCTGCTCCGGCCCCCCCAACCCCGGGGGGAGGGGGGAAACGGGAGGAGGGGGCGCTCCTGACCCCGGCTCCCCTTCTTTTTTCCCAACACGGGTCCCGACTTCCTCGCCCTGGCTCCCCCCCACCCCCCGGCCCCCAGTCCCCGGGACGGCAGCGTCCTCCCCACGGGCCGTGAGGGGGGAGCGGCCCCTCAGTCCCGGCCCGGCTGCTGGCTGCACAGTGGGTCCCGGCTCCGGGGGTCAGGCCTCGGCGGGGCCTAGTCCCACAGGCTAAAGCCGGCACTGGCGACCGCTGGTCCGGCCGGGAAGGCTGGCGGGCGCTGCCATCCCAGGGTTGGGGGGATCGGAGGGGGGGTGAGAGGTTAGGTGAGGTTGTGGTACGTGAGGTGACTGGGGGGGGAGGGTGATGGGGGGTGGTCCCCGGGCTCCGCCTCTTGCCGCTGCCGCCGTCTGCGTCCCGGCTGCCGCGCACTTGGCGCAAACTTACCGCGAGCGCCCGCAAAGCCACCCGCGCAGGCGCCCCGGGATCGCCGCTCGCCGCGCGCAACCGCAGTGACAGCCGGCGGCCGGGCTCCCGCGCAGCCGCGGTGAGGGGGTACCCCCCATCGCGCAGCCGCGCTGGCATTCGTCTGGAGCACCGAAGCCCCGCCTTTCTATCCTGCGCCAGCGTACTGAGGCAAAAGGGCGGGACCTGAGGCCTCGCGCAGGCGCTTGGGAAAACTCCTAGGGGTCATGGCGCAGCCGCAGGAACCTAGGGACTCTTCAACCATTGGTGTTTGTGTGCGGACCAAGGGACTCTGTTCCCGCGCAGGCGTGTTGGGGTGCTTCCCTCCCTCCCCGTTACCTAGCCGCTTCCCGCGCAGGCGTATTGTCAGTTGCAGGCCCTCACAAGAAAACTTCTACTTTCGCCATTTTGGTAATGAGATACGAGCTATCGTGCCCTTGGGGTCCTCAGGCATGAAGGAGCAAGGTGTGGTGTTAGATAGAGTTAGTAGGCTGTCGGTGACACCAATATTCCTAGGAATGTTGTACTAGACTATTTTGTTCTAGCGTCAGGTGTGGCTTGACCGGGCCGCCATATTGGTAAAGAGAGAAAAGGCATTGCAACAGAAAATGACAATTTTGGTGGCGGGTTGGCTGGCTGCGGTTCCCTTTTCCCTCCCGTTCCGGACAGTTAATTTAGCCCGAGCATCCCTGCCTTGCGTGTTGATGACACTATGGCGAGTTCCGTCTGCCCGTTACTACACTGTCTTCACCACCGTCCCTGAGAACTGCTCTTCAAGAGGAAGCCCAAAGCGGAGAGTTTGTAATCCTGACAACGCCCAGCGACCTGCGTACAGCGGACTTCAACTCCCAGTTTGCAATGCGCAAGGGGTTCAAAGGGCGAACGGGAGTGCATTGCATCCCGGGAGCAAGAATCGCGATGGGTCTGGTGGATTGTGGGAGCCGTAGTTCCGTGTGCGTGCGATGCGCTCTATGGTAGGATGGACTCAGGGAAGAGTGATTTGCCTACCGGGAAAGGATACTTTTGAGAGCTGCACTGCTGCATGCTGGGATTTGTAGTCTGAAGGCCTCACCTAGAATTCTGGGCGGGGATTATGCTTCCTTCCAGGGCGCCCGCCCCCTCCCCTTGGTATCTCCGTCGGAGATGGTCGGTTATTGCTGCCAGCATCACTGTGGATGAAGTAGTAGAGAAGGGAACCGCATCGTTGTCCTTGACACTAGGCGTTTAATTGGCATTGTTGCCAGGTAGCTGTGCCCAGCCCACTTTTAATGTCAAGACACATTTAGCATTTTCCAAGTCAAACTGGAAAGAGCTTAAAGACCATCTGATTTAAATCTCCTCATTTCCAGATGCACAGAGAAGAATAGTGATTTGCCTAGATCACATAGTGAATGTATGGCAGACATGGGAATAAAAACAGATTTCTGAGGCCAGGCGCGGTAGCTCACGCCTGTAATCCTAGCACTCTGGGAGGCCGAGGTGGGCAGATCCAGAGACTGAGGCAACAGGATTGCCTGAGCCCAGTAGTTTGAGGTTGCTGTGAGCTAGGCTGACACCACGGCACTCACTCTAGCCTGGGCAACAAAGCGAGACTCTGTCTCAAAAATAAATAAATAAATAAAAACAGATTTCTTGATTTCCAGGCCAGACACTGGCCATTACACCATGTTAACTGCCTCTGCAGAATTGTTGCTGCTCCCTCTTTTGGGACAGTAAGGAAGATGAGTTAGATGGAGTTGGGATACCAGTATGTAGAGTCTTAGGTTTCTTTTTTTCTTGCCTTTTCACTTTTTGATGACCCTTTAGGTGTCTGGAAAGAACTATAAAGTCATGGGGGCTGGGGGTGGGAAATGTCATGTAAATTGGCTGCTCTCTGCGTTCTGTCAGGCTCAGCCAACAGAAGTGACTATGGACCAGAGATGTGGCCCTCAGAGAGGGGAGGGCTGAGCTAGATTGCTTGTATGGAAGTGGCCAGATCTTCTCTCTCCTAGGGCCTGTACTTCATGCCACAGGCCCTCTGAGGTTAGAGCCTCATGTGCCCTCTCTCATTGGTTTCCTTCCTGCTGCTCAGGGCCCAGCTGTGCTGCTTTATCAGTCTGAAGGCATTATGGGGCAGATAAGTAAGCCACTGGCACATGTCCAGTGAGCAAGGCTTTGCTCTGATCAACACCATCGGTTGCAGCTGAGAACAGGAACAGGCGGTGGGCTAATGAGCAAAATAAGACTTGGCTTTGTTGACAAGTGCCAGGGGAACTTCACACACCTTCCTCTTGGAACTTGGAGAATGAGGTCAGCCCAGTGGGGCCAGGAGTGGTGCCACCTTGGAGAGCTTCAGCCCAGGAAGTTCAAGGGGACTTGAGGAGAGAGAGCAGGTAGTATATAGTTGCCTTTGGAATTTACCTCTTGTGGCTAATCTAGGCACTGCACTCTGAGTGGATTGGAGCTTCTACATTCCTCTAGGTGGCTTGTGCTAGAGCCAGGGGTGGACAGCATGAGTGGTCAAGACCTCCCTGTTGGAAGGCTGTAGAAGCAGAAGGTGCTATTTGCTATTATTTCTTTGAGGGAGTTTTGTCTTCTGGTTTCTTAGTTACTATAACTCCCTGTTGCCTACCTCTTGCTCCTACTCTGGAGAGGAGCCCTGCAGGGCACGCCTCTAAGCATGGACTGTGCATGCTGGGGGGCCAATGCTGGGCAAACACTTTCATCTCAGGAGGCATTGGGGGCCATAGGGAAGGGACAAACTTAAGCAGCTTGCCCAGTCACCTTTTCCCAGAGCCCATGGTTAGGGCCTTAGCTTAACTTAGTAGCCAAGCCCCCAAGCTGCATTACCCGTGCTCCTGACACCAGCCTATGATCTGAGGTCACACCAGACTAAGGCCTCACATTCAGGGGTTCAGTCTGTTTCCTATTCTAATTTCCTAGGCCTTGCTTGCTTGGAAGTAAGGGGAAGGAGAAATGTATCACTCTTCATGGGCCTTGTCAGCAATCTGGTGGCACTGAGGAGGGTTTGGGAGTGTGCCAGCCTGTGGTTCTGGCCTCAGAAAAGAAGAGGAAATGAGGCATTGGGGTGGGTGTGCAATGCGGTTCCCGGGTTCCCACATCCCTGAGCACCAGCCACTGGGGCCTCTCATTTCACCTGCCATCTGTTGCACTGACATCTTTGGGACAGTGGACCCTGTTCAACTGCATGTATTAAAATAACTTTTTTTAGATTTCAGTTTCTTGAGCATAAAAAGAGAAAAAAAACCCAAAACTTTTTTTTTCTTTTTAAATAAAATCTGGGGATGATTGTTTGGTGTGTCCAGCATGCCTTCTGGTCTTGAAGTCCATATCCCGTTTATTTTCCACCTCCCCTCCAGGAAAACACCATCCACCTGGCCATTGCTTGGTTTTTTCAAAAACACCATTTTAATAAGGAAACAACAGAAATAAAAGATTGTTCTCTGGCTGGAGCCCCGACCCCATATAATACATTACATGTAAAAAGTGGCCTTCAGCCAGCGCCTGGGTCTCTGCCTGGGGCTCTCTGACCGTCTGTTCCATGCCGAATTCCTGGGTCCTTGGACCTCTGCTCCTCTCCAGAATGTGCCTGTCCATCCCCTTATCTCATGACACAGTGGCCAGGAAAGAGGAGCCTGGCAAATGGCTGCGATTAGAGGAGGGACTAGTGGGAAAGAGGATGTTTGTAACAGCCAGATAAACATCAGAGGAAGGTCTCCCTTTCCTCAGGGTGTAGGGCTGCTGGGGGTGTCCTGCTTTGGTGTGGAGCATGAGTGCCCAGGGAAGCCCAACCTGAGCTTGGAGTAGGGTCCCTGAACCCTATAGGATCCCTTAGAATTATTGCCTCCACTGCAACAAGGCAGGAGGCAGAACTGTCCATTCCGGGGGCTTTAGAGGACTAGAGACCTCCCCGAGGGGGTGATGTTGGCATGCCAGGACTACCCAGAGGTCACCATTGAGAGCAGTGATGGCCCTTGTGGGGAGCACCCTGGTGCAGTTTCCACCAAGTTAACCCTGCTGTGGGGTGCTACGTGCCAGGTCTGGATGGTGGTCTTGTGGAGAAAGGTGCTTCTGCTCTGCCTGTGAATTCCAGGCTGGAAGTCCAGGGCATGGGGGAGGGTCAGGAGAATGCTGGCTGTTGATATATGTGCTCCAGCTGTGTTCTGCCCATAGGCAGATGCCCACTGACTTGGGCCCAGGGAAGGGCCCTAAGTGGGCAGTGGTACCAAGAAAATAGGCCGTGGTGGGCATTGCAGGCGGGGAAGGGCACAACTTCTTGAGGGATTGGTGGTGTCTCCTCCCAGGTGGTATGTACAGGAGGTGGAGGGACAGCAGGAAGCCGGGAGCCCTGCTGCTGGACTGTGACGCAAGGCTAAGTTGGCTTCCCTAGGCTGCCCCCACCTAGATGGAGACTTCATATTCTCTCATCTCCTGCAAAGGAAAGAGACTGCTGGGAGTTGGAAACTTGTATAAGATTTGCCAGGCCGTAATTCACCTTCCCAAGGAAAAGGGAAAAATTGAGAGGGCTTGGTAGGACCCTCAGGGGTACTTTCCCATGGGAGCAAAGAATTGGGTCCTGGCTTGGGTGTCAAGGTTGGCATGGTTACTTACTCCAGTCTCGTAAGTTGGATTGTCAAATGCTGATTCTACGGTGATGCGGCTATAGGGGCGGGGTCGTGTTCGGGGCAGCTGCAGGGAGCTTTTCCCCTGGAATCTGTGGGCAGAGAAGCCTGCGAGTCAGGAGTACCGGGCAGGAGGGAGGCAGGTATGCAGAGCAGGAAGAGAAGCCAGACCCACCTGGAGAAGTAAAGGTACACACCTCCCACCAACAACACCATTGCCACCAGTGGCAGGAAGATGGCAGCTGCAATGTGGGCAGCATCCAGGGTGCTGGAAGCATCAGGTGCCTTGGCAACTGAAAACACAGAGGGTGGCATTAAAGCAGAGGTCCTTGTCACCTGGAACCCACATCCCCTCCCCTTTGCCCAAAGGCATCCAGCTATCAGCTCCCTCTAGTTGGCTGGAGGCAGGGATGGAGCTTTATGCCCTCCCAGGTCCGAACTTCTCTTTCTCTGCCCTCCCTCCTTGGCAAACCCAGGACCTGGGAGCTGTGAGAACCAGGGGCAAGGAGACCACTTCCCTGGCCCTCAAGGATGGAGACTCACCATCCAGGCTGCGGCTGCCATAGAACCCATCCAGAGAGGCTGGAACAAGAGGGGAGGGCCAAGGGCAGTGGGTGAGCCCAGTGGGCCAAACCACTGAGACAGGGAACGGAGGTGGTGGGCTGGTCATGGGAAAGATTTGTCCAAGGAGCGCCTACTCCAGGATTTGTCTTAGTGGTGCCAGGTCAGAAGGATCTGGCAGAGACTGGGGAGACCAAGGGTAACATGAAGGTGGCATGGGCAGGGGGTTCTGGTTCTCAACATTGGACATCGTTGCCAGAGCAGCCCTGTGGGGCAGGAGGGGCTCTTGGGGCTGACGGGGCACTCACCAGCTCTGCAGATAGGTGGGGGGTCACTCCAATGTGAGGGGTGCCCAGGCACACACTTGATGCTGGCCTGGCCCTTTAACACATAACCAGGGGCACAGGAGAAGTGGACAGTGGCCCCTGCTGGGTGTAGCTGCTTCTCAGGACTGCGGGCACCATTCTCAGGGGCACTAAGGCCATGGCATGGCTTGAGCTGTTCCACTGCAAAGCAGGCAGAGCCCAGTGAGGGCGCCAGGCCCCTGGCCTCCAGAGGCAGCATCTTTTATCACCTACCAGGCGCTTCCCGTCCTATCCACTTACGGAGACATTTAGGGGCCCGGTCACTCCACTTGGGGCTGCCGGCCTGGCGGTCATGGCAGGTGAGGATGGCGCTACCCGTCAGCACAAAACCCTGGTCACAGATGTACTGCACGGTGGCCCCCACGGGAAACTTGGGACTGGATACGAGGCGTCGGCTGTGCTCCACGTCTCCGGGGTCATGGCAGGAAGTCACTACGGGTGGTGAGTAATGAGGAAAGTGGCCCAAGAAGAACTCAGCAACAGCCAGTCCACCCTGGCTTCCTTCCAGGACAGCTAACGTCTTCATGTCATACAGTTCTACCCCCTTTTATGTCCCTACCGTTTTGCTGGTGTGTCCCCTCATTTGTCCCCTTCACATCCATTAGAGTCAACAAACACTAATTGGCCATCTACCAGGAATGAAATACTTGGAGTATTTGGCTGAACCCTATGGAAAGATATTATCCCCATTTCATAGATGAAGAAACTGTGGCTATGAGAGGTGAAGGAACTTCAAGGATACTAGCCAATAACAGCTGGGGTCTGGTTCAGAATCCAGAAGAGAGGCTTGGAGGTTGTGCTGGGCAAAGGAGCATGGGGGACAGGTACACTTACCCCTCTGGCATGAGGGCAGGTCCTCACTCCAGGTTAGGTCCCACTGGCACATGAGGACACTGGATCCCACCACCTGGTAGCCAGGGTAGCACTGGTAAGTGACCACAGTGCCATGCACCAGCTCAGGCTGCGATGGGCTCTTCCAGCCATTGGGGATCTCAGGTAGCTCCGGACATGTGTCATTGCGGGGTACCTCTGGGGGCACAGAGGCAGCAAGATGCAGGCCCTCAGCTAGCACCAGAGCAGCCATGCTAGCTAGCCCCCTGCCCCTTGAGGACACGCTGGCTCCTGCCTGTTTGTCCTAGGCCTGTACTGTCCTGGGAAGGCTCTTCATTTCCCCCTGTTCAAGGGCCCCTCCTGGCCTGTCCCTGACATTGCTCTGTCCCCTAGATTCCAGGATTATCACCTGGATTTTGGCCTTACTTCCAAAAGCACCTTGACAGGTTCTTCAGGCCTGAGAGATGGGGCCTGGTAGGGTGAGGGAAATCGTCACTTCCACTGAGATTGTCAGAAAGGTAAAAACCAACACTTTTCCTCAGTTTCCTATTTTTGTTAGAAAGTTCTTCCTGCTGCCTATCCAAATCCTTCTTGCTGCAACAGAAGGCTCCTTTTCTCTTAGAGGGCTCTCAGGGAAGATGGAGAACAGGACTAGCTTCCTTCAGGTGATGCCAGCCTTCTTTTGTCCAAAAGAGCACCCAGGCGCCTAGTTGCCCTGGCCTCTATGACTTGCCATGGCTCGAGGTCTGCACTCCGAGGGGGGTAGGGTAGGGACTAGCTCACCGAAGAAGTGGATGACGAAGCCCTGCTGGTAGCCCAGCACTGAGGTCCCAGGGTCCGACTGGAACTGGATGGTAACATCAGCCATGGAGGTAAAGAGCTTGAAGTGGCCACGGGGCCCTGAGTACTGGCCCAGGACCCGGGCTGTGAGGTCATCCCCATCGTAGAAGGTAAGTACATCACCAGGGCCGATGCGCAGCCTGTGGAGGAGGACCGTCAGGGCAGGGCAGGCCTGGGGGCCCCAGGATGGGCTGGATAAAAGGTGTCCCCAGACCTCAGGAGTTGGCTTGGCCTGACCCAGTAGGCACTCACACTCGGACATCCAGCATGATGCGCTTGTCCTCTTCCACGTGTACGCCCCAGATGCAGTCCTGCCCTCGGCCGTAGGGCTCGGGCCAGTTAGGGGAGAGCACCACGCCGGCTGAGTCTGTGATCTCCCCACTGCACACAGCTAGAAGGCAGGGGAGGCCCAGGAGGTGTGTTGCCTACATGTTCCCCCGAGTGCCATTGTGTCCTAGAGCTATCATCGCATGCTCACCAGAGTGCCCACCCATTGCTGGGAGCCTCCACCTCCTCTTCAGGAGGAAGCCTGAATCATATGCATTACAGGGCCCAAAGCTCTGAGGCTGGCTCCCTGGTACCCACCCAGCTCTCTGCCCCGGGCAGGCCCATCCGCTGGTGCCTACTGACCTCGGCAAGCTGGCTCTGTCTCGTTCCACTGGGGATCGTGGGGGTCGACACATTCAATGATGATGGAACCCTGCTCCAGGGTGTAGCCAGGGTCACAGCTGAACTCCACGGTGGTACCCACAGGGTAGGAGGGTGCGCTACTGCTGAAGTTGCCGTATTTGACAAAAGGCTCATAGCAATGGCCCTGCTGGAAGGCTGTAAACCACAGGGCCCTGCCTAACTCAGCCTCAAGTGGTATAAACACGGGGCAAGCATCCTCCTGCTTCCCCCCCCCAGGGCCTTTCTCTTCCTTAGTACAGATGACAAATGTATGACCTGGGCTTGGAGTGCACAGGCAGTGCAGGAGGAACAGCCTGGAACACTCATCCCTGTTATGCTCAGGGGGCAGTCTTGACCCCTGGGATTGCATTCCCAGTGCCTAGTTTTGTGCTTAGTACACAGAAGATACTCAATAAACATTTTTTCAAATGAATTAATGTTTGTATGCATGCAGGTATGGTTCTAGAATGTTTCTTACAGCAATTCTCCTTCCCTAAGGGTTAGAGCCTTTTATGCTTTTCAAAATCTGGAGAATTTATTTTCTTGGACCAGGCAAGGGTCTCCAGCAAAGATAGGGCAGGGAGAGGGGACCCAAGTGCCAGGTGAGCAGGAGCAGACTTGGAAGCAGTGATGGGATGGAGGTGGAGAGGGGGAGGGTGTGTGAGAAAGACCCCAAGCCCAAGCCCAAGCCCAGCCCCCCAGCCCCAGTTAGGCCCCAGCAGGCTCACCTTCATAGCGCAGGGCCATGCCTGCCGCTGCCCCGCTGCTGTCAGTACTGAGCTCCACAAAGAAGTGTCTGCCAGAGCTGAGCAGGCCCTCGATGGGCAGGTATTCCACCTCATAGGAATCGTACACTGGCGGGGCCTCCACGTTGTCCCCGTTGCGAATGATGAGCCTGGGCCAGGAGAGTGGCAGCTACATGGCTGGTCACCCAGATGGGGTGTGGCCCCAGGCTTGGGTAGCATTCCTCCAGCAGGGTATTACCAGGCCGGGCACTCCCGTCCCACTAGAACGGCCCCTCACCTGTCATCATCCTCTGCCAGGGAAACCTTCTCAAAGTGCAGGTGTAGCCGCTGGCCCTCAGGAGCCTCAAGCAGCCAGTGGCAGGTGAGGTTGTTGCTGTAGTTGCCCGGGAAGCCGGGAGAGACAATGCGGCCAGTGGTAGCATTGCGGATCACTCCCCCACAGGCAGCTGGGAGACAGGGACAGGAGGTAGGCTGGGTCCCCTGACTGGAACCTGGGCAGCCTAACAAGCCTTCCTCCCCATCCTAGCTTTGTACATCTGCACGGGGCAGCAGGGGCCTGTGCTTCCCTGCTGTCTTTGCTATCCTGGTCCTAAAGGTAAATATTTAGCTCTGTGACCCTGCAGCTCCAGGTGGTCTGAACTGCAGAATCCTACCTCCTAACCTTTCACACCTGTGGGACTATTCACATGCAATGCTCTGACTGTAGGTTGATCTGTCACTTTCCCTCTCTGCTGACTCCTCTAGGAGGCTGTTCCTGACACCCCCCCCCTCCAGCTGGACTTTAATAAAACCCTTACTCTGGGCTCCAACCTGCTGGGATACATCTGCTATCTATACCTCATGCTACTTTCCTAAAACTAGTTACTTGTTTGGATATGTACCTTAATTACGGCCCCCTAGGGCAGAGTCCCTGTTTAATTCAGCTCTATATACCTGTTGTGCCTTTGTACAGTAGATGCTCAATAAATGCAGGTTGGATGAATGCCACTGAGGTATGTGACCATTTCCTGGCTTCCTTATGGAAAGCAAATGAAAGTGCCAGACAACAATAGTGGAGATGATCCCCCCACCTGACTCTGCTCAGCACTGGGCCCCTTTCTCTGGGGCCACTCACCGATGCAGACAGGCTCCTGAGAATCCCAGAAGGGCTGGGTGGCATTGAGACAGGTAAGGAGCCGGGCACCCTTCAGCTGGTAACCAGTGGCACAGTGGAAGCGGGCGCTGCCTCCTGGGTGGAGGCTGGTGACAGTCACGTCTCCATAAGCTGGACGTCGGGGAAAGTGGCAGCTCAGGAGATAGGCTGCAAAGAGAGAATGGGTGATATTGTGTGTGCGTGCGTGGTGGGAAGCTGAGCCACTGGCGTCAGGGGACACCTGCCCCAGCCTGCCCGGAGGTGTCATTTGGGGTCAGAGGAAGCATTAAGAGTTCCAAAAAAGACTCCGATGTCTCCCGAGAAGGTGCCAATGATATTTCCAGCAGCCTGGGCTGGTTCTTGGGTTCTGGTACAAACTTTGTGACACTTTAGGCAGGTTACTTAATCTTTTTGTGTCTATTTCTTCACTTGTTAAATGAAGTTCAAAATGCCAGCCCACCTGCAGGGTTATTGGGAAAATAAATGGGATAGTATTTTATCCAGCTTGGTATCCCTGGTACCTAGCTGATGTATATCATCAAGTAATGTTTATTGACTCTGGGAGGCCGAGGCGGGCGGATTGCTCAAGGTCAGGAGTTCGAAACCAGCCTGAGCAAGAGATCCCTTCTCTACTATAAATAAAAAGAAATTAATTGGCCAACTAATATATATATATATAGAAAAAATTAGCCAGGCATGGTGGCGCATGCCTGTAGTCCCAGCTACTCGGGAGGCTGAGGCAGCAGGAATGCTTGAGCCCAGGAGTTTGAGGTTGCTGTGAGCTAGGCTGACGCCACAGCACTCACACTAGCCTGGGCAACAAAGTGAGACTCTGTCTAAAAAAAAAAAAAAAAGAAAAGAAAAAAAGAAAGAAATGTTTATTGAATGACTTGCAAATGTGAAAACACTTGAAATAGTGAAAAGCCTGTACCGATGTAAAGTGTTGATATTATTTTTCCTATGGGGACAAATATGAATTGCAGCAGGAAAGATTGAAGTCAGACAGTAAAAGTTTTCCCAGTAATCATTGAAATATGCTAAAAATCTTGACGGCAATAGCTGTGGATTTCTTTAAAAACAGGATGGGGGTGAGGGTGGGGAGGCATGCGAGCCTTTGTGGAAGCTGGGAGAGGGACAAGTTGCCCCGGGAAACCTGGTAGCTTTTGGAATTGTCATACCAAGTACAACCAAATGGTGGCAGCAAATCCTACAAAACAATCTGGCAAATCCCAACCCAGGGGCCAAGCTGCGTGGAGCTAAAAATGGGGATCCAGGCTTGGATCTAAGAGGTGGGGGGAAAGCCAGGAGGGGTGGAGGAGAGAGGCTGGGAGGAGGCTTGGGCTACAGTGCCCAGCAATCTTTGGGGTGGTAGGAGGGATGGGGACTGTCTAGACTGAAGAACTTGGGTCTTGGGGTGGGGAGGCCACGGTCGCTGATGGTGCCAGGTAGATGGGAAGAGAGGTCAGAGCAGAAGCTCTGCTAGCCTCTGTGCGCTTTGTGTGAGTAGAAAAAGCGGCTGCCTTTGAGCAGACCAGGGTCCTGAAACTTGAATTTTGTGACTTTCACTTTTGTGACTTTCACCTGTCCTGGCTTTAGGTACTATGTCTGTGAAAGTGGGAGGAAGATTCCTACTCTTGTGTCTTTCACAGGGCTCTTGAGAGAACACACCCATACTTTGAGTGGCTAATCGTGACTGGCAGGCAGTACAGAGCAGCGCTTAGGAGGCAGGCTCTGGGGTCACTCTGCCTGGGTTTGAGTACAGGCTCCCCGACTTGCTGTGCCACCTTGGGCAAGTTACTAAAATTCTCTGGGCTCAGTTTCCTTGTTTACCATTCATTTTGAGTATTGCATCCAATGTTGTAGAGGTTAAGTGAGAGGACATATGTAAGTGCCTGGCACAGAACTCATACCTAATACCCCAGCCTGCTGTTACTGTTTGTAATCTTGATGAATAATGGCACCTCACCAGCTTCTAAAATGCCTTCACACTCTTTTTTTTTTTTTTTTTGAGACAGAGTCTCACTCTGTTGCCTGGGCTAGAGTGTGGTGGCGTCAGCCTAGCTTACAGCAACCTCAAACTCCTGGGCTCGAGTGATCCTTCT
The DNA here is from genome assembly GCF_040939455.1 of Microcebus murinus. Classification (NCBI taxonomy): domain Eukaryota; kingdom Metazoa; phylum Chordata; class Mammalia; order Primates; family Cheirogaleidae; genus Microcebus; species Microcebus murinus. The sequence continues at coordinate 22,055,056 of NC_134121.1, read as the reverse complement.
GCCTCAGCCTCCCCAGTAGCTGGGACTACAGGCATGCGCCACCATGCCCGGCTAATTTTTTCTGTGTGTTTTTAGTTGGCCAATTAATTTCTTTCTATTTTTAGTAGAGATGTGGTCTCACTCTTGTTCAGGCTGGTTTTGAACTCCTGACCTCCAGTGATCCTCCCACCCCAGCCTCCCAAAGTACTAGGATTACAGGCATGAGCCACCATACCCAGGCTTTCACACTCTTCTTACTGGATGCCTATAGCATGCTTGGGAGGAAGGAAGGCAAGGTAGGGGTTATTAACCCATTTTCAGATGAGAAATACTGAGGTTTAAAGAGACTGTATACCCTCATCACACAGCAGGTAAGCAGTAGAGCAGGACTTGCCACTCCTGGCTCTAGAGGCCACTTGCTTTGCTTTGCATCCCCCATCCCCTACCTGTGTGCCAGCTGAAGTAGAAACCTGGGTTCGGGGTCAGAGATACCTGACAGTAACAGACAAAACTGCCCTGGGTGGTGGTTCATGGCGGCCACTCACAATAACTTGGGGAGAGATCCCAGGCCAGGATGGAATGGGGAGAAAGGTGTGGGGCACTGTACCCAGCGTGGAGGGAGTTGAGGGGCTGACACCCAGAGAGGTCTAGACCATGAGCCAAACAAATATAAGGCTTGGTGCTTATTCTTATAGCTTGCCCTTGAGTTCTTAGCAGGACTCTTGTAGGGGAGGGCCCTCATTTCACAGATGAGGAAACTGGGCAGGGTTGAGGTGAGGGCAGGAGGCCCGGAGGCAGACAATCAAGCCCCCAGACTCCATAGTAGGTAAAGTGCCACTTCCCAGAATGAGCTTCCTCCTGTTGCCATGACAACCATTCCCAGGGAGCCCGCACCACTGCAATCTGTCGAGTTATTTTCTCACTGGAGTCTGTTTATGGGGCCAAGACCAGTGCCAGGAATGCTCAGGAAGGAGGAGGGGGGTGGCTGTCAGGGCCCTCTGCCTCCCCACCCTGCCTGAGCCAGTGGGAGGGGTCTTAGAACTTGGGTCCTGCAATGAGGCACTTGTGAGGGCCCGTCCCTGTGACCTCTGACATCAGCTTGGACAGCTCCAGCACAGGTATGGGCATCAGGTCCCTCACCCCCTCTCCTGGCACCCTCTTTCTCTAGCCCACGGAAACGCGTGTGTGAGCACACGCTCCTCCTGTTCCCATCTCTGGGATCAGGGCTAATTACAGACTATAATTAGGGGAATTACACTCATTAAGGAAAGAGCTGATCATTGACAAAAACTGGGCTGAAGAGGGAAGGCTTCTGGGAGCCAAGAAGGAAGCAGGATGGGGCCAGCTCTCCCAGCCCTTCCTTGGGGTCTGGTTCCCCTTGCCGAGGCTCCAACTCACTGCCATTCAGCCACCTTTGTCTGGTTTCACAGAGAAAAGGTCCAGGGTTTTGTGCAAAGGAATTTGCAGCAAGAGAGAAGGTTACCATGCGTGAAATTATGCCCACTTCCAGGGAGGATTGATGAGCCATTAGGGAGGCTGGCTGGGCCGTTCACCCTTGCCTCGCCTGGCCCCTTGCCTCTGCCAAGCCCCTGTACAGCCCCTGCCCACTGCCAGGCTCCCTGCTACCTCGCCACACTGCTCCCCCCAGTTTGGATGGGGAGGCCAGGATAGAGTGGAATGCTCCTTAGGTGGGGTTCCAAGCATCCCCATCTCCAGAGTGGCAGCCCTACAGCCAGGCACGGCCCCCTGCAGGGCTGCGGAAGTGGTCCATGACAATGCAAGACAATCCTGTGATTGTTCACACCAATTACTTCCCTATTAGCTCTCCCCAGTCTGAACTGGTTAACCTGCTGCAAAGGATCAAGCTGACTTTGTGCCCAGGGTGGGGGATGGGCAGGAGGGATGTGGATGGAAGAGCAGCAGAGTCCCAAGCCCCTCCTCCTGCCGCTGCTATCCTACCAGCCCTTTAATACTAGTTTCCTTAATGGAACATGTGCTAAGCACTTGACATGCACCATTTTGTTTAATCCTAACCATGACTTTGTAGGGTAGGTGTTTTGGTTTCAAATTACAGGAGAGGAAATGGAGTGTCAGAGAGGTCAAATGACCCGTCCGAGGTCAACAGCCAGTGAGAAGGAGATTCGAACACAGATCTGCCGGTCTCCTGAGTCTGTGATTTTCCCATTACGTCATGCCACTCCCCTGTTTCCACAGGTGTTCTGAGCTGACTGGGGCATGCACTAGGTCTAGGGTGGGTGAGGCAGTTCAGGAAGTCCAGGCTGGCAGCTAAAGACCTCCAGATGGTTATCGTCAAGCCCCTTTGACTTTGACCTTCTTACATTCGGAGAGGGTTTCTATTGTTATTGCCAGTTTAAATGTCTGCGACCTCCTGAGATTCTGAACTTCCTGTGGGCCAGGACCTTGGCTGGTTCAAGTTGAGATTACCAGTGTCTAGCACCAGCCAGATAAAGAGCAAGTGCCTTGGGAGAGTTTACAGAATGAATGAATGAATGAATGAGTGAGTGAGTGACAGTGGGCACACCTGGAAGCTGTCTGATCCTGATGAAAGACCAGCTCTCTGTAGGGAGGTGCAGAGAGCCCCTCCCTGTTCCCCCGCAGGCTGTAACTGCACCAAAGACCCCCGACAACCCCCCCCCAAGGGCAGCCAGTCTGGGCTGGTTCCTCCCTCAGCTGCCTGGGCCTTACCTTGGTAGTGGAAATGGAAGGTGCCAGGCCCAGCAGGTGGTGGGAGACTCTGGAACCTCAGGGCCGCTTGGTGGGTGGGGCTGCGGATGACTTGGCCCCGAAGCAGGAAAGACTGGTTGGCCAGGGGCAGTGGGTCAGGCCCCCCCAGACCCTCCACGGTCACCGTCTCCCCTTCCCGGAGGCTGATGTTCTGGACCTGCCCATGTGGAGAGAGCAAAGCAGAGCAGTCAGATTTCTTCCTGTTGCCTGAGCCCTGCTGCCCTCAGGCTCCTGCAGGCCCCAGCTGGGCTAATACTCAATCCCCCTTGGGCATCCGAGCCCCCAGGCCCTGAGCTAGGCACTCCAGTGCAAGAGGAGCTCATCTTACCAGCTCAATTGATAAGGGAGACCCCCACCACTCAGGGAAGACCCATATTAGCATAATACTAACCTGTTACCGGGCCCCTCAACTAGTCTATTGCCTGGCATCAGCATAACACTAAATCTATTGCCTGGTGCATCAACATAATATTAACCTATTACCTGACACGTCAACTAACCGACGCCTGAAACCCCACCCCTCAGACCACCCCAACTTAATAAAATTGGGAAAAATCAAGTAGGCAGTGCTCAGAATTTGGTGGTGAGGTCCCTCTGAACCTGCTTGGCTGGCGGAAAAAACTTTGATTCTCGGACTTTCTGTGTGCCACTCGGTTTGTCCTCGGGACCACCCGCTGTTAACACTTGCTGTAACACAGTAACTCTGTGAGATGGGACCTGAAGTTCAGAAATAGTAAGGAGATTATCCAAGGTCACATAGAGATTATTAGCAGGACTGGGATTTGTAAGTACATCTTTCTGTCTCTGTAGCTTTTCAAGTCCACCAGCTGTTTCCTGTCCCTTCACCTCCCTGGGCTCAGTTTTCTCACCTGCAAAGTAGAGGTGGGGTAGTGTGTTGAACTAGATGGCTTCTGAGGGCCTGGCCAGCCATGTGCGGTCTTGGGCATCAGACCCTTGTGCCCAGCTTCCCCCGACGTCCTCACTCCCAGCCTGACTCATACTGAGCTACCCTCTTCCCCAGCTATGCCCCTGGGAATGATCTTGCTGTTGTCCTGGATGCCCAAGTCAGAAACTGGCGTCTTGCCTCTTCCCTCATACCCCACATGCAGTCAGTCATTCAGTCCTGTCAATTGGACCTCGAATCTGTTCACTGTTCTTTACCCACACTGCCACCTCCCTGGCTTGTCACTGTTATTGCTCACCTAGATCACCACGGCAGCCTCCTGGCTGGCCTCCCTGCCTGTAGGGCTTAACCCATCAATATTTTCTGAGCTGCAGCTGGTTAATAGTCCCAGACCTGTTGCTTCCTTGTTTCAGTCCTCCAGTGGCTTCCCACTGAGCCCATGGAGCCTGCAGCATCTAGTCTAGACTCCTTGCTCAGCACTCAAGACCCTGCCCAACTTAGCCCCTGCTGACTGTCAGCTCGGCCTTACACTGTGCCCCTCCACGTGTCAGCCACGGTTCTCCCCTCTCTCTCTTCTCTGATCCTTTCCTCTGGCTGTTCCAGCCCCTCTGCCACCACCCTGATCTTCAAGCCCTCAATCCCTGGAGCATCCTTCTGGGCTCCATGCCTCCATTCCGTCAAACAAGGCTTAGACAAGGACAGACTCTGCCCAGAGGGGAAGTGGTGGTGTGGCTTGGGAGCCCAGAGATCTGGGACCTTATCCTAACCATGTGATCTTGGACAAATACACTATCTCAGCTTCCGTTTCCTCGTTTTATAAAACGGCCTCATGTAGATCTTTGGGACTCAAAATATGGTCCCTAGACCAGCAGCTTTGGCATCACCTGGGAACTTGTAAGAAATGCAGACCCTTCAGACCCCACATCAAATCTATTAAACCATACTCTCCATTGTAACAAGATCCCTGCGCAATGCAAAAGCACCTATCTACATGGCCTCCAAGGCCCCTACCTTGTTGCTCTGAGGCAGGCCTTCAAGGGCTAACTACCTGGCTGGTTAAATGGCATCCAGTGAGTCACCAAATTCTTCCCAATCTTATTTCCCAAATATTCCAATTGGTTCCTCCTCTCTATCCTTTTGTCACTGGCCCTGATTACCTCCTGCCCATTGTTTCTCACCTGAGAATGGACTTCTAACCACCTGTCTCACCCCTTCCATCCCAAACTCATCCTCTGGGTCCTGTCTCTCTCCTCCCCAAATGCTGCTGGGGACATCAGCTTGCCCAGACAACAAAGTCCAAACTTGCCAGCTCACGGTTGGTTCCACTGGCTTTGTTAGCCTCATTCTACCTGCCCTGTATTCACAGGCCACCCCTCACTTCCGCTCTTCTGGACATTTGCATATGGGACTCTGCACAGGGAGAGACTTCCTTATGCCTCTCCTGGTGACACTGAGCATCATTTTAGATCTCAAGGCTACATCCTCAGGGACTGACTGGCCTCCCCAGCCAGGGCATTCAGTCCCTCTGCTTCAGACGCTCCCCACTGGGTCCCCACTGGGCCTCTGCCCATTTTGCCACAAAAGCCCAGGTTGGCATTTTGGGTCATGATGCCCTCTTCACTGGCCAGTCTCAACAAAGATGTGTGGAGAGAATAAATGTGAGGGCTGCCGGAGGCACATGGCTCACTAGATTCCTGTGAGCTGAGGAACACAGAGGATGCCGAGCCCAGCCAGGTCCAAGGAGCTAGTTGCTGCCAGGCTCTGGCCCCTCAGCCTGTGGGTGTTGGGAATAGATGTGCCCCGGGGGCTCTTGAGGGGCAGCTGGGCAGGGAGGGGTCCCTACCCCTGCTCAAGAGGAAAGATCTGGTAGTTCTCTGGGCTGAAGCAAAAGCTCAAGGCAGGGTGGGGGGGGGCAGAGGCGCCTCCCTCTGCGAGGAGCTCCCCACCCAGGCACATTTGGGTGGAGGCTGCCTGACCATCTGCTGGGGACATTCCTCAGGGAATTCCTGCAGCAGGCGGAGGCTGGATGAGGTCCCTTCAAACTTGGAGATTCTGTGATTCTAGAGTTGGGAAAACAAGACTCACACACGTGGAATCTGTAATTATCGAGAGATGCCAGGCAGCATATAATTCTGCTTTAAGTGGCACTGAATGCATGCAGCAGGAATCCTCCAGGGGACAGAGGAGGGCTCAGGGAAAGTGCGTGGAGCAGGTGGGTCTCAGAGTGCCTTGAAGAGGGGAGTGCTAGGAGGAGGAGGAGGAGGAAGGGAGGATGCTCACTGCAGGAAAATTATTATGAAAGCAAAGGCAGAGAAGTGGGAATTAATTTAGTATTTTCTTCCAGTTCCCCATATACCTCTAGCTTCCTGCTCCTGATCTTGCTGCTTTGCTGGGATCAGAGTGTGGCAGCAGCAGTACAACAGAGCTGCAATAACAATTGCTATTCATAGAGCATCTACCCTGTGTCAAGGCTTGTACTGGGTGCTTTCCATGTCTTATTTCATCCTCGCCACCATTCTGTATGGTAGGTGCTAAAATCCCCATAAGTAAACAGAGGCTCAGAGATGCTAAGGAACTTGCAAAAGGTCACACAGTTGTTCAGCAGAGTCTTGTCTTGCTGTAGGCAAAGGCAACTCCCTGCCCCCCAGATTCATGGGGATATCACTTTGAAGAAACAGACTTCTACACACCTTTTATTTCCAGGCTCCAGGCCCCCCACGTTTAGCAGGGAGGTGGATCTTGGCTTGGCCTGGCTTTTTGAAGATGTTGGGATTCGAGTTCCCACCAGCCATCCTTCCCCCTAAGCGCTCTGTAAAGCTGGGAAAACTGGGAGCTGTGACCTCTGGCCCCTCTGGTGTGGGAGAGGCAGGGCCCCTTCAACCTGGCCTGGTTCCCAGCCCAGCTTGGCTGTGATGGTCGGGTGAGAGCGTGGAGTGGCTTCTACGCAGAAGGCTCCCTGTTCTCAGCCAGAGGCTGTCTGTGAAGCTCTAGTCCCCTGGGTTTCAAGCACCCACTTGCAGGCCTGCTGCAGTGGCTGGAATGTAATTTGTCACTTGTTTGAGGGCCAGGCTGACAGGGGCCAGACAGGGCTGGGTGTTGGACAAGGGGGGTGATGAAGTCTTGATGCAATTTGTAGGCATCTGAAGAGCCTGAGAGACAGATTGAAATGTCAGCTCTGCTCACAAGGGCTGTCTTGCTATACCCATAGCCAGTGACAGGAGGGGACCTGGGGGCCAGGCAGGGGGAAGACAGAAGCAGAGGGAGCTGAAGACAATCCCCACAGAACCCTGGGCTGCCCAACACTGCCCTGCTTCCAGCAGACCATGGGGTCAGTTCAAAGAAGAAATATAGCCACTTTGAGGGGACTGGCCCCTCACTGGATGGGAGGTGGGGAACATTCAGGTTGCCTTTGGCCAGCCCCCAGATCGTCAGGCTTGTCTGGCCTGCCTGTCCCCGTAGAAGCTGCCAGTCAGGCGTGTGACCCATGGGCGAGATGGGGCCACAGTTTTTGTGCACACTCACATCAGTACAACCCAGCACAGGTAGATGAGCTCAGGGGTGACTCTTGTGTGCCATCCCCATGCCACAGCCCCTTGGAGTCTCCTGGTCACCCCCATGTGTATACTCTGACACTGGCCCACTTACACATACACAGCCCCTTTAAACACATGTCCTGGCACACGCGTGCCCTCACATACCTGTGCTCCCTCACACCAATGGTAGGATAATCACAATTTTTCCCACAAGACCCTTTAAAGTTTTCAAAGCTCTTTCACACCCCTTATCCTCTCAGATCTCACAAAACCTCAGCAAACCGGTTAGGGCAGGCTATACTCTCCTCCCCTTTTAGATAAAGGCACTTTGTAATCAAGAAGTTGAGAAATCCTTTTTGGTCACCCAGTGAATCCAAGGCAAAGCCAGGACTCCTGACTCCTGGTTCAGTGCTCTGTCTTCTTCATGCACAACATCCCAGGCCCCTCCCCGGGACTGGGAGAATCCCAGATGGGTGTCCAGTAGGATCAGGCAGAGGGGGTCTGGGGCAGAGCCTGGACAGGCACCTGTCCCCGCATGGAACTCCCTATTTGCATTTGCCCTGTATCACACCCAGGCCAATGTCCTGGGCCAGGGGAAGAACAGGGGCTCTTGAGTCTGGGGGTCAAATCCCAGCTCCATCACTGACTAGGTGAAGGTCCCTGGGCCAGTCACATGACCTCTCCAGGCCCCAGCTTTGCCTGTGAAATGAATAACATACCCACTGCATGAGATTGTAAGGGTTAAGTTAGATCCTGTCTATCAGGCCTCAGCACAG